>NC_064896.1:4765311-5089581 GCF_929443795.1 Astur gentilis | reverse complement strand
ATTTAATCTTTGCAGACCCCCTTCTCAGTCCAGGTACCTGGAAGGCAGCACGGAAAAAGAAGATGGGGCAGGCCGGGTGCAGGGAGCAAGACCAGTTGGACCAAGACCGGCAGCAATGGGGAGGGAGTCCCATCGTTTCAAGCAATTCAATGCATAGCTGGGTTTTGGCTGTCTTCTCAGCAAGGCCCTAACAGCAAATGAAGCTCCTTCCTCAGCAAAGGAAAGAGAAAAAATTAAAATAACAAAGTCCCCACCCGTGGGATGGATTTTGTTGGGTTTCCAAAGGCAATGGGAAAGAGCAGGAGTGGCTGGGACTGCAAAAAGCAGTGCTGGAGGCGGCTGCTCCAGGCAGGAGAGAGCGGGGGAACCTGCTCCCGGCCTCACTGCCTGGGAGATTTTGGCTCAGATCTGTAAGCAGTGATGGGTAGGAGGCAGGAGCCCCCCTTCTTCAGCAGCCACAGCTCTGCGTTCAGCGTAGGGCAGGCATCATCCAGTGGCGTTCCCCCTCGCAGGCTTCCAGCCACCCGGCAGGATCTCCCCACCGCAGCCACAAGCATTGGGTGCGAGAGGAGAGAGCTCCCTGGGAGCGTTTCTGCTGCGCCGAGAGATCTCACCTGGAACGAGCCCAGAGGGCTTTGGTGGGCAACAGGAGACAAATCCAAGTCGGAGAGGTAAAAGATGTTTAGGTTAAGGGGATGGAGGAGCACCCAGAGATGGTGAACATGGGGACCTCAGAAAGCCCAATGCCCAAACCCTTTTGTGTAGTGAAGCACAAGGCCCTCAGTTTTGCTGGGCCAGGAAATATTAAAAAAAAAAAAAAAAAAAAAAAAGCCAGACAAGAAGTGGAAAACCCATCCACAGTACTGAGATCAGTTTAGGACCAAGCCAACCCGGGGGAGCTGACAGAGCACCGGGCACCACAGGAAGACAGACACACGCTTGCAGAAGAAAACACAAGCATCCCTGAAGACCCCTGCTCCAGCCACGCAGACGCTGCCAGGGCCCGGCTCCGGGAGCCTCCTGCCCTCCCCACTGCCATCGGCGGGAGACCAGAGCTGGAAACTGGGCACCCAACCCAGACAGAAGGTGGGGGTGTGTGTGCGGGCCCCGTGATCCCGCTGGGCTCGGCTGCGCAGCATCACTTCATCAACTCTGCTCCTTGTCCTTGACCAGCAGCACTGTGTGTTGGCCACCGCTGGACACGGCCAGGACCGTGCGGTTTTCCAGCTGCTTGCCCGTCATCTCCACAGGGCTCCAGACATCATCCTCCTCCCCTGTGCCCAGCTGGTAGTTGGTGCCCATGCCCCAGGCAAATGCTCGTCCTGCAACAGAGGTGATGCAAGTTTGCACTTCAAAGTGGCTGCATGATACGGTGGAAAGGGGACCCACCAGCCAAACCCAAGAGGACTTCACACCCAGGCAGGGGGATGAGCAACAGGTGCCAGAGACACCGGCAGCGGGAAGAGGAGCAGTGCTTGGCAACTCAAAGAGACGTTTCATCACACAGCTAAGGCACTGTTTTGTCCCCAGGGAGCAAACCAAATCCATCAGCCCACTACAAACCCTCTTTTGCACCTGCCATGGGCTGCAGATGCCATGCACAAGCATGCACAGCACCAGAGCACAGAGGTCTCACAGCACCAGAGTTCAGGGTGCAGAGAAGGGACCGGCAGGCCAACGACCCCCTCCTGGTCAACACCCTGTTACGAACCTTGCTGCCAAGGGCCCACAAAAATATTTGAGCAGCTGCTGCCCAGCTGCCCCCAAGGCTGAGTGGTCGATCAGCGCCAGGACCTGGCTCCAGTCCCGACCCAGCCAGCAGTGTGTGATGAAGCTGTACGGGGCCAGCCGGATCCAGGGGGGCCAGGCTGGGCAGAGCACCAGGATGGATGGATGAGAGGTGGGGAGAGTAGTTAGGACAACATTCCCAAGCCCACGGCCCCGGCACTCACCGTCACTGCTGACGGCGTAGCCGACTGACGCACCGCACGCGACAGAAGAGATGCTGGGGAGCTCTGGGATGACCGTGGGTGTGCTCTTCTCCTCCGCCCCAGCCCCAAGGCCCAGCCGGCCGTACTCTGCCCTGCCCAGGCTGTAGGCTTTACCTGGAGCACAACAGATGCACAGGAGAGGTGACTTGAGAGGAGCAGAAGCCCACAGCAGGCCACAGCCAGACCCTCTCCTGCCGGTCTGACTCCTGGAAGAGCGTCACTCCTCTCTATGACACCCTAGATCCCAACCAGGAGGTGCGGGGTGGGATAGAGACCCTTGAGCTCCCCAAAATCAAGAGAATGGGCAGGTGCCTGGACAGACTATTGAGCCTGTGAGAGCAGAGTTCACAAGTGACTCCGGGTTCCTGTCATCCTCCCTGCCCTTGGCTGCAAATTCACGCCACCCTTGTTGCCTTCCAACACCAAGCACTTGCGAGGGCTCTAGTACATCACCCTCACCCCAACACCTCCCCCAGCTGGGACGAAGGCCATGGGAGTCACCCCCCCATTCCACTTTGTGCAACTCCCAGCCCATCAGTCATGCCAGTGCTCACCCTCTGAGTCGACGCACACTGTGTGGTGCTGCCCACCGGAGAACCCGACCCAGGACTTGGTGGAGTTCTTGAAGCATGTCAGGTTCTGCGGGGAGAAGCAGGGCTCGGTGCCCTGGGTCCCTGCGGGGTGGGACGCACAAACCCAGGCAGATCAGATCCACAGGCACAGAAAGCCCAGGCCAGGCACCAGCACTGAGCCATTCACCCTAGGGCTCACCCCACCAGAGACTAACACAGACCCCCATGACCCAAAAGCAAATTTCTGCTCAAACCCACCAGCTGCAGGGGCTGGGACCTAAACCCAGAGCTATGCAGGGTGACCCCCCCCAGACCCGATTTCCAGCTCCGGTCCGGTGTGTCCGGTGGGCGCTTGGTGTTCAGGATCCAGGGTGCCCAGCAGCATCCCCCCCAGCAGGCCAGGGCAGCATGGGACCTGGAAGTCTGCAGCCAGACCAAAGCAGGAACGAGATCTGGAGGGACATAAGCGAGGCTCACCCAGCTGGTGGTAGTTGGAGAGGCCAAATCCATAGATGTGTCCCTCCTGTGTGATGGCGAAGGTGAAGTAAGCCCCGCAAAAGGCATCCTGGAAGCGCATTTTGCCTCTGTTGCCTTTGCCTTTGACAGGGACGCGCTGGGGGACCAGCAGGCGCTCTGGGGGCAGGAGACAAGGCGTCATACAAGGTCTAGTGATTTACACTCTTTCCATCCCCCCTTAGATACAGCTTGCTGAATCCAAGCAACTGATTTACACACAAGCCCATGAGCAGCAGGGGAAGAGACTGGGTCTCTTTGCTCCTCTGCAAAGCACAGAGCTGGAGACGAAGGACACAGCACCGTGCGCCTCCGAGCACCAAAGCAACTCACGCAGCCCTTTCCTTCCTCCTCGGTTGGCAAAGAGCGCCGGCACTCTCCCCAGCTGGCCCTGCTCGCCGCAGCCACACGTAAAGAGGTCACCGTCCACCGTCAGCATCACTAAGTGGTCATTCCCTGGGAGGAGACGAGGGAGAGGAGTGAAGCAGGAGTCATGCTCCATGAACCCAGCAAGACCCAGGGGCTGAGATCCCACGTGTAAACCCCAGCTGTCCCAGCTTTCTAGAATTCAGTGGGGTTTGCTGCACTGGATACCTTGACACCAGATTCTGGCACAAATTAAAAACCCAGGATCTCCCTTTTCCTGATCCCAGTTCCCCAACTGAAACTCCAAAGAAGTTTCTCTGGGAAGGTTTAGGGGCACATGCCCCCTCCCTGCCTCTCCTGGGCCCTGGACAAGTTCCCTGGTTGCTCTGCTCAGACTCCCCAAGTCTAGAAGAGGCCAAGCGGTTTGACCGTGCAGGCTCGTGGTTAGGGCGCTCTTGTAAGGCATTTTACATCAGATTGTGTCAAATATTAACAATACCATTGGGGCTAGAAGAGACACAAGGTCTGTTCTCTCAAAAGCCAGAGAAGAGCAAGCACACTCTTGTACCTGGCTCAGAGCAGCCAAGAGGGAGGAAAAGGACATGGACCTTCTGGACCTTCACCTTCTCCCGACAGTTGCAACAGCCTCGTGCACCAGCCTGACCCACGCACACCCCAGGACCTTGCTCACCTGAGACAATTTTAATGACAGGTGCACTGAGCTGGAGCAGCACAGGAAGGGAGCTCGTCTTCATGGGCTCCAGCAAGCCGATCACCCCGTTGTTATCCTAGGTGGAGAGACAGATGCGGGGACATGAGTCACAGAAGCAGCAGCCATCAGCAGAGCTTCCAGCATCCAAGAAATCAACATACCCGAAAAGAACCCCAGACAAAAACCCTGCCGTCCTCTGTCAGCGCGGCCGTGTGACTGTCCCCTGCAGAGACCTGCACCACCTTTTCCTGCAGCTCCACCAGCCCCGGTGTGGTCTCCGACCCTTCTGCTGAGGTGTCACGCCCGAGGGCGCCTTCATCATTGCAGCCAAAGGTGTAGATCTACAGATAAAGAGCGAAGATGGTCAGGATCATAGAATCATAGAATAGTTGGGGTTGGAAAGGACCTCCAAAGATCATCTAGTCCAACCCCCCTGCAATGAGCAGGGACATCTCCAACTAGATCAGGTTGCTCAGAGCCGTGTCCAACCTGACCTTGAATGCTTCCAGGGATGGAGCATCAACCACCTCTCTGGGAAACCTGTGCCAGTGTTTCACCACCCTTGTCATAAAAAATTTCTTCCTCATACCTAGTCTAAATCTCCTCTCTTCTAGTTTAAAACCATTACCCCTTGTCCTATTGCTCCAGGCTTCTCTTCTGCAGCCTGAACATCCCCAACCCTCTCAGCCTTTCCTCACAGGAGAGGTGTTCCAGCCCTCTGATCATTTTTGTGGCCCTCCTTTGGTCCCGCTCCAACAGGTCCATGCCTTCCCTGTGCTGAGGACTCCAGAGCTGGACACGGTGTTCCACGTAGGGTCTCCAGAGGGGCAACAGGTAGAGCGTGAAGCCAGGGGACAGAGACCCACCAGGCTGAATTATCCCTTTGACCCTCTAAAATGTAGTGGTCCGTGGCATGGAGACCACCCTCATCCCCGGTGCTGGCGTGAGCTACACGTCTGGGCCGAGCAGGGTCTGATTCAGACCCCCTGCTCCAGGACACGTCCCAGAGCTTGCAGGGAAGCGCGGCTCAGCCTCCCCACACCCCCCAGGTGCTGCCCCCTCCACGCTGCACTCACTTTTCCCGTCTGGCTGAGGCACACCGTATGCATCCCTCCGGCTTCCACCTGCACCACCATCTCCGGCAGCGGCACCAGGGCCGGCTTCTTCCTCTCCATCACGTCCTCCCCCAGGCCCAGCTGGCCAACATCCCCCTGCCCCAGCGTCAGCACCAGGCCGGGCTGTGTGCGGTGGGATGAGTGGCAGACTGCGGGGCAGAAGGGAGATAAATGCCATATAGATAACATAGGGGGAACAACGCTTCCATTAAAGGCGGTCTCTGGGAAGGGGGAGGGAGAACCCCCAGGGATTTTTCTTACTTTTAATCTTCTTCCTTCCAGGAGACTCGTCTTCTGGCACCGGGCTCTTCTTCGCAGTGCGTTTCCCTGGCATAGTGCCTCGGACCTAAACCCCAAGGACGCCCTCTTAGGGGGTCACCCACGGGGCTGTCAGTGGTTTGGGGTTCCCCCCCCGCCCCGCCCCGGATCACCCGAGGGACCAGCGACCGAACTGGGACTGGAGCACCGATCTCCGCTCCCACTTCAGGCTTCCGTGGGTGTCCCCGGCCCGAGCCGTGCCGCCACGCCGCCTGTCCCGACCCCACGAGCCGCGTGGGCCGGGCTCCCCCCCCCCCCCTCCCCGCCGTTTGAATTCCCCGCGCCGCCGCCCCCCCCCCCCGCCCCACGTGGGACCGCGCAGGCCCGCGGCCCGGCCCGGCCTTTTCCTCCCGCCGGTTGCCGCTCGCCGGGACGGCCGGACGCCCCGAGGGGGCTGGTCGGGGGCTCGGCGGGACCCTCCCGTCCCTCCCCCTTCCACCTCCGCTCCTCTCCCCGTCGCCCTCCTTCCCCTCGCCGCTCTCAGGGCCGCGCCGCGCTCCCACCTCCGCGCTCCGCCGCCGGTCGGCCCGCCGCCGCGCTCCCTCACCGCGCATGCGCGGGCGGGGTGTGGGGTTGTGTGTGTGTGTGTGTGCGCGTGTATGTGTGTGTGGTGCGCGCACAGCTCCGGCCGGTCGGCGGGACACAGCGCCCTCTGCCGGCCGGCGGCTCCGCGACCGGCCCCGGGCACCCAAAGCGGCAGAGCGGGCAGGGCAGGCAGGGCAGGGCACGGCAGGGCAGGCAGGGCAGGACAGGCAGGGCAAGGCAGGACAGGACAGGACAGAGGGGGCAGGGCAGTGCAGTGCAGTGCAGGCAGGGCAAGGCAGGGCACGGCAGGGCAGGCAGGGCAGTGCAGTGCAGGCAGGGCAAGGCAGAGCAGGCAGTGTAGTGTAGGCAGGACAGGGCAGGACAGGCAGGGCAGGACAGGGCAGGGCAGGGCAGGACAGGACAGAGTAGGCAGGGCAGGACAGGACAGGGCAGGACAGGACAGAGGGGGCAAGGCAGGGCAGTGCAGTGCAGGCAGGGCAAGGCAGAGCAGGCAGTGTAGTGTAGGCAGGGCAGGACAGGACAGAGTAGGCAGGACAGGGCAGGACAGGCAGGGCAGGACAGGGCAGGGCAGGGCAGGACAGGACAGAGGGGGCAAGGCAGTGCAGTGCAGTGCAGGCAGGGCAAGGCAGGGCAGTGCAGTGCAGGCAGAGCAGGCAGTGTAGTGTAGGCAGGGCAGGACAGGACAGAGTGGGCAGGACAGTGCAGGACAGGCAGTGCAGGCAGGGCAGAGCGGACAGGGCAGGCAGAGCAGGCAGGCAGCTGCTCTCCTGGAGGCCCCTGACCACCCTGCGCAGGCTTCCGCGGGGACTCCCGGTCAGTGCGTGCTTCGGTTACCAAGTGCGTTAACTTGTCCTGGCGTCCTACCTCTAAATAGCAGCGATTCGTACAGTCTGCATAGCTACCGGCTCAGCGGTACAGCGATAGCTCTGCAGCAAAATAGAAGATATTTAACACAAGGAGAGACTAATTGGATGATGATAGTGAAGCAAGAGTATTAACAAAATCCGGCAGGCCCACACTACGAGGTCTGGCAGCCAGGACCACAGCAGAGATGCCATCTAACAGAGGTTGTCCCTGAGCCATTTGATGAAAATATGACCTTATGTAACTTACTTACACCCTATTTGATCTGTTGGGATTGGTTTGCGTAAAAAGCAACAAGTTCAGTAACACCCATGCCCCTTGCGATGCCAGGAGGTAGTCTGAAGTCCATCAATTCTAGGTAGTTAAGTGAGAGAGCACGAGTTGATTTCAGACTGTGAATTTTCCAAAGCACCTACAATAGCATTTTGAACCATTTCAGGTGTAGCAGAGATGTTTGCAGTGGCCTTCTGCAGCTTGGGAATGCCCGACTGTGGAAATAACGATTGCATTGAGTAGATGTAAAGTCGTTGACCTTTGTACTGGCGGATTAAAATAATTTTGTTTATGACATAAGAGCTTTAGCAGAGGTTCCTGCCCATGGGGGTGGAGGACTCACCCTGCCACAGAGCCAGGCATCAGAATGGTGGGCCACCACCACACGTGCCTTGAACCGTCGCGATGCCAGCAGAAAGAATGCCTTCAACTGTTGGGTTTTGAAGAGCAACTGGGTTTTATTAAGCACATTTGACCCACTCGGACTCTTCAAAGGGGTCAGATGATGTTTGGACAGCTGGTTTCTCAGCTGCTGTCAGCACTCAACCATTGCTTTGTCAATTGTAATGTCTGGAATTGGGACCCATGAATTTGTGGTATTTTTGGCAGCTTGTGCCATTAACATCCCAAGTAACGTTCCAGGATTCCATTTGTTCAAAACACAGTATTGCTTGGAACCACAGATGCATCCGCACAACCAGACTCCTTAGAGTCCCTTTATCGGGACTTTTGGAACTTGCTGGTCCTCATAATTACAATTATCTTAGAGATAAAGCCAAAAGCTTTATTTGGCTTCCAGTGGGGGTTTGCCGATTGTTTAGGGCCGACTATAGGGCTCATCCCCATTGCGCTGCACCATCCTCATCCTTTGTTACAGACCACCCCAGCTTTTCCACCATACCACTGCTTTTAGTGGAAAACCTGCTTTTATTCTTGAAACAGGAACTGGACTAAATTTCCTGTAGCATAACAAGATAGCAAACTAACAGTCCATACCTGCAACAGCAAATGCTATCTCTTGCCTAACAGGATGAGTCTTTCCTGCTTCACTCAGTAGTTCTATTCCAGTTAATATGTAAATCCACCCCTCATGTTCTAGACCAAAGGCCTACATAAGCTATTTGGCATTTAATAGCCTTTTTAAAACAGAAATCAAGTTCCTAATTATGTAATTGTTATTCCAAGCATGGATCTCTTCAGATGAGCTGATAAGACATCCACTACTCAACTCTTTCCCTTTGGGTTTCAGATGGGGCAGAGCCAGGATATGCAGCCAACTGCTGCAGGGTGGCAGTAAGTGACTCATGTTTGTGCTTTAACCCTTTAAGCAGAACCTCCACAAAAGCCACCCATCAGCATTGTTCTGCTTTTGGGAATAGCCCAAGAGTGGACTTGTCATTCCCCCCACAGCAACACACCTGCGGTAGAGGAGGGTGAACCATTCTGGGTTTAGCCCTGAACAGCTGATACAAAGATGACCTGCTCCTAATCCAGCCTGAACAGCTAATAACACAGGTTTGAAGTGGGTTTCTGCACCTTTCACCATCACACTCCAGAGAGGACACACAAACAGCACACAGGAATCCCATTTCTGACTCCCAAGTGAGAGGCACCAACAGCAATGTCCAGGATTTCTTTTGTACTCCAGGACTAACCAAGCAATCGCTCACAAAGAAACGTACACCAAATTAAAAAATGTTTATTTAGTTCTCTACTGCAGCTAGATACAGGTTTACAAATCAGTAATACTTTGAGGTCTTATTTCAGGTAACAGGGATGCACAAATTACTGCTCCCACCCACATCTGATGAGCCACCCCTCCAGTATCAGCTTCCCACAGAATGTTCTTGCCATACATTAGGCTGAATCACATCTTCTTCCCCAGCAGCTGGCATCAAGGGTGGCCCCACTGATGGCTGGGGTTGCTGGTCTGCAGGCCAGCTGACTGCAAGTCCAAGTCCACACACAGAGCACGTGGTGGCTTCTTCTTACTGCTTTCTTACACCCCAGGCCCCCACCCTTTGACAGCAGCTTTCAGGCATGTGCATGCTGGTTCCACCATAGCCCCATGGCTCTACCTGCTTTCCTCATGTGTAGCTCACCCACACAGGCTCACCCCCAGGCCCTGCTTAATTGCACAACCTTTGCTATGACCAGGTACACTCGAGCTGTATCTGCCTCAGCATTCTATTCTGACACAGCAAGAGGCCATTTAATGAACAGTTCCCTGCCAGAAGCATGTACTTTTGGAAGGCCACCAAATGCAGCCATCTTCTGGTTCCAGCCTGTTCCGATCTCTGTGGCTACATTTTGATTGCACATGCTGCATGAACTGAACCTTAGCTACCACCTCTATAATTATGTGGGCCGGTACTCTCAACATACTTACCCTGTCCCACTAGACACACAGATTCTTTTCTGTTAGCATCTCATCACAGTCACCACTGTCTGCAACAATTTAGAAAAAAAAAAAGTTAGTCCAGCTACACATTCCCAGTCCTAAGCAAGCATGACACGTGCCCACCATGTGCCCTCCCCCAGCATGACCCCAGTGCTCCACCGACATCAATGATGCCTTCTTTGCAGGGGGTAAAAAAGTCTGCTCTGGCACTGATTAACAGAAAAGGGGCAATTACAGGAGTCTAAGCCAGGGCCTTCACAACTTTCCACTAAGTTTGTTTCCGCTTTTTCCCCAATTCCTGTAAAACACAGGTAAGGCCTCAAGCTAATCAAATATCCTTTACATCCACTTTGCCAAGGATTCCCCCCGCTTTAAAAAGATTCAGAAATCAGCCTCCCTTTCCCCTATCCATCCAAAGTCCAACAAAAAACTTAGAAGCTAGGGAATGCTTAAGCTCAACTTTTGCTGTTAAAACAATGCCTCTAAAGGCTGCATTGGTATCCAATTACTTCAATTCAGTTTCCATAAGCCACTTAAAAATAGCTCACTTATTTAAAGTATTAAGAGAACCGTGTAACTATGCACAGCCAACAAATATTACAATATTAGTGCAATATTACTCACCTCCCACATCAGTGCTCCACTCACTTCTAAACTTGAAAAGTTGGAACTGGAAATAATAAAAGGTATTTTAGGCAATTGCTTAGAAGTTTCTCCTTTTCCCGTTCTCCCCGACTGGCACGTGTCTCCCCATGCCCCCCCCCCACCCCTAAAGCGATTTTGAGTGGCAGAGCTGTTTCCTGCATGGTTTATCTCCTCTGTCACCGCCCGAGAGCTCAGAGAAGCAGTAGGAATATGCAGGCTGCAGACTCGAGGCCCGGCTTGTTCTCCAACGTCGTGGAAAGGGACTGTACGTCACAGGCCCGAAGGCCTACGCTCCCATGCGCCACACGGACAGAGCCGAGAGAGAGCGACTTCTCCGGATATCCACGTTGGATTGGCGTTTTAAAGCACTACGGCCACCTTCACCCCCAAATCCCTTGCTCCCCAAAGCTCAGACGTGACCCTACGGGGGATACTCACGTCGGGAGCGAGCTGGACGAGGCCGGGCCGCGGCAGGCGTCAATGCAGCCTTAGGAAAGAGAAAAAGAAAACGGTGAGGAGCGGCTGAGGACAGTGCGGCCCCAGGGTGCCCCTCAGCAGCGCCGAGCACCCAGCGAAAGCCACTCACGGCCTCTTATTAGCGCAGAAACAGGGACGCAGCGTCCCTACAGCTGGCCACAGGCAGCGTGGGCCTTCACGGCCGCTAGGACCCCGCACCACAGCGCGGGGAAAGGGAAGAGAGGGGGAAGGCCGCGGTCCCACCGCCAGTGCCAGACTCACCTCCCGCCGCCACCGCTCCTCGCCGAAAAAGGGAACGAACACGCCTGCGTCGCGGTATTTATAGAGCGGACGGGGGCGGGGCTAGGGGGCGCATGCGCACTGCGCGAGAGGGGTGGGACAGTGGGAGGGTGTGGGCGGGGAAGTGGGCGATGCGCGGTGGCGGTTGGCGCATGCGCGGTGGGAAGGCGGGAAAGGCGGCCGCCCGCGGTGAGGGGTGGCCATGGCGGCCCAGCGCCTGCTCCTGGCCCTGTCGTGAGGTACCGAGTGGCTGGAGCCACGCACCGCCAATCCTCCGTTGGCGAGGGGCAGAGTCTGAGCACCCTCCCCCCCAACCCTTCTTCCCCTCACCGAGGCGTTTAAAACACAACCACAAAAGCAGTTTAAAAAAAAATCCTAAAATACTTTTATTCAATAATTAAAATCTGTTCATGAGGAGACTGATATACAACGCAATGATTTTAGTCTACAGGTGTACTGTACAGGGGGAAGCTGTGAGGGAAGAAGCCCTCCGCCATCTCCCACAGCAGGGCCGGGGCAGGCCGTGGCCATGGGGTGACGGCAGCCCCGGCCCCGGTGTTGGCACAGCACGGAGGAACCACGGCACAGCGAGGCCCACCCCGAGCAACGAAGGAGACAGGTTTGTGAACAAGGCAAGTCCTTCTCTCCGTTCCCATGCCCTCTTCATCCTGCGATATTCCCTTCTTCACGTTCAGTGGCATCTCACACATGGGTTAGGTTTTGTGCATGATACAGCAGTGGCCGATAACCAGATTTTTTTAAAAAAAACCACCACATTGAGGAAGAACCAATATAAGATCATTCTCAGAAGAGAAAGAATATCTTAAGGTCACTTTTTAAACCTCTTCTTCCCTTCCCTTCCACCCACACAGTGAAATTATCAAGTTTCCAGTAGGTTTAGCTGTAAAAATGAGAAAAGGCAAGTTTCACCCCGATTTGGGAGAGTAAAAAACATTTGTGAGGAAGCCACAATAAAAAGAATTGACTACTCTCACAGCTTCCCCAAATTAAAAAGTTTTAAAAAGGCAACAGTCATTTCCTGGTTCTGTAATTTGTTAAACAAGCCTAGATACCTCAAGACAGGATCTGTTAACTTTGCAGCAAGTGTGAGAGAGTGGGGAGGGAATGTTTTATACATTTGCGGTTTTTGTTTTTCTTTTTTTTTTTTCTTTTTTTTTACAAAAAGATGCAGCATATGTTAATATCTACACAATTCCCTTCCAGGACAACAAACTGTTGGTCAGTAGTGATTCAGGACATTAAAGACATGACAGAGACACAAGCAAAACCAAAAAAATACGAGTCACATGTCAGTTGTCTGCCAGGTCAGCATCTGCGCAGGGTTCTCTGTACACAGCTAATATACACACATGCTTCCTAGCACATCCACTCTCCATTCCTCAGCTTTCCAACACTAGAGCTGCCTTTTTTTTCCCCTCCTCTTGGTAAGGAGGAGGAAACGAAGGAGTTGCACTCCCAAAAGGAGTATGTACAGCCAAGAACTGGGCCTGTCCGGGCTGAGAAAGGGAGCTGGGGAATGAACCGCTCATTCACATGTGCATGGTCTCCTGGCAGAGATGCTGGCGCCAGAGCAGAGGCGTATTGCTGAGCCGCGCGAGGTATAGTGTTCAGTTCCAGCCTGATGGCACATGAGATGTGTTTGTTCCAGTGAAATGCTACATTCAGACAGGATTCCCCTTTCCCTGGCCGAAAGCCCTTTTCTGGATATGTTTTGAAGGCAAATCTTGGAAGAGCCAAGGTTCCACCCTCACCGTATTGCCTAAGAGAGGGACGCAGAGAACTCGCAGTCCTCTCAGGTCTCTTGCTCCCTTCTTGGAAGACTATGGTCGATGGTACCTAAAAGCCAAATGAAAAATCCGAGTGTCATCCTTGAAACTCAGGTTAAATGGTTACCAAGGCACTACAGATAGCCAAAAAGAGTAAACTGAATTATCTCTTAACTCTCAGCCCTCATTGAAGCTGTTAACATCAAACAATTTCACCTCCGCCTTAGAAAGCTCTTGTGCTCTGCACTCAGCCACACAGAGCAACTGTTGGGGGGGGGGAAAGAATCACCTGGGCCATGATCCACAGGTTACTTCATAGATAATATCCGAGCTAACTACCAAGGTATTTTGTGGCTGTGGCTTCTGCTGCACGTCTCTAGCACCAGAAAAGCACACTCCAGCTGCAAGGTCACGCTGGTTTCAGATACCTCAAACCAGCCACTGGTCACTTTTGAGTTTGCAGGATCAAAGCCCCCGTTTAAGGAAGAACAACCCACTTCATGTCTGCTACTCCTCCAGTCACCCTACACCACCAAGACCGAAAGGGACACTAAATCTCCAACTGCATACAGGTCATTTTTCTAATGTTTTGCCTCTCAACAGTACCCCTGCAGCACAGCTTTCCCAACAAAACTGAAACTCTAAGCGAGTAACGTGTTCTCACTCACCTCGTGAACTGCTTGCTGTCCTCGTGGACTTCCATTTCACAGCTCTTAAACTCATTCAGCTCCTTCCGGATGGCAGCCTACACAAAGAGGTAGAGATCTTTTTTATCTCCTGCTAAGGCATACATATATTTATCCTCTCTCCCATCTCAAGTGAGCTCAGACACGGCAAGAAGGTGCTGTACCTCCAACAGACCTGCTCAGGGCTGATCTGTACCACCTTTCAGTGGTGAGGAGGTAAAAGGAGGTCTGATTGCAGCAGCCACCCCAGGTTTCACGGTCTGTTCACACTAGGCTGAGTTTAATCTGCCCCACCTCCTCCACACTGAGGGCTGGGCAGTCCCCTCAGGTGGCCAGGGAGGACAAGAACAGATGGCTTCCCTGCCAGCTTCTTGCCTAGTCCTGCCCCAGCCTGCAAGGAACAGCACTCTTCTGACCAACGCCCTGCACCTCACTTCTATCACTCAGAAGGTGAGGCAGAGGCCACGCTGGTGTGCAGACCATGCTGACTCAGGCTCCATGTCACCGCTGAGGGGGCAGGAAAGCAGGGCTGGGTACAGCACACATGGGTGAAGGGACACTGGTGGCACCTGGTGGGGTGGCAGAGGGAAAGATGAGGAGGTGAAGCAAAAGGAACAGAGCAAATCTCCTCGGCTTATGCTTTTTTGCATGGGACACCCTGATCTAGCTCCCCTCCCTACACCTGGGGACGGGACACTCCCTGTTACCTTGTCAGCTGGTGTTAGCTTTGTCCATGGCTTATCTGCTCGCCGGTCATAGTCTTGAGCATCTGTTACTTCCACATATTCGTTAAACCTCAGGATCTTCCTGGCCTGCAGCTCTGCCACTGTAGGCCTTTGGCTAAGCTGAACACCAGCAAGAACAAAGAAAGTTAGTTTGTGCCTTGTCCACAAAGCAGTCCAGGACTAAGCATCCCAAGCAAAACTAAAACCAGTTCCCTCATTGGGCCTGAACCACAGATACTACTACGTCCTGCTCGCAGCCTGCAAGGGACTAGGCAAACCCTCTTACAGACAGTGTAATCTTGTTTGGATCACAAGGCCAGGCTAGGGCAGAACCAAGGCCACATTGCCAAGGAGAAGGAAGACACTGAGGGGTTGGGGAACAGCCATTACAAGGGTGGGCCCTGTGTGACACCCCTAAACCAAGCAAGCCCGTTCCCCGCTTCAGCAATGGCAACCCTCACATTTCAGACCCACAGGCCCTTGGGAAGTTTTTCCCAGCCATGAGTAACAGCCACAGGTAACTTGGACGTAATAGCTAAAAGCAGCTGTTGCTCTGCTCAGCTTCTCCCACACTGCTGTTACTTTAGAAATAGGTTTTAGGGAGCCTGGTGTGAAAGTCGTGGCCACTGAAGTACTGTGTTAAAGCAGCCAGGCCAGCACCAGCAAACCTTTCAAGTGCCAGGTGCCAAATTTAGTTCTCATCTAGCTTGTTATGCTTGATGCCAGCTCAGATCCATCACTGACAAATGTGGCTGCAGTGCCAACGGCTCACTGTTGATGACAGTCCACGTTCCAAAGTCACTGCAGTCAGAGGGCACTGGGGACACTTACACAATAGCCCCGTGACTTCACCCACAGCAAGGTACCTACGATGTGCTCATAGCCACCACCATCCCCGACAGCTCTGCCAGATGGCGATCACAGCACGGAGGCCAGCAGTACCTTTCTGGTGAGCCTGCGTTTGATCTCTCGCTTCTCAGCTTGACGGTCAGCTTCATTTTTCGCTGCCAAGGGAAAAAATAAATTTTTCCTGTAAGCATCACAGGCTTTGAAAAGTGCTTTCTGGACCTGAACAAAGGAGAGGATCGAGCTATATCAGATTATCCACATATCTGAAAGCTCACTGTAGCATGTCTGCACTTATTATAGGCAGAGAGTGCAGTCCAACTCCACTGTGCAGATTGCTCCTCCCCAAAGCTATTATACAAATAGTTTAAAGAGAATAACAGCACAGATAAATATTTTAAATGGAAACTTCCTGAACTGACATTTCCCTTTCCTCAAGATGTTTATTTAAAACTTTTTCAGAGCAAGGTATGGCCAAGAGAAACACCATTGACTGAGCCATGGACTGCTGCTTTTTGGATCAAGCAATACAATGCTGTAATGTCTGAACGACAAATAAAAGTCCAGCCCAAACAAAAACACCTTTAACAGTCCTTGCTGTGTAACATCAGACTCTTAACCAGTTCACATACTTTTCCCTGAGGTGTCAGGCAGGGGACAAGTAGCCTTTCTATAATATGATGCTTTGAACTGTATTGCTTGGTACCACTGCTAAGGTCCGATTTTATCCAGAGCCAGTTTCTGATGGTAACAAAGTACTGGGAAAAAACAGTGGAACTGCTTTACTACAGCAATATAACCAAAGCACAGTCCTCCATCGCTACACTTCAAGCAGATTCCAGGTATGTTTGGACTAAGATATTAAAGGCAAACTTTATTACTTAGGACCACTAGAGAAGCATTACTCACGTTGAAGTATGTTCCTCTGCTCCAGTTCTTCTGCTGTTGGTCTCTGACTCAGTCGCCTAAAGAAAAGCATGACAAGTGCATAATGTTTTATCTGGTCCTTCATCAGCAGGCAATGAAGAATACAACTGCTTGGTTTCAGTGCACTGATAAGCCTCTTCGAAACCCCTCATTCACTAATGGAGGGAGATCACTGCTGCCCTGTTTTGCACTCTCCTCCACTCCAACAGCTGTTCACCCACAGGCAGAGGTTAGGAAAGCGATACGGCCTCTCAGAACCTCACAGACAGCTTTGCAGAAAGCTCAAGCAGACAGCACAGCCTGGACTAGCAGCAGCCCCAGTTTAATCCATCACCTAATGCATTTGCACTCAGCCTGCATCTATCCACGTCTTTATATGCCATCCATATTTTACAGCAGTAATGTTTCTGTAGTCCCTGAGATTTTCCCGTCCCAGTCCATTCAGTCTCTGGAAAGAGGGGCCTGTCAGGGGATACTGCTCAACTCCAGGAGGAACTTCCAACTTTTATAACCGAGGAGGAAAAGCAACACTTAGCCTCCCAGCCCTGACCCAGCAGCAGTGCCCAACCACCCATCATATCCAGCACAGGCTGCTTAGACAAGGCAAGCGCTTTGTCCGATTCCACCCTCACACACTGTGCCAATGGCTCAAACGTAAGACCCTCCTCCATTCTTCATACCTGATCAGCGTTGTCCCAATCTGGTGCCGAATTTCGTTCCACTCCTCCTTGCTCTTCCGAGGGAAGACAATCTTCTCCTCCTGTGGTGCAGTTGTGTTCCCCAGCTTTATAGCTAGCGTGTCTTTCCTCTTCACTTTGTTAGCCAGCGTGCCTGTGGGGAGGAAGAACAACGGGATGCAACTGAAGACTGCAGTGCCTGAGCACTGCGATATGAGCCACGTGCCCCTGGCAGTTGTGCTCTCCCCTGGGGCTTGCTTTCCAAACTCTGCACTACAGCTCCAGAGCTAGCCAGAGCTAGTCACTACAGCAACAGCCAGCATTCCTGCGTGATGCCCACATGCTCACCTAATGCTATCCCACCTGAAGGGGTGGGACAGCACAAGCTGTTGCAGGAGCCATCTGCAACTGGAGGGGGTGCATCTCAGCAGATGAGCATACAGGTTTGGCTGTAGAGCCTTTGAAAGAGCGAGGAAGAGGACATGTGGTACATCATGAAACCAAGAACCAGCTGCTTTGAAGCACTGTGTGAACCAGCTCTTTGATTCTGATCTCAACACAGCCAGCCATGAGTTCAGCAGAGAAAAAAAAGCCAGCTGCAATGTCAAAGCCTTACTGTTATGGCTTTCATCTTCTTCCTCATCCTCATCATCTCTGTACAGGATGGGGCCCTCCGAGTCAGAGTCGCTCATCCCTTCATCTCCTTCCTGCTCCTCTGGCAGGACCTGAGGTACCAGTTTCGGGATGACTGTGACAGATGGCACATCTCCAATATACACACGAGGGCCTGAATTCTGCTCCTCTTCCTGGTCATCTTCTTCCTCTTCCTCATCGTCTGGACTAACAAGAAGCACACTATTACATCTCAATGCATGCCACAGGGGCTGGGGAATACCCCTGAGATCAACACCTTGTTAGGTCTCCTCAACCCATAGAAGGCAGATCTACGGGTAGCGCAGGAACCAGAGATGCAATCCTGCACTGTCCCCTCTCTCCAAAGCACAGGGAGCTCTGGCAGAGGAAATGCCAGAGGCAGGTTCTTTGCAGAACCAAACAGCCCTCTCAGCCCCCTATTTTGGGACTTGCAGGTTCAACTCTGTTATAATACAAGACAGACTTTTTCTTACTTCTGTTTTGCAAAACGAATGGCTAAGGAAGGGCACAAATGGAAGAAATCCAGGCCCTTGTTTTGTCTTGGTGCAATTAAAGACAGGCCAGGCCTGGATTCCTGGCATCAGCCTGTGCTTGTAGTCTGCAACCCACTTCCCTTTGTGAGCAATAAAATCCCAGAAACAGGGTTAATTTCACGGGGAAGATGCAGGGGCCCCCTCCTAAGAGGCTGAAACACAGATTCAGCCAACAGACAAAATGGTTTGTAGGCTGTTGCAAAAACCAGCAAAGAAACTAGCCCTGCCCGCAGCCCTCCTCACCACCACAGCCTCACAGAGGCAGGGAGTACACCACCAACACGTCAGAGCCCAGTGTGACCCACGCCACTGCTAGGTGTTTACTGCACGCATGTACAGGAGGTACTCACACTTTCAGCATCTCGATGGTGACAGGCAGGGATCTCGTCCTGCCCAGGGTGCCATTGTCTTCTCCAAAGCCATCGTTCTCAAAGAGCAGCGAGTGAGCCCTGTGTGACCCATCGGCAGGCGGGGTGACAGGCAGAGGACTGGCCAGAGCCTGCTGGATACGGATGTGCAGTGGGATCTGGGGCAGGCGAGGCAGCACGTGAGGTTCGCCAAACCCTTGCTCTGCCGTCCTCTTTGACACTTCCAAGGACCTGAAGTCTTCAGGAGGAGGAGTCTCTTTGGGTAGGTCCAGGGAGCGCGGAGGGTCCAAGACAGGGGTGGAAGCAGGCAAGGGCATGCGCGGAGGTTCAGGGGGTATGTGCGTGGGCAGCGGCGGCGAAGGCGAGGGTGGTGGGTAAGCAGAGGTCATGTGCATCGGTATCAGTGCGGGGCGGTTAGCTGTCACTGTCCTGTCATTCGGGGGCTTGGAAGTGATAGCTGCCTCTGACGTGTTGTTAGGCAGGAGACCTCTCTTCGGTGGCAGAGGAGGGGAAGGCTTGGACAAGCCTGTACCACTGTTCATTGCTTGAGAAAGTTCAGCTGAAAATAAAAACCACAAAAGCCACTAAGTTTAACCGGGCATTTTCCAGATACCCTTCACCAGTGTGGAATAAGCATGGCAAAGCACTCAGAGCCTTGGACCAAGCAATGTCTGCTGCTTTTCTACTAGAACACCGTGCCAGAAATAACCAGGTTGCAAGCCTCTAGTTTGTCCTTCCTGCAGCAAAGGTAAGATGGGAGAGCAGCCAGAAACAAGCAGGATGGGAGACGTCTGTGCATCCTGCTGCTTTGGAGAGAGAGAAACAGCACCAGCCCTCAAGTGACAGCAGATGGAGCTCACCCAGATCAGTGCACTGCCTCAGCCAAGGAATGCAGGTATGTAGGGCACTTTATGGCTATATTTACAGCATTAGTTTGCAAAGGAATCCGAGGCATCCCAGACTCCAGTTGTGTTAACGGCTCCCTTGCACATCAGAAAACTATTCAGGAATTCTCACTCAATGGCAAAAGTCAGCAGAACTGCAAGCAGCAATGTGCTCTCCCCATTTCCATTCATCTGCCAGACCCAGCCCAAGAACAGCTTGCTGCCAGCAGCTCCTGCCTGTTTCAGGATGAGGTTCTGCTCTATTCCCTCTGCACTCTGTTCCTTAAGCCCCATACAAACTTCTCTGCAACTACAAAATAACTAGCAAAACTTCCAAAAATACCCAAGAGCCTTGAGTCTACATATACTTTATCTGCTCTTGTGATGGAAGAGAGAGGGAGAAACAGAAACCGTGTCATATCACGGAAAATGCCTGCAGCAGGCAATCTCAGGTTCCTCAAACACCCCTCGGTTCCTAAGGAAGAAGTTGCACCAGCAAAAACTGCTCTTGCTTTAGGAGTTTGTAGCCTTTAACATTCAAGTATCAATGGCTTCTTGGGCTGGGCAAGGTTTTGCCCGCCTGCTTGAAGAGGATCAGATTTACTGCACATTTCACCTGAGGCGGTGATGGTCACAGCAGAGGCCCCAGCAAGGAACTGGGAGGAATCCGCAGTACCAGACACCACAAGAGGGTGCTGCAAGCGGTGAGTGTTTCACCGTGAGTGTTTCACCGAGATAAGGCTGCATAACTGGAGAGAGGTGGGCACATTTTTGGGATGTTTAGCATTTTCAGACTTTCCCCTTGTAGATTAAGGGCCAGATCGTGCAAGACACCGAGTGCCCTCAGCTCCCATCAACTTCAGCCCAGAGGGATTCCAGTATCTCCTCAGCAGTGCTTGAAGCCTGACAGGACCAGGCTCGAGTCACCTTTGGGTAGTAACAGATTTTGAAAGGAACCAAGCAGCTGGCAGAAGGAAGAGACAAAAAAAGGCTGGGTGCCACTCAGAGCATCCTCCCCAGCCAGCCCGTCTCCCTTCAGTGCGATAAACCCAGTACACCAACTGGCACAACCTCTTGTGTGTGACATGCCACCGAGGACAGCACCATTTGCCCTGCTTGCTTTTTCAAGCTGATGCTGATTAAATTCCCACTCCCCAAAAGTGTTTTGGAAGCCTTATTTTCAGCTGCTGCATCAGAACTGCTCAGAGAATGAATATAAGGGAACATCTCCACAAGGGAGCAAAGGGGCGATCTGCACACTAACAGTCCTCCCCTGCCTTAGGTTAGAATAGCAGCACAAAAGCATACACATGCCCGAGTCAGAGCATGCATCAAAGACCTGTGGAGAGCTCATGAAGCCAATTCCACTGCTGCTGTTTATCCACAGCAACAAAACAAGGCTCACATAGCAATGACTGCATGCATGCCGCAGTTAGAGCTCCACCATGCTGGATGCATGGCCAGGCAGAGAGCTGCAAAGTCTCTCTCTGCATCTGCATTCTCATCCAGGAGACAAAAGAGGGTCTGGCTGCTCTCCTCTCCTCCACACCCCTGCAGCCGCAGGTGCTCTGAGCCCAGCCCTGTATTGTTGGAGAGAGGCAGGCTGGGTCTGAACATAGGTTTGATAGACTGCTGTCTTCAGCCACATTTTTTGTTCCGCAAGTACCTCCTGCAATTAGCGCTGGGGCATTTCAAATACCATCTGTGATGCGTGCCAGCAGCTTAAAGAAAACAAGAAAGTATTTCATCAAGTGCTCAGGCATGGTCAGACTAATCAAGCTGGTCTGGCACACAGGAGTGTTTAATACCGTATCGAGGTCACTTGCAAAACCTGCTAGAGCAAGGAGAAGCTCCAAGCAGAACAGAGATGTAGTTTGTACTGAAAGCAGTGGCCCAGGCTCCTTCAAATGGTAACTTGCACATGATCTAAGCTTTTACCACTGCCTCCGAAACCACACCTGGGTAACGCCTCCAGTTTCTGTGATAAGCACAGATCTGTCTGATCGATCTTCCCAGAAACCTCCTTCCTGACCTGTACTAGCCTCTGCTAATCCAAGCGAAAGATTAGCAGGTGGTCTGTGAAGTACGAACAGGCCGTCGACTGATGGAAGGTTGTCTCATTTACTCCAGCAATGTTGCATCTTTAAGACCTCTAAAATTCCTAAAGAAAGCAGGGACTCATTCAGCTTTAAGAAACTCTTGCCAGATCTTCTGCTTAGAAAAGTTACAGAGAGAAAAACATTTAATTCTTTAAGTGGGAAGATTCAGCTCAAATTACGGTTGAGCCGATTTATCCATGGGACAACACTTAAGGACAAGCCTAATATGGCAATACCCTAGCCACAGACCTTTGAGAAGGTGCCTGAATATAACCAGGAAAGTCTGAATTATCCCTGCCAGCTCCTGGGCTCTCCACACTAAGTGGAAACCACACAGCCCAGCAGTGACAGCCATTACAGACATTGTTTCATTGTTTGGTGTAATGTGGATTTTTTTGGTGGTTTGGGTTTGGTTGGTTGGGGGTTTTTTTTTTGCAAAGACCAGCTGAAAGCATCAATTCTCACTGACCATAGTCTCACAAAGCAAAAATCTCATACACCATCCACCAATCCCAGCTGTCCCTGTCCATAGCTGAATCCCAGCCCTCAGCGAAGCATCAACATGCAAAGATACTGTCTTACAGTTGACAGAGAAATGCCTTCCCCTCTCTCTTACAGCACCCTGACTCCTACCAAAAGCAGGCAGGGATTCCCTCCTGCAGGTAGCTGTTGGAAACACGCATGTCTGACAAATTGGATGGCTCATGGCAGAAGACTCCATTAATTACCTTGTTCTCAGTATGTGTGCCCTGGCTAAACACTGGCAGATCTCCTGAGTCCAAACTGGACTGTATTCAGGAAAGATGGTCATCATCATCATTCATGATACAACATTTGCTACATCATACATCCCTTAAGAAGGGAAAAGACTCTCAGAACAAGGGCTCCAGAACATCCCAGGGTACAAAAATCAGCTTATGGAGGCACTTACCTATTACTGAGTTGCTATTTCTATTGACAGGTTTGGGAGGAGGGACGGGAGGCTGTTTGGCAGGAGCTGTGCTGGTTGTACTCGTGGGAGCAGTAGTGTTGGCACTAGCAAGAGCAGGGGGCAGAGTCCTGGGGGCTGGGGAAGGGGCAGCTGTGGAATTGACTGTCTTTGCTGCAACAGGGACTGTGGTGGAGTGTGCAGTTTTTGCAGTGCTGCTGGCAGGCGTTGGATCCTTCGCCTGCACTTCATTTGTCTCCTGGGAAGTGGAGGGAGGTCTTTTTGGAGGAAGCAGAGGCTGTCTGGGAACATATGGCTCCTGAGGTGGTTCCAGTTCGGGCCCAGAGTGGCTGCTGGAGGAGCCTGCAAAGTGAGACAGCTGGGTTTAAGAGACTGGAGGACCCAGAGTGGGGTGGGAGGAATCAGACGAGAATTCAAAACTGGTCCGGGGAGAATCTGGAGCAATCACTTTTGCACACATCTGGTTTCTTACCCTGTCTTTTCTTTGGTTCCTCAGCTGGAGCAGGCTTCCTAAGGCTAGGTGACTTTGTGGCCTCTTCCTCCTGGCTGGCCAGGTTACAAACCCCGGGACCACCGATTGGGACTGTATGGCCATTTTTCAGTGCAGGTGAGTTCAGCTTGTCTGGTTCTTCACCATCTGCAAGGGGATGGGAAGGGAAAGAAGCAAATGGAAAACACTCAGAAAGCAGGAGACAGATGAGATATGGCTGAGCTGACTGAACCACCATCGATCCACACCAACTTCTCTCTGGCTTCTGAAACAGCTGGTCTTCAGTCTACCTTCTGCAGAGGAGTGCACAGCAACACCAACTAGCTGAAGCTGAGAGCCCTTGATTTCATTATCAACAAGCAAAACAGTACAGCACTGTATCCCATCAAGTGTTTTTCTTCAGCAGCCTCTTAATCTACCACCTTGTTTAGAAAGAATGCTACTGCATTTAGGACTAGTATGCCCAATGCTGTGCCACAGCCCAAGAAAGCTGCAATTGCAGTTAAAAGCCTCCAGCAGCTTCTGTATCTACCCAACATTACACAGCATTCAAAAATTCTCTGCTGCAATAAAAATTCCAACACTAGCCAAGTAATCTACTGGACATGCAATAATAGATTTTGATAAAGTCTTAAAATTAAGTTGAAGCACCTCTATTTTCCTTCTGCTTCTACCCTGAATTTTGCACAAAAAACACTGCTCTACCCAAAACATCCCATAACAAGGCATATTTCCTCAATATTTTTACCTTTGTTTTAATCAGATGTAATAATACATCTCCAGAATCTGATTTAGTTCATCTTGACTATTTCTGCTTTTACAGATTCTAGCATGGAGTTTCCCAAATGTTAGAAGCGAGACCTCTTTTGGAAAAAAAACCATCCTTTTTTCAGCCCATGCTTTTGGGGAGCAGTTAAAGCCCTAGTCACAATGAGGAAATACTCAACCATTCTCTGCCTCTGTAATTGCCCTGACAGGACAAACTCTTCATAATATTATTCCCAAATCAGATTTAGCATCCACTCTAATGGGACATTGCCCATTTTAACTGCTTTCCAACTCAAGAAAACTTGAATTGATACATCACCAATTTGATTAAAAATCCTTAGCATTTTCAGCCTACCATCTCTCAAGCAATTGCAGTGTATGGCACCATGGGCCACCCAGGTGTCAGACCTCAGCATGCTCTGGTGGTCTGATTTATTTGTTATTTATTCCACAGCCCTCATCACCTCTTCTCTCCCCCCCAAGGTATTACCTCCCCTCCCCTAACCTGGCATTATTCAGAAGCCAAAAGCAAAGATGCCAAGCCGCCAAAAGTTCCCCAGGCTTTCTTTTCTGCAAAAAATAGCCTTGGTTCCTGAGAGGGGATGGAAGACTGTGCTGCCTCACTTGCTTAACTGCCCTTCCCTGAAACGCAGGAAGTGCAGACAGCACCAAGAGAGAGTTTCCTCCCCAGCCAGGGCTGAAACTCAAGAGGTGAGCCAGAGCTTTTTATAGCAGCAATTGCCTCTGGCTAGTTGAAGTCTTCAGCAAGGGAGATAGGAACAGCATGATCTAGCTTTCCTTACCACTCAAACCTCGCATGCCCTTCTCTGGCAGGGAGCTGCAACACATGCAGAATGCTCCTGATGGCCTTTTCACACCACCTTACTCTCAACTTCAGTTCCAGTGACCTCCTTCAAGGTCACCACAGTCCAACGCTATCTTCTTTCCCTCCTGTAAGCCCAGCACAACCTGCTGACAGCCAGCCCGCCCAGACAGCAGCAGGGCCTCCTCTCCCAGCTGCATGGGGTTTGAAAGCCTCCACTATACCTCTTCCCTACCTCCTCACTTGCTCGTCTCAAAGGGTTTCCAGCACTTTTTCCCCTAAGAACTTGCCTAAGAAAATTAACTGACCTTGTAAGAGCAGGTTTTAAAATTGCAAGCAAATACAATAACCTACCACCCCCATCTTATGACTGCCCAAGTGTCTTAAACTCATAGAAAGGATTAAGATAATGCACCTTCTAATCTAACCCTCCTGACAATACTGACTGCTCCCTCATACCTTGGGTTTGCACTTTGTCCAGATTATAGCCATCTTCTGTTTCTTAAGCCAGATCAGATGACTCAAAGCAGAAAATAATTCCAGCTCTTAGCCACGCTTCTGTTACATCCTTACAGTTCGGAAGATCTCTCCTCTGTCATCTCTAGTTGGAAGTTTGTTACCCAAAGCCTTTGATCTCTCTTCCACAGTTTCATCCTGTGACCTCATACACTTTTGTACCCCAGTGAACTCTTCCACCAGCATTTACAGCCTTGGGTAGTTGTAGATGGCTTTCATTACAGTGTAGCTGCAAACAGCTGTGTTAGGACTTTACCTCTCAGTTTTGCTTTCAGTGGTTTGGTCTGAAAACCACTTTTTCACCCCCACTTTTCCACTCTGCGTCTTTCTTAGAAGAACCCTGAAATTTGCATTAGGTTAAGGCTGCCTCTGCAGTATGCCTTTTGAGGTGCAATTAGACATTGCTTTAAGCCAAAGACCACGCTGCCACCCAGAAAGGTGGGCTGCTATCCCACCACAAGTTCCTGACCCTTCCCTTGTACCCACATCACCCAACATGCAGCCAGGTGACTAGATGATGGTCTGGCTGAGGAGTTATTTTGGCAGGGTAGCCCCAACTCAGAGACATCAGGGATGACAGAAAAGGGGTAAGACTTCTTTGACAGCAGCGCAAGTTTCAATAAGCTTGGCCGTGACTACTGTGACACCATACCATGAAGCATCTCATCTATAACTCTTTAAGGAAATGCCCTACCCAGGCAGCTCAAAAGTCATTGATTGGTTTCTTTTTCCAAGCCTAAGGCCTTTGAACCTGAGCTCCGAGGTCAGCGCCTCTCCCACAGCGGTTAGAGTGAAGTCTGGAGTGTGATCAGAACGAGCCAGAGATGGCAAGTGCAAGCGTGACAGAGGAGCTTAGCAGGACAAGACAAGGTGGCTGGAGCAGGACACGTACAAGAGGGACAGGATAGGAAGTGACACACAGAACACCCCTCCCCACTGGCAGCAGACAGGAAGATGTCCAAGACAGGCATTGCACTTTCTTAGCAACACCTTCCTCACTGAACAGGCTGCGTTCCTTGCCAGGTGCAAAAGTCAGACAAGAGAGCAGATTGAAAGGGGCAGGACAAACAGACAGGAACCACATTAGCAAAGAGCCCTGAAATTTGTCTCCCGAAAAAGAATGGCTACAAGGGTGAGGTTTTGCCAGAAGATCAGCTACACAGAACACAGACAGGAGGAGGAGAAGTTCATTTGCAGACTCACCCTGCTCAGGGTCTTCCAACAGAACCCCTCTTTTTACCAGCTCCTCTCTTGGCTTTCGCATAGAAATCTTTCGTTCTAAAACTGATATTAAATTGAAAAAGAGCACTCAGAAAACAGGGTAAGCTGGAAGTTCAAGAAGATACTTTCTTAAAGGGATCCTCTGGAGGAAATAAAAGGGCTTCAAATTTCACTGTTTTTTGCATGGATTAAGAGGAGGGAGGAGGGACTGCACGTTCAGGCCTGCACTTCACACTAGATTGGTGATTGTGGAGCAAACCCTCCCTCCCCACAGCTGCTTGGGGAGGTTCCTTGCAAGAAAGGAATTTATTTGTCTGAAACTACTGCTCCATGGCAAAGTGTTTCTGGAGAGATTGCAGGTGCCAGCCCATCACCAAAGTCACATTTTGGTTCTTACATGTCTCAGCACTCTGGCTTGTGACAGCAAGCCCTTCTCACTAGCCAGATGGCTAATGGCAGTTTTCCCAAGTGGAAGAAGGGACTCCCACCCAGTCCCAATTACTCTACCTTCTGAAGTCTCCTTAAATTTGTCACTGCTTTTCTTTTTCCTCCACTTCCAGGGTTTGAAGATCTTGCCAAAGCTTGAAAACTTGCTTTTCCTCTTTGTAGGTGGCGTTGTGTCACCAGATTCCAAAACGTCTACCCCCATGCCGGCATCAGTTGGGGGGTGATCCACCTCTTCGGCTGCACAGAAAAGAATAAAGAAGTTACCTTCATGCTGCAGATAGCAGCTGCCACCTCCCACCAGCCTGCCCCCTGCACACTGGGAAACGGTGGCGCACGTTCATGCAAAGAAGGTAGCAAGACTCCATGCCTTCATGTAACCCGTCAGCATTTCACATTAGCTTAGGGAGACAAGAGTGGGGTTTCCAATGTTAACAGTGCAAAGAGTAACCGATAAGAGGCTTTCTAATGAAACAAGGATTAGTTTAAATTTGCAGTGTCACAGTTTTGCCCAAGGAACACAAATCATTGCTGCAGTTTCTCATCTTCAGCTGGAAGCAACTGGTGCTAGACACAAGTAATTACATGAACATAAATACCTTCCAGACTGCAGAGCCGACTTTCATGACTGTGTACACACACTGAAATTACCAGACCCATTACAACAGCTGTATGTGCTAGAACTTAGCCTCTCCGATTTTTCCTTCTATAAATAAGGCCAGCAAAGCCAGCCAAGAGCAACAACTACACAGGAAAGCAACACAATACAGGCCTGCGCTCCACCTACTGTACTTGAAGTCTCTGGAGAGCAACACAAGAAGGACACGGAGCTGGGAAGGGACACGCAAAAAAAAACCCCAACTTGCTACAACAAAAAAAGCTCATAAAGAAACAATTTGCAAAGCAGAATCAGAGCACGCAATGCTAAGCTGGTGACTATCAATTCTGGCTTGCCTGGTGTTGCTGTTTTCTGGGTATTTGATGAAACATAAGGGAACACTTACAATCAGCAGAATCTAGCAATGCCTGCAAAAAAATAAAAATCAGAGCGCACACAACCTAAGTGAAGCCAGCTGGTGGCCTACTTCATGGTCTTAATTTACAGACCAAGAATCCCTTGGCTTCAGCACTGCAAAAGACAGGAGCACCCAAGCTGCGTTGCAGAACTCCGTGAAAACACGCAATATCGAGAACAGAGCCTTGAGACTTCCTACAGTCCTACGACGCAGCCCTGCCAAACACCGCATGCCGCAGGCTGAGGTGCCGTGTTACAAATTGCACTTGCGCGTCTTATTTTTGAGCCTCTAAGTCAAACGTTCTGGAGTTTGCAAGCCTTCTGGGATCACAAAAGGCCTTTTAGTCAACTTCAGACAAGCCTGCATGACGTGCCTGCAGAAAAGACAATACCCCGTAGGCCACGCAGAAAGTTCAGCCAAGAATCCCATCTCCTGAGGCTAAGAGATTGGGAAAGGAATTTTAGGGGAAAGCCATTTTGCACATAGGACAAAGGGCTAATAATGTATCTGCTATATGCTACAAATATCCACCAAGGATACAGACCCAGATGTGAAAAAGCAGACTCCCGTCAACATGGGGAAGAGCAGGTTCAGGACAGGGGAAAAAAAAAAAAACAAACGGGGAAAAAAAATGAGTTGTTTGTTGGAGCTCTACCTGGAACCCTGTAGTGCTGCCTAGCATAATATTTTAGACCCCAGGAAGCATCAAGCTTGGGGAGCCGCAGCCACAGGCTCCCGAGCAGCCTCAGACCAGATGGGCTGGGGCCAGGCTGTCATGGCGCAAGACTGCAAGACAATTGGACCTCAGTTTTTCAGTCTGAGCACAAATGAAATGGAAGATCACTGAATAATAGGGAAGAGAAGAGCAACAGAGACCATGTTAGCAGCACAAGGGAAACCAGAGAGTATTTCAGTAGGAGGATCTAGATCACCCGCAAGAAGTGCAGTCTAACGGAACAACGGAGGAAGAGGAAAGCCAGCCCAGGACTCCGGTTTACCAAGAGGCCGGAGTGGCAAGGAAGTGCCACTGTGCTAACCAGCAGGAAAAAAGGCTTTTCAAAGCTACTGTGGTGATTTCAGACTTTATTTAAATTACATGACCTTTCCAGTTCTGTACAGGTTTCTCTTCTCTCACTCATGGGGACTCTGGATTTCACACAGTGGTGGCTGATGGGGTTTTTCTGTTTGGTGGTTGGTTGTTTTAGGTTTTGGTTGTTTTTTTTTAGTATCAGACCCCTAACAGAAAGCTCACTCAGAACCAGAGAAAAGCTGATGCCAGCCAACATTTATTTGAAAAAGCAAGATCAGTTCAGCATCTGAGCCGCTTAAAAAAAATCTGGCTTCGTAACAGGAGAGAAATTGGGTGGAAAGTAACATACAAGATGTCAGCACCGATCTGTGATTTCTGCCACTCTATTCTATGATTTTCTGCTGGGAGGGAGGGGAGGCAGTGGGGACAAAAAAAATGGCACTTCAGGCTTCCAGAAACCCAAGAGGAATTGTCTGGATGTTTAGAGGCACTTTCTTCAGAGACTAGAACATTAGCCCTGGAGTTGTACATGTAGTTTTAAAAAGCAGTATTCACTTTGTTCAATAGAGCGTTCCCAAAGTTTACCAGGCAGGCAAGACCGCTTGTCATGCACAATCTGTGGACCAAATTTGGATCCCAAGTACCACACAAAAAGGCATTTCCCTCACCTTTCCAAGGAGCAGTGACAGCGCTGAAGGCAGTCGTACCGAGCTCGCTTCATGTATATCCTTTCCCTGAATTGCTCTTAGGAATGTAACTTATGTGCTGTTTGCCACCCAAGGTGTCAGAGTGCTGTACTAAGCAAAATAAGTTATGAAAAGAAAACTCAACCATCAGGTCCACAGATTAATGAACAGAGACCTCAGCAAGCTGTGATGTCTCCATTTCCAATTAGAGGGAGAACGACAAGCATTCCCCTGCAACAGTCACCTCCAAGCAGCTATGGAGGAACAGTGGACATGAAAGGATGAGCCGAAACTGCAGGAGACACACGATATCCCCAAAGCAGGAGCAGCAAAAAGCAGGGAGGGTGGGGGAGAGCCCACATGCGAGTTTTACTCCAGGCGGAAGAACCTCTTTCAGCAGCTTCTGCAGTCCAGGTCTGGCTGTCGAATCAAATACCATCTCAGGGTGGAGTTTCACACCAGGTGCCTGACTGCCATTAATTACAATCATGCAGGTTAATCCAAAAGCTAGGTTTCACAAAGACATTCAGCATCAATATCGAATAACTCAGTTTTTGCTTCCCCGCCATGCGACTTCATCAGCCATGCCACCAACTGCTTGTAGGCTAGTGCTGTGCATCAGGTCTTGTCCAACATGAAAACACTTGGTTTTGCTGTTTTATAATCAGTTCAGTGTCTAAAAACAGCCACACAAGACAGGCATACCAGGCACCCCTTCACAGCATAAAACCACAGTCCTAATAATTTTCACCATCCCTTTTGCTCTGTGCAGAATAAAACTTGATACACGTTACTAAACAATGTGAACGTCCTGAGACCACTACAGCCCACTGGGCAATACTGATGCCATGAAAGCAACTTCCCTACCCGATACAAAATGGGATTCATTTTTTCCAGTTCTGCAGCACAGGCTGCTCACAGGAGAGCTTGCAATGCCCTTCCACAGCACTCTTCCTTTTACCATCCATAATTACCACATGGACATAGACATTTAAAACAGTCTGTTGTGATGCAATTATGAATTACATTTACTGCTAATTAGCAGGTGGATCAGCAGCTGTAGGTGTGCTTTACTGATATGTATTTTAAATAACCTCATTGTTCGGTGATTGTTCACATTAGATAGTGTTCATACTCCCTCTGAAAAGGACTGTCCCTTCCATTCACAGCCCATTTCCAGCTCAAATTTCCATGAAATGGTGCAGAGAGGACATTTCTTGCCCAAGCGGCCTTCACTGTGAAGGAAGCCTCAGCAAGGTGGATTCTCTGTGCCTCCTCTTGCTCTGCTCTACAAGTTACAGGAGGGTCCCTAAGCCGCTTTGCAATGCAAGGCAGAAACCCCTCCTTATCCGAGTCATGCACTCGAAACTGCTAAGGAACCACAGCACAGTGCTTGAGGAAAGAAACCGGGCAAAAAAAGATGAACCGCACTTTTAAGTGAAGGGTGAGAAGCGTCAGGAAGCTGATGGCCTTGCCCAACCCGTCCCTTGCTCAGCACCGCAGCTGTTTACTTGCATGGCAAGTCTGTGCCCAGGAGACCAGCCTCACCTTCCTCACTGCGGTCCCAGGCTGGAAAACCCATTTAAAATTTATATAAAAGTTTAAATGAGGTCATGCAGGTGAACCCAGGGGTGTCCTCATTAGAAGGTCAAGAGCTTTTCCAATAAGCAGGTCCCTAATGTGCCCCCATGCCAAAGCACGACCTCGTTTAACCTTTCTGCAAGAATGACATGAAGTACCCACTTCGGAAGAGTGACCCTGAAGTAGGGAGAGCCCCACAGAGCCCACCCTGACACCAGCACGCCATGCCTAACGCACTGCCCCGCAATACAGCCCCATTTGAGAAAAGCTCCAGAATAAAGCATCTACTGCAACTTCAGCTCATTGTCCCAGGCAAGCGTGGGTGATTCTCCTCTAGTAGATGGCCTGGAGCACTCAACCTGCCATGCCTCCAACAGACCCCCAGGACCCAGCAGGATCTGGGGAGGGAGCTATGCCCTGGCTGCTATCTCCCAGCTTCCCTACCAGAGCCTGCTGCCATTTCAGATCTTCTCTCTGAAACACTTAACATGTCCTGATCCTGTTCCATCAAAACAAGCAGGTGAATTTGAGCTGTTTAAACAGCAGATTTGTGTTAACCCAAAATGTTTAGACTGGAATAGTCTAGGGAAACGTCACAAAATTGGCACAGCCTGGAGACACAAGAAGGCAGAAAGCTCCAGCAGTGCCAAGCAGCTAGGGATGCAATTCTCCATCAGTACGCCTGGCCAGCTGGTCTTTCAAACCCTCCCCCTGCAGACTGCTACACACATTTACACTCAAGTCTTGCCATTAAGATGCAGGCAGAAAAAAGCTCTTCTCCCACTGCACCTTGTGTTAGGTGCAAACTGTTGTGCAAGAACACGGGTGGTGTTGAGCTACTGCTGTAATGTCTTTTTCCAGAGAAGACAAACCCTTTCTGTGCAAGAAGGTGGAGACTTGCAGTTGGTCTCCAAGCTCGTCACGCAGTCAGCAAGTGGCTGCAGTGCTGCATGTGTCATCTGCTCCCAAAGCTTTTGTCAGGCTTGGGACTGCTATTCCTATGAAAGATGGTAACGCTTTCACTTCTACCACTACTCTCAATCAGTCAAACCAGCAGAGCCAGGATCCGTGGGGTCAATTAAAAACGCCATACATGAATCCCACATGTGTTCACACCATTGCCATGCACACACAACAGCAAGCAGCTATCTAGCTGACCTTTAGGAAATACCACAATATAAATGTAACGGTTTAATGGTCACACCATGGTCCAAGCAAGGAAAGGCCATCACATGAGCAGATATAGTTAACCCTCTTCAGAGATCAAGCCCCAGAATACCCTTTTGTACAGCAATGCACTACCAGCCTAGAAAAAGGCACAGCAGAGACTTCAGGTACCAACATGAACAAACAAAAAGTTTTTCTTTCATTAAGGATCACCTCTCATAGGGAAGATACCTGCAACAGTACATGAGATAGCAGGACCTCTGATGCATAGTATTAAAAAAAAAATTGAACCAAGCTGCATCTAGTGTAGGTGATTGCAAAATTAGTTCTAGTGAATTTTTAAACCATTTTAACTTGGGCCACACACCATCAAAAACCAGCATGGCTATGGAGAAGTTCTGTTTTTAACTGGTACACCATTACATAAGCTAAAAATCACTTCAAGATCCAAGTTGGAGACCCTAACAAAGCAAGACTGAAGGCTGTGAAGAAATCAAAGAATCTCATCCCAGATGCTGACAATTCGTATTATATTGCTTTAAGCCCGGGAGGGAAACTACTGATTGCCAGTGTTCACGAAGAAAATGGCACAATCCTTTAAGGATGAAGGGTCAGTGAGCCCCAGGACAGGACTGCAGACTGAAGCTGTTAGGAAAAGACCGAGAACATGCTGCTTTTCTCCCTAAAATATCTCTGCAGACATCCAAGAGTTGGTAGAGCAGACTTTAACTCCAAAAGAAGATGTGTCTCACCACTGCCTGCACTACAACTGGCTCTTTGCCCCAGTCCTTTGCAGAGATGTAAGATCCGGTAAATTCTATCTTCATTAAGAGACATCCTCACAAAGGAAATGAGAAAGCATCAGTATTTTACTTTGTAACCAGACTTGCATAGCGTGTAAACCATGAGCTTGAGCCCGATTCTTTCCATCTGCAAACCATAGTTCACCCAGAACCTGATCCACTTCTTATCATAGTAGTTACTACAGGATTCCCACAAATCCCAGGAGTTTCTCTTCATAAGGAGCTCACTGGGCATTTCTGTCTCACAGTCATAGCCTCAAGGCTCACATCCAGACAGAACTGCAGCAGTGAGACTGTGCTACAGCAAAAGACAGTGTAAACACTTAGCTGAGAGCTAAAAAGCACTCAGACAAATTAGGCACTTCAATGCCACAGCAGCAACTCTGAACATTTCTGCTTAATCACCTTTATTTTCCTAAGTTTACACACACACCTGAAGTTCTGCTATCACACAAGCCCAGAAGGTGCATCAGAACTTTTGCTGAGAATGTGGCTGCTCATTATACACCTCACCTCACTGTACCTTCAGAAGCGTGTTTTGCAGTACAGCCTGGACCTAAGGCTACAGCGGGACCGACTGCCTCGCAACATCGAGCCTGCACTGGCTAACACTGTGGGACTGCAACAAACCCTCCCGTTGCCAAAACAGTGTTGATGCACAGACTGGAGAATAGTTCAGCTCCCTCGTCTTCGCCAGGCAGAGCAGTTAAGGATCCAAAAAGCTTTCAAGCAAACAGCTACAACTCAAAAAGCAAACAAAGGCTCTTTTGAGGGAAATGCTGTTAAGGTTAAAGTATCAAAAAAGTGCTTTAGGTAAATGTTTTTAAGCTTCCTACAACAGCTTTAAAAACCATGTGCATTTCCTGAATGGTCCAGGGAAGACATGAATCCTGACCTCACAGCAATAAAAGGCTGTGGTCACAAAACTGTCTCAAATAGTCCCAGCCCTCAGCTTCCCTGTTTTTTGTACGTTTCTCATCACCATAACCTTCACAAGACCTTTCTTTTCAACAGCATCCTGCCAAAGTTAATGCAAGAACCATCTCTTCAAGTTCACAATTTATTCAGTAGGAACTATGCAAGCTGTGCAATGAAAAAAGACTTCAGATAGCAAATGACCAGTTGAGGAAACACCAGGTCTGCTGGAGTCCACTCTCCAGCAAAGGACAATGTCATTGCACCAAGTGAGCCCCCACTCCCCTGAAAATTACCACCATCTCTGGTACTTGATGAGAGAAAGAGCCCAAGATTGTACAGGTCAGCTTCTAACAGCACATAAATCCAAGGAGAAGATGCTGTTAATCTCCAATGACAGTACGAAGACGACTGAAGTTTTACTTCTCCCTTCCACTCTTTCAATACCACTTATTTTTAGCAGCTCTTGAACAAGACTAGCTGGAGTGAACTGGGGGTGGGTAAGAGCGAATCACTGGTTTAATCTGAGCCCTAAAAATACTTGGTAGGTATAAAGTTATAAAAGTGAAAAAGAATGAGAAAAAAATAAATCTGTATCTCAGGGAGTTCCTCCATGTGCAAATGTCAAAGGTTTCTCTAAAAACCAGATAATTCCACTGTACAGATGAGAGTAAGCAATTCAGCCCAGACAGCTGACAGCAAGTCTGTATGAGATAAAAGGGAACAGCATGATGCATAAAGTCTCCTCTTATAGTGAGTATATAGCAGTCCTAGCACTGGGAACAGCACCTAAGACAGAGACCTGGAAATAACACTGACCTACACGCAGTGTTCTGGAAGTAGTGCTACTTCCAGGACTTAAAGCAAGGTTGTGTTTGCTACAGCCTGCCAGTTACTCATACCTCACAGAGTAGAGAGAGAAAACAAACAGGAAGGTCACTGCCAAGCCACTTCTCCCCCAAAAACTACTATAGCTGCCCCAAAAAGCTGGGTGACATTACACACAAGGAGGTAGCTCTGGGCAGCTTTGGTCTGGTCAGACTACCGGGGCTGGCTCCTATGCCATTCAGGTGAATTTACCACTATCCAAGTGCTTTGCAAAGCTAGTGTCCCTGAACCTGGCCATGCAAGACAGAGGCTACCTCTAAAAACGGCAGCTCGGAGCCTGTCTGAAGATCAGCAGAACGTGTTGCACAGCAATTGCATGTGACATGAGTAAGAGAAAGGAAGGAAATAAGAGTTATTTCTCTGGCTTCTCTTCCCAGCTACCAAGCCGGGCGCAGGTTACACAAGCCCCGCATTCCACTCCTCCCAACTCCTCCGTTTCACCTGCAATCCTGCCCTGCCGCAGCCCCAAAGTTTCCTCCATCTCCCTTGCCCTCCATTACTCACCAAAAGCAGCTGGATTTACCGGTCTCGAGAAGTGCGGCTGCCCCATTAAATTCTTTTCTAAGCAGCTCTCCGGGAAGAGGCAGGAGAGGGAGAGAGGAAAAAAAGTCTACCCTGAGAGAGCACTTTAGTCCTTTAAAATTATAAATCCACCCTTCGGACTGGGAAAGAGCCTGGCGAGCGAGGCGGCTGCCAACTCTCAGGCAACCACATGGGTGTCCGACAGTCCAGCGCAGGTCCTGTTCTCCCTGTACCCCATGGCCGGGCACTTGATTCTCATAAATAGGCGGCTGTGCCAGCTCCCTTCACGCAGGAATGCCTGTCATTCCAGAGCAGAGCAGGCTAGGGCCGAAGCTCAGGAAGGGGAGGAGACAGCCAGCCACGCTCCAGCCACTTAGCTGCATAATCCAAATCATCAACACCCCTCGCTCCTTCCTCGCATCAAGTTTAGCAAGAATGAAGAAAAGCTGGGAGCGAGGAGAGGGGGAGACCGGCGTGCTTTGCTCAAGGAAGGGCTTGGAGAAACCATGCATGCCAATACACGGAGGGGTTTCACCTCCCAAACAGGCTCAAGGAGGTAATAACATACCTGAGCCTGCAAAATACAAACCAAGGCGGTCATGAATGAGAAAGCATGGTACTCTTAACTGTTGTAGGAGCTGCACCGTCCTAAGAGTAAAGGGAATTTCAAAAAGAGTGCCTGAGCTGATACATATCTATCCAGACATATAATAATAAAAATACAATTTCATAGCAATTCCTCTCTCTGCTAAAGTTACCAGGAAGAAGATAGGAGCAGGGAATGTGTCTTCTCGTTTAATTGAAATTTAACAAAGGAAAATTTAAATTTAACATGGAAAGTAAGAGTTTATTTTTCATTCGTGTGTCACATCTTGATAGGCAAGGTAACAAATATGCCCTCCTAACATTTGCATCACAGCAAAGATCTCCAGAGTTTAAATATGTCCCCTTGGATTCTTTTTCATCAAAATTTGCGTTAGGACTTCAGTGAACGTACAGATCATTTCCTGCCCCTGTACGCCACAGAGGACTGGGAAAACCTTTAAAGATCAAGAAGCTTAATCTTAACTCAAGGGAAAAGGAAAAATAATTTTCAAAAACATACAGGAATGTGCTGCGGCATCGCACCAGTGACTAATCAGGAACCTGAACCTATCTGACACATCCAGGTTTGCTCTCTCCCACTGTAGGAATGGCTGTAGGAAAAAGCAGTTTTAAACACACCAAGATTTGCTGCAGCCCTCAAGGTCCCTGTCCTTGTCAGGACAGCAGCCACAGTGCTTCAATATCGCTGAATATTACTCAGGCAGCCAGGAAGAGTTCAGGACAAGCTCACTACTGCAGCAGTCCCAATAGTAAAAATCTTCTATTCTGGGAAACAACAAAATCCAGATTGTCATTTTGGGCTGGTGCAGCTGGGAACAATCAATGCTGCACATTAGTCAGACACCCAAAGCGAACGCCCGCTTCACAGCAGCAGAGATCGCCATTCACAGCCGCATGTCGCAGTGGGAGGCAGTTTTGCAGCCAACACATCCCAGGAAAGGGAAGGGGCTAGTTTTGAAATCTAATAAAACTCCACCTCAGCCACAAACACACCTGGAAGACGTTGATGCTCTTGGTTCCTCCACTAACATACTAGACATGCCATGGGACAACTTGCACATCCATTCCTTTCTTCCAAAGCACAGCTGCAAAAACACAGGAGGAAGCAGGACACCTCTGCACCTTCTCCACCTGCATCAGCACCCTGCTTGTCCTTCAGCCCTGCCTGCTGAGCAGATGACCACCATCCCCATGGACAGCAAGAGCACGGCAGCAGGAGCAGGTGGAGGAGCAAGGGATCAGCAGACACGTGGAGGCGGAAGAGCAAATAGCACTCTCCTCCCTCGCGCAGAACATATGGACGTTCCTGAAAGCATTGCTCTTCTCAGCCTCCCACCACCAGACATCTCTGTGCTCGGAAGAAGAGCCTGCATTTCTGTCTGGTCAGCCACAGCAGTCAGCTTCCAAGTACTTTTGATTTTCACCGTGGCCAATTAACATACTGATTCACAAGGCATGCTCTACCTCATTTAAGACGCTCTGCTTTGAAACAAAGAAAAAAGCCATTTTAAAGCCATTTAAATATGCTGCCATCTGGCAGGGGCCCACAAAGTTTGGAGATAGAGGCTGGAAGACTTCTCCAAGTCTGTAAATCAGCTGTCCAGCTTGGAAGGAGGTCTGGAAAAAATATCCCTGCATCTAGGAATGCTACAGAACTCTAAACACTGCATCTAGACTTGCCTGACTTCCAAGGAGATTAAAGCCATTGCATTTTATATTGCATTTGCTGTGAATTAAGAGTGCACAAAGCTCTGCTGAAGAATAGATGACACATGGTAGGCTGTTAAAGCACAGCAGTACAATCATATGCCTGACCCCTTATTTCTACATTAGTAAAACATGAAACGTTAGCTTAAATTTCATTGAAAGAGATTTAAACGAATGCATTTAAATTCACAGCAGCTGCAGTCCAAGAGCACGTGCAACAGTTACTCAGGCTCTGGTGCTGCACAGTAACTCGCTAGGCTGTGAAAACACAATCATGCAATAAAGCCCTTTCACATTTCTGTATCATTGATCAGGCCTTACGAACCACCACAAAGAAAATAACAAGACTATCTGGCAAAAGCACTTGTAATAACATTTGTACCAGAAGCATTAATATTTGCTTCTGAAACACAGGGCTGTGGTGCTCAAGGTGCAGAGAGATACAAATCTGCATTGCAAATTGTAACTGGCTTTGGACTTCAAACATCCTTTAGGAGTGTCAGCCACAACTCTCTCCTCTTTGGGGTAGAAAGAGCAAAAACTGCACCAGAAAAGGGCTGAAAAAACACAGAGAACAGCAGAAATCCAAACCAAAACTAACACCAACATCGTTATTTTCATGGTGGATTCCTGGCCAGAAAAACCTGCCAGTCCATCCTTCAGTTCCATCTCTGGAAAAAAAGGTGCAAATTCTGCACCAGCAGACACAAAGCAAAAAAATGTTCCTGTCTCAACTCTAGCCCAAGCACAGAGTGTAGGAGCAGCCATACGTACTGGGCTCTTAAGTAACCCTTTGCATCCATAGTGCTTTGTTTCACAGGTAGGGAAAAAATATGGGACAAAGCAATCTGCCCAAGTTCCCCGCCAGCAGCACATGAAGAGCACAGAGCACCGACACTCAGGGTTTAGCACCCCGTCAGGTAAGGCTGCTTCAGCTCTACCAACAAGCAGTGAGACAAAACCTCAGCCCCCATCCAGCTGGACATCTTGGATAAAGGAAAATCCACATTTCAAGTAAGGACAAGTAACAAATGTTCAAAATTCCCATAATAATGCAGAAGGGCCATCTGACTTAGCTGCACAGCAACCAGAAGAAACCAGAGCAAAGCCTTTACTCCTCAGGGACAGGTGAATACCTTTATGAGAAGGAAGAGCTCAGAATAGCAAGGAGCTTTCTACAGGAAAGCAAAAAGGGATACAGCTGATAGTCCCTTCAATATTTTCTTCTAAAAACGTAGTAACCAAGAAATCCCAGTTACATGAAAATTTTACTGGATTTCAGGAGAGTCAGATGGCTAAAACAAAACAAGATGACTGGTTACAGGCAGTAAACACCCAAGAAGTGGGGTACATCACTTTCCTCTGAAGTTTCATTTCCTCTCCATCCAGACCAGCATCCGATTAAAAACCCAGTATTCACATGTTAATAGTCTGTTTATATACGTTGTAAAAGGAACTCTTCTGGATTGTTTCACTTTAAAATCTAATGAAACCCATAATGAGCACAAATATTAGCTCCTCTAATAAAGACACTGTTGTTCACATTTCAGTTCACACCAACATGAAACACTGCATTCATCTGCAGTGACTCAGACATTTATGTTCCATGATTCAGCCACAGGAACATTAAAAAGGACTCTTGCATTATCCCATCCGTGCACACGGAACTGTCTATTTAAAACCAGTGATACTGGGTGTCTTCCTTTAGAGCCCATCAGCAAAAGACTCCACAGTAGCTACAGATGTTCAAGGCTCTTTCCTTGCTGGAGATGCACCCACCTGAAACGCTAACACAGGCCCACGGTACTATCTTACCAGGAGGGTTGGCAGGGAGAAAAAAAAAAGTGGCTGCACCATGACTCTGGATGCATTTCACCACAATCTGTTTGCTAGCAATCCTCAGCAGCTTTGGCAGAACAAGGAGAATATTAAAAAATATATATATTTAACAGCTCTGGTTACCTACAAAGATGATAATTTCTGGGCTGTGCTCTGAAACAGAGCATGTGGAAGAGTTATTAACTACAACAGCAGACCAAGGGGAAGCAAGTGGGTAGGAAGCCGAGTAGTCAATCTCAAAGGTCACAAGCCAACACAACGTGACGCTCTTCCTTTCTCCTCACATGGTATTACAAGTCAGCCCGGTACCCGGTGTGGAAATGGAAAACGGTTTATTTATAAGCCAGCTGGTATTGCATTGTTAGGTTTTGTATACTTTAATGAAAGGGCGCTGGTTCGGATGAGACAGAAAAGTGAGGTAACCGCTCCTAAAGCACATGATTTCCTCCGTGCTTCCTGTGACATTTCCAAGAGGGAAACTCCTATTTCCCAGAGCATTCCAGTCCCCTTGTCCCCACCAATTAGTCAGCATGGCGATAGCAGCTGCTCGATCTCAGAAAGCGAAGGGCAGTGGATCTAGCACACCAGGGACTGTCTTGGTGCCACCATGTATGTGCTGGTGGTGGGGAAGGTGACCAACCCATGTCCTACAGCAGCCCAGATGTTGACCAAGACGGAGCACAGCTGGAGGATTGCTCTGGGCTCAGCAGCAGCCTCTGCCAATGAGCTGACTGACAGCACGTTCAGTCTCATGTTTAGGAAGGGAAAATAAAGTTGAGGACATGCTGCTGGAAAGCCTCGTGATCGCAGCGGGTGGCTGGAACACGAGGAATCACTTAATTGTCACAAGGACCAGGCTAAAGAAAATTGCATAGTAGGTCTTGGGGCCAAGAGGATATTAAGGCCAAAATATCCCCTGGCCTTGTTTTCCAGCAGAGGAAGCGCAACTTTCAATGAGAGCACATTTTAGCCAGTACTGAAAACATATCATCTTCAATGCCTCCTCACCATTCACTATAATTACAACATATGCTAAATATTTTCTTGTTTACTAGTGAGGGAATGTTGAGGAATGTAATCCTGACAAAATTAAAGATTCAGTCACATCTTGGCTAACTTGATCACCACGGTGATTCATGGCTATGCCATCTTGAGGCAAGGGAACCTCCAAAGCTGACAAACTACTTTTTGGAGCACCTTGAAGCAGCATTAAAAGAAACACTGGTTAGAAGCCAAAGAAAGCATGGATATAGGACACATTCCAGCAAAGCATCAGGCATCAGCAAAGCATCAGCATATTCCCAACAGTGAAGCACTCGGAGGCAGGATACCCATCTGCCACTTCCAGCTATATTATTAGGAACACATTAAGCAAAAACACAGAGAACAAAATTACATTAATTATTCCATTGTTTAGGGAAGAAACAGGCATGGCATTTAGCTTAACTCTTGTTTAACCCTCTCCCACAGCAAAAACTAAGCTACTCGAAGAAGAACCTATAAAACTGATATCACCTAAGGCTTCCCATTGCAAAACACTGGAGATAATGCATGACAAAACTAACAGAGCTTCACCACAAATCAAAAATATATTCCCCTTCTTTCAAACCAGTACCCAGCATGTGCTTTTAAGACTGGCACAGCACAAGTATACAGTGCTCTTCCTAAGCGAGCGGCTGCAGTACAGACAGGCTAGACAGTCACATCCTCCATGTTAACCACCTTATTGGACAAACCTAACTCGCTCAAGACTTTACAGCTTTATACAGACATTATTCAAAATAACCGAGTCCTTTTGCAAAGAGGTAAGTCCATCTATGCTACCTATAAAACTGACAGGACAAATTCTGTTAAGCACTACACTGGAGACTGCAAATTAACAGCAGGAATAGCAGTAAATATTAAACCTCTAAAATAAGATTAATTTGAAATTAACAGGCAGAGGTAGCACTATATTTAACTCTAGAAGCTACTCTGCAAGGTAGAGGTCAAGGTCCACAGGCTAGTATTCCTGCTCTGATTCATTAAGAGATTCATGATCCCAAATTTCTCTTCCTACCTCTAATCCTTCAAGATGACAAACTATGTCTTAAGTTGAAAGCCTCTCTGCCCACATGCCGGCTGCAAAGAAAGGCAGCAAGATTCCTCTCTAAAAGTCTTGTTTCCTCTTTTTGACATTTCACAAAAATCTCAGCAAGTGCACTTGCTCTTCATATCTGAAGATGAAACTGCAGCAAAACATTTTAGTATTTCCTCTGCCTCCCTAAAGGGCTCATTGCAGGCACACCGCACCACTAAGCCAAATTATCCTTCAACACCTAGAGCTCTTCAGGCTGAAGTTACATTTTTTCCAAATTACTGCACTAAGCCAGCCAGTGCCAGGGCATCCTACCATCCTTCACTCACTTGGCTCTGCCCAGGGAGACTTACAAAAGCGCCTTGGTTTAGCTTTTGGGGAACACCCAACTTCCCCACCGCACCTGCTCTGCTTTAATTATTGACTAGGCTAGAAGCTCCTTATTAAAATGCAAGGCAAGTTTGGCACACAATCTCAGCCTCTGATCATCTTGAGCAGATACATTTGGAAGAGAAACCCAAATTCCCTGCCACAGTTCAGGAATTAAAAGAAATGGCAGATAGATTTGGCTTAAGGCACTTAAATTCAGCAAGGAAAAAAAATACTTTTTGCACCCATGCAACTGAAAACTCTCATAAAATTTGACATTTTAAACCACAACTTTAGATTCACACACAAACATCAGGTTTAAAAGCTTCCTTTCAAAGGTACTGGTTTTTCACAAGCCATTTCTACCAGCGTGAATCTAACAGATAATTACAGGTTTGACCTCCTTCTATTGCACAAATATGCCTTTTGAAACAATGTGGATAAATATTTGCCCAATACAAGAAGACAACTCCAAGAGGAACCATTCCAGTTTATCAACTTTGTGATTCATGTTGATACAAGCTTTATTCTCTATTTAAGGAACAAGATAATGCTTAGGAAGTTCATCTAGCCAAATATGTTTCATATATCTACCATGGACCACCCTAAACAGTGGCACGTCCAGACCACGGGTCACACCCAGACAAGAGCCATCAGCAAGACAGTGAGTGAACCTCAACCTCAACTCTCCAAATATTTACTATTGCTCAACCACCAAGGTGTCTCCAAGCAGCAGCAAGGCTTAAGACTGAAACACACCAAGTAAGAGATTGCTGCCAGCGTGATTGGAGCAATGCTTGGGTTTGTGTTGTGAATCATCCCCTTCCTTACCCCTTTTGAACTGGCTCGCTGGGGAGAGAATTATGGAGACCCAAAGGAGCCAAAAGCAAAATGTGAGCACCCTATCTAACCCCCTCAGGCTTCTCCTGAAATCCCAGCCCCTGCCCTGATGCTCCTCTGTTTTCTGACAGCACCAAGAGCTCTTGTGAAAACAAGACGGTGACAGACATGAGCACCAAAAGCCACCCCAGAACAAGGCACAAAAAGCAGACGTGACAATTGCAAACGGGTAGCTTACATCCCAATACATATACAGACTGGGTCCCCAAAACCAAACGCTGTTGACGCATCACATTGACTCACACAAGCTGCAGAGACAATGCCATGGCAATTGTTTACAGTGTCAAGGCCATTTCATATAATTAAAGGAAATATCAAGAGATGAGATAACACCAACAGTTCAGAAGGTACAGCTAATCCTAGCCTTGTAAGAAGCTGTTTCTCCCAGAGTTGCTCCCTCTCTTGCAGATGCGACCCTTCACACATTCCCAGAATCCTCATTTCACAGAATTTCACCTCATTCCCTTGCTCCTGCATTTGTAGAGCAACAGTAGTGACCTTATTTAGGAGCACATAGCACCATACCAAAACAGCAGTTGAAAACCCTTTCTGAGACTATCAAATAATGCTCCTGTCTACTCACACTTGGCATGGTTGCATGTGGGGCTGCAGACCATCTCTGAGCACTGCTACAAGCACCACTGCTGAGAGGAAATGTGGTTAAACCGAAACAGGACTGTTTCTGCCAGTAAGAAGTTTGACTGTAGCCCAGCATGACCACTGCAGTCCATCAGGACTGGCTTTGAAGCAGCCAACTCAAATGCCAACAGCCGCCTGCTCATAACAGCCATGAGCTCTGCAAGGGCGAGCTACTCAAATATTTACTCACCTTCTCAGACAAATTTTGCAGCGTAAGAGTTATAACACACTACTATTTCAAGTACATAAGCTAACAAGCTTACAGCCAACCCAGGAAGGCTTATGTGAGCCGTAGTCCTACGTTCACTTGCAACGTAGATAACCCCCAAGTCAGTGGGCTAGACAGAGCAGCATGATTCACCTTGCTCCTGCCCATGGCAGCCTTTGTAAGGCTCACACCTATGTTAAACACCTCGAGATAGGGGCTCGGATCAAAGAATGACGTGGCAGCGATTAGGCAGCCACGGAGCTCCATTGGACATCCCGTGGCTCCATGAGGTTACAATCTACTTCCCAGCGCTCAAAGAGGTCAACGCTGCTGATGAGGGAGAGAGATCTCACAGGCAAGTATCAGTACAAACTCCCCACCGTGGCATCCACCAAAGAGTTCCCACCTCAAGATCCACAGCAGGCAAGACTGAGCAGCATTAAAACTCCAGTTCAGGGGTTTTCAGCTTGCAGGAAGAATGAGCAAGAACTATCTTTATGGTGCAAAGGAAGCCACAGAGAAAACCAGGTACATTTGGATTAACTAACTTCACGAGGGTCTGTGCCTCCTATCAGATGATATTCAAAGGTGCACAAATGAAAAGTTGAAAACCATGGCTCCAGTAAGCACATTCTTCAAGCAGTAGTTATAGTAAGGATACATTAGAGCAAGCATTTGAATTGATGCACAAAATTTAGGGTGTGTAAACATAAACATTAACCCATTTCTCCATGCACACTTTAGGTTTGAAATGGGGAGTTTGTTCTTGCGCTGGATTCCCATCTAAAAAAGCTTGCAGTAGGTGCTAGCTCCCTTGCTGTAAGAACGCCATCCCAGGGCTTCCCCCAAGGTGCCTGAAATTACAGGCTACAACGACACCATCTGAATCCTTTACCTTTTCAACAGCAGGGCTAGCTGGCCCCTGGGCACTTAAACTGAAACTTCCAGCTGGTCCAAAATCCTAGATGGCCCCTTCGCTACACCAGCCCATGTCTTCTCGCTGCCTTCTTTGAGGCAGCCCGGACACATGAGTCATTAGCAATGCTGAAGCCCACTTCTGCCATAAGGGAGCTCCTCATAGCTTCCAAAGCAATCCTCACCTTCGCCAAGGGAGTAGAAAGAAAAAAAATTAAACCTCACCAAAAAATCTGCAGTTCTTAACGAGATTCAGATCAGCCTTAGGAAAAAAAAAGAAGAATCAAAGCTTGGAAACTAAAAGCTGACTGATCCTTTAATGGAACTTTCCCATATTTATGGAAATTTCTGGTTTGGCACAAAAACATCTGCTCATTTAGTGGGTGTTGTAGAAATCACTTCTATAGTGATGCTGAAAGAAAGAGGCCTGTTTTATTGTTAATTGAGCCTCTGGCTACAGAGTAGAGGAAAAAAATATTTTCCCTGACTTTGAAACTCAAATTCTAATTCTCACGAGGCTGTAGGTCTATACCTCTTGCACAATACGCAGTAGTCAATTTCTGTCCATAACTGCAGAACCATAAGTTGCTACGTTTTGCTCTGCTGCAACCAAGAACATAACTTGACCTGGCAGCAAAAACACCATTATTCCAGCTCATGACAAACCCTGCACAAAAGTCAGGCCACTAAAACTTGGAGGTCTGTGGGCTCAACAGGAAAGCAATCCTGCCTAAAAGAACATGCATTAGGGCTTTTCTCTCTCCTCCCTACGCCATCGTTTTGGTTGTGTTTTCCTGACATTGGTTACCCTGCAATATGAGACTGCTTAAAAGGATTACCTTGAGTTTGTTTTTAAAAACCCCACCAGTTACTTTTGTTTAGAACAATTGCTACAGGCTATCACAGATGCAAAATCAGGCTTTCAAACCAGAACTGACTATATTCTGCAAATACGATAGCCCGGGAACGGTCTCCAGCACAGGAACTCACTCAACTGCAGACTCTTGATGCCAGGAAGGCATGACGAAGGGAAGTCTCCTTTTATACTCGTCCTTGTTCTTCAGTTCCTAAACATTTATTTAGGGATGGGCTCAAGGGATCTTTGCTGTGGAAGAGTGAATGGCTTCATAAGGCAACTGGGTGCTCATTATCAAACTCATTTAAAAAAAATATAAATCCAGCACCACTAGGAAACAGTGCCCCAGACACCACATCCCAAAATTAACTCTAGGAAGACTGATCAATACTTTATCCTGAACAGGAAAATAAGAAAAAGCCCCGAACAGATAGGGAGTGTCAAGGGTGCCAGACTGACTGGTATAATCCCATTATAGAGCTATCCAGAGCAAGGAGTTTGCTCAATATTTGAGAGATAACAGGATTAACTTAATGTTCAACATCATTTCAGCCTAATAATTGCAGAATCACTCCTAAGGCCCTAATGTCATTGATTCAACAGGGGATTCCCATCAACCCCCCCACCAGCCCCAGCTTTGAAAGCACCGTTCATTAGCGTCAGCATCTTAAGTTAATTACTTTGAGAGATTTTCCTTTCCTCCCCAAAGCGAAATGTAACTTAACCCCTGCAACACACAAGTCTTGAGCAGAACAAACTTCTACCTTCCCTCCAGGAAAGGATGATGTTTACTTTCCTAATCACCACTAACATCTCCAAGATATAACTGTTAAGATCAAAGGGCTGGGGGTGGGGAGGCAGCTTTTTCAACATTTCGGTTGAATTTCAACGAAAATCATCACAGAGGCTGGTTATAGTCCTCTCAACGATCAAGGGTCAGCCTCAGACATCTGCCTTCCTGAGATGGGGAGAAGGTGTTGATCTACCCTTTGAGAACAGAGATACCAGCAGATCCGTCCAGTGACGATCACCACCGAGTGAGTCTTCAGGAGTTATTTTCCTTGCCAAGCCATGACTCACTGTTCACCTAGTCTTGGAAATGAGTCCCTTACTGCAGCCGTGCTGGGGAAGTACAGGGAAAACATACAAAGCAAACAGTACACAGAGCCATTTCCTAGCCCGCGGGAGAGAGCTGGGAAGAACCACAGGAACCGGGCTGTGTTTTTTCTACAGGATTCTTATATGGAGCACGGAAAGTTATTAAATTCCACCTTTTCAAGCACAGGAGGCAGCTTTTGTTTGGGCACACTACACCAATTAGGCGACCCTTACTATTCTGCCCCTAACCTGATGCAATTGCAGCACGCCGCTGAGTCACCCCCCCATTTCACAGCATCCTGCTAGCTCACCGCCTGTGAAAGTCGACATCCATGACCACTGCTTGGCTGCACCTTCTCAGTTTGTTCCTCACCCCCCCCCCCAAAAAAAAAAAAAAAAAAAAAGAGGGGGAACCCCAGGGCCCTGCTCTTGCTGGAGGGGGCAGGAGGGGGGTGCCCTACAGAAACTCAGCTTTCCCGGGAAAACACCCTGGCAGGGGTTGCGACACGCAATTCTCCGCCTCTCGGGGGTGAAGCCGTGGCAGGCAGCACGCCGGTGCGGGACAGGGGTCCCCGCCGAGCCCGAGCCCCCCCCCCCGCCGCCCGGCCCGGTGCCTCCCGCCACCTGGCGGCCGCAGCGCAGAGCCGCGGCCGGCGCCCCCCGCCCCGGGTCGGCGGGGACACACGGCCCGGGACGAAAAGTAAGGAGGAAGGCGAGGGGGGCGTGTGTGGCAGCGCTGGACGGTGGGGACCCTCTGGGGACCCTCTGGGGAGGGGTGAAACGCGGTCACAACAGGCAGGGAGGGGAATGTGGCGGTCCTGCAGCAAGCACCCGTGTGCATCCCACGGGAGAAGCCTTGGAGGGGAGGTGCTGTCTCAGACACAGATCTCTGCACCCGTTCTGGCCGACTTTAGCACGATTTGTTGCTATTTCCAGCTCTAGATTTCTCCAGCGACCACGCCGCGACCTCCCCGGTTAGCAGCAGTGACGCCCCATACACCCGAGATGAAAGCGGGTTTCCAGGCTGAAACGGAAGATGCTGACAAAAGGAGCGAGATGCTGCAAGGAAATTGTACAGCTGAGTTACGCCAGCGTACAAAGCTTCATCTTACACAGCCTTAAGACAAGCGCTAATAGGAACCAGGATCCACTGCAGATCCTGCGTCTGCAAAGCTCAGCTCAGCAACCGAACAGCCTGAGTACCAACAGGCTAAACTGATCTGTAAGTGGAATTTAGTAACTCCTATAAATATTATCCTACAAGAGAATACAAATTTATAACAACCCAGCTGGTAGGTCCTTCAGAAATCTTAAAATCTATGCTTCACAAAGCAAGACAAAACCAGGCTGCGTTGAAGAGCAATATTGTTCCTAAACACGTCATATTTATCACTGGTCCCATCACAGCTGGATTGGTCCAACCTGTAAAAAAGCCACACCAGATCTCTGGTTTCTTGTTGCACTCAAGTGTTTTAGGAGACAAAAGACACCTTCAAAAATCAGAGTCAGGCTCCTTTTCAAGACAAATGAGAAAGAAACAGATAAAGCGGTGACATCGACAGTGACAACATGCAACTGTTAGCAACCGGACTGCAGATCAGCACCGGCCCTGCAGCCCAGCGGGGCCTGAGAGGCAGCTTTGTTCAGCCAACGGCTCAGCTAACACTATTTACAACTCACAAGGGCAGCAACGTTAATGAGAACATTCGGTATTTTGTTCTTAAAAAGCCAGGTTTGCCATTCAGCCTGGACACATTGCTGCTGTGTGAACTAAGAAAAACAGTAATAACAAAAATCACTTCATTTATGCTAAACCCACTTACCTCTGGTTCCAGGCAGGCTCCTCTTCTACCCCCAACCCCAATAAAATCAGCTACTAAAATCCTTTGACAGATTTTACAGGCAGCAATGTTCCAGAGAACAAGGTGATTTTAAGGTCCAACAAGTTGAAAATGAAAACTAGAAACTCTCGAAATCTGACCCTTCTGCTCTGTGCCCTACTTACTGAACCACAATAACTCCACACTCACTATTTTACAGTGAGTCGGCCTGAATTATCCAGAGGATTGATTACATGTCCTACAAGGTCTTATCTCTTAATACAAGGAATAAGATCATTCAATTCAATCATGAAGCACTTCAGCAGATACAACATTTCTCACTCAACATCAGCCTTTGCTACTATCTTGCTCCAGCCAGCCTGGAGGCCAAAGCATCTCATTCCCAGCACATCCACAGCTTAGCCACTAAACCACAAAACCAGCAAAATTAACCTCTGCTTTCCTCCAGGCAGAGCTGTCTGTAGAAACTGCATGGCCATTTACGACAACAGCTTTAAAAGTCACTTGAAATGGGGTGCCATGGAATTACAAGGTCTCTGGCAGGTCAGCAAATAATCTCTGTAAAACACTCGGCTTGCAGATCAGGAGGGAAAGGCAGCAAAAATTCAGACACCTACTCAAATCATAAGGGGCTTGTTCGGGGGTGGAATTACTGCGTATTTATTTTCTTAAATGCCACACCAACTAGTAGATGGATAGCTGACCTGAACCATTTGCAAATACAGCAGGCAGAACAGCAGCACTGGCATCCAACTAACTGCCCCAAGCAGCCTGACAGCACTCAGCACGTTAATTACACTAAGAACAACTAGAACGTCCATCGCAAATTTAAGAACAAAAGGCTGTCAGGATAACGTCCTGAAATATTCTGTGACCTTGTCAAGTGCACTTAGACTTATTTACAATAATGCTTTCACACAGGTAAGCAAGTGTTCTATACTGCACTTTAAAAGTCAAACTGTTTCCGCTGAGATCAGTTCAACCCTCTGGTAACTCTGACTAAGGAACAGTAGAATTTTGCCTTTCTGTGTGCTTGCAAATTAGCACACATCAACTGTAATTAAATGTTTAATCTCAGGCACTTTGACCACTTTGGCTCTCTTCTATTGTATTGCACAAAGCACTTGTATTGCCATATACATAATATGCAGCATCTCATAAGGGAATCGCAGCTTCTGTGTCTTCCTGGAAGAAAAACCTGTTCTTTTGTTCTAGAACAGACATTATAAAGAGATTTCCACTGGCTAGTTAGCATTAACTGTTCTTCTCCGGCAGACTTCAGAGCTGTGTGACAGTGAAGCGCTCAACACCACAAAGCTCCATGCTTTATTCTGCAGATCAAAACCAGAAAACAACGAATGCCATCTCCAGCAGCCTAGTTTAAACTAAGAACCACATCATCAAAACACTTTAGTTCAACATAAAAGTGCACATTTGACAAGATTTCCCTAAATGCTGCTGAACAGTTAGTTAAATGCCTGTCCTGGCAGCAGCCTCGAAGCAGCTGATTTCCAGTTGAAACTTAGTCATCAAAAGGGGATTCCCACACAGCCAGTCTTGAGCATTGGCAGCAAGTTGAAGAACCCATGAATCAGAGGCTGGCCTTTCATCCAAGTTCGTCAGCAAATGCAAAGAATAAAGCAAAGTGCCCTCCACCTCACCATCTCCCCTCCTGCCCCTACTTGGACCCTTCCTTTTTTGAAGTGCATCACCCAAAGTACTGGAATGACTGTCCTAGAGATCTAAAGCCTTGTTAGGTTTCTGAGGAACAGAAGACATTGAGAGCAGCATGTATTTCCTCCTCAACCCTGACACCCTGTGGCAGTCGCTATCAGATCAGAGGGAGGTGCCGGTGGAGACCTTCTTCCCATGCAGGCAGCTCCATCTGGCAGCTGTGGTCCTTGCAAAGTCCCTGTCTCTGCCACCAGTCTCCGCTCCACTCCAGAGGTACAAGATGGGAACTCAAATTCGTGATCCCTCCCCTTAGGTTCAAACTAACAATCTAAAAGCAAAATATTTTATATCCTAGCACCCACTCCCTCAGCTTTCACTGCTGCTAAACACAAAAGGCTTCATAAACAAAGGAATATCAAGAAGAAAGTCACTTGGCAGACACCTTTGAAGCAGAAAACTGGTTTTCCTGAACAGGTTTTGTTTTCTCATAACAGACTGCACATCCGTAGTCTTCTGCTCTCTTCTACTTGTACATGGTGCCTACCCAGAGGAGATGCCGAGCTTGGTGGGCCTTGCTGAAGAGCAGCAGCAAAGGGTCCTGGCAAAGTGCAAGAGGGATCCCACACTCGTTCCACGCATCGGCCAGCAGCCATATGAAAACAAAGTGATATTTTCAGATCCCAAGGCAGCAGGCTGATGGAAGCCAGTGGTTAAAGCATCTTTTGGACAGGTCATGGTCATTGCACCTTTACCATTGCGTCCATCTCCCTTCTGAGCATTAGTCTTTTAAAAGACAGCAATACCAGAACATGCTCGGACAATCTAGCCCTGGAACAGCTTGATATGTCTTTCTGATCTCAAACTTCCTTTCAGACAGCAGGGCTGCTAGAAAGTTGGCAGCAATGGATGTATACTAAAAGGTACTGCTCCTACAGACATGCTCTGAACCAGAAGTGATCTAGAAAACCTGCTACCTATGCACATGTGGTGATCATGCACTCATTTCCATAATGGTTTTGAACCTGTGAGCATCTGAAGGTATGCTCTCATTTTTAAGGCTAAAAATGGGAATCAAGTAGCCAGCTATGTGTCCTGCCAGGAGCATGTAGCACAGCTGGTGGCATAAGAAGCAAGTACTTGCATTTCTAGCAGCTTCCCCTACTCAGACTATATTTGGAGCCTAAGTCTCCAAAAGCAGCAGATTCATATCACACTGGTTTCCTTATGAGGCATGTAGCCCAGAAGTCAGCATAGATGCTAAACCAAATTACTTCTTTGTTTGCACAAAGGTTAAGGACTCAAAGAGTATTTCCTATTTTTAGAAGGAAAAGAATTGGGAAAAAGTAGCACAGCAGGAGGTACAGGGGATGAAAGTCAAAGGGGATGAAAGTTAGCCTTGAATAAAGAAATAACTGCAGAAGATTCTTAAAGCATCCATAAACTTAGCATTTCAAGTGCTGCTCTAAAAGAGCAGCTTTGGGTAAGAGCCTGTGTGTGCAAAGGCTACTTCACTAATTTCCCAAAATGCTTCACAGCTGTCCCACAGAGATTTAGCTTTTAGGGAAGCTACCAAGACATTCATATTCCAATGCCTGCAAAGGAAGCATGTAGCCACAAGCAGAAACTGTAAACAGAGCACTGAAGTACAGGAGGTCAAAGGACCCCAGAGCAAACCCTTCCCATGAAGAAAGGCATTGCCATGCTCCCTCCACAGCTGTTCATGAGTGATTAGCTCAAACATTACCAGACAAGTGAACTGCAGGCCTGCTTCTATGTTAGGTCAATCCAACACCACAACAGAGCTTTCAAGGAACCACAGGCACAAGGTGAGATTTGCCCCGCCAAGCACAAAGCTCCCTGCTTCTTCAATATTTTGCTTTTTAAGATCTCACAGCTACCATTTCATCTGCTTCTAAGTCTAAGACAACAATCCCTTGACTAAGAAAAAGGTCCAAACCTAGCTCATATCATGCTAAGATAAATAAGTGGTCTTTGGAAAGGGGTCTGGGCAGCAACAGTGTGGGCAGTAGATGGAACAGCGGAAATAGGCTCCGAAAATAGAGTTTGATCCTTCACCCGCATCACAGGAAGGATCTGAAGAGGGGAAAGGTATTCCAGTGACATTTCCCTTCAACAGATCACTTGTGTAGGTGGGACCTTGGAAAGCAGGGAAACTTGGCCCAGCAATGTGTGTATATTTAGATTTCATTTATTCCTCTCACTAACCTCCATCCTCCCACCTGCCGCACAGCTCCGCTGACGACTCGGGGGCAGCACTCTCCCTCCAGCACTGACTACACAGGGCTGTGCTCCAGCCTCACACCAAGGCACAATCCATCGCTGCCACCTCTCAGCTTCTACACAGAACCTGGCAGGTTCCCACCACTTCAAAACTTCTTCCATCTCCAGTAGGTTTCACAGCATGAGTCAGTAGCTGAGGGCTCAGGCTGACAAGCTACACAAGTTGCTGCGACTTGAGCAGTTTACACATTCGTTAAGCCAATGCCAGTCACAGCCTATAGTGAAGTAATTTGGTTTTGCTCAAGTCCAGCATTAGAGTGAAAAACTAAGCCACCTGATGCTGTCCTGCCTACTACACATGCACATCCAAATTACTGCAGATAACTGACATGTGGTTACTTAAACCATAGTCACCTGCTCAGGGCCACATCCCAAGGCTTGCAAAAAGACTCTGTATGTTCTTTTCTATATTTGAAATACAACCCAGGGTAGGGTTGAGAGCAATTTTAAGTTGCATACCTGTTCTAAAATAACTGTGTATAGAAAAGCTCTGCAACTTCACTGCAGCTGCCTGGAGACCATGCTTCTACCAGTCTTCAGGGATGAGCATGAATTAAAATCTGAAGACAACAGCAAATTTCATTTTTAATTAGCCAGGGCAGCCAGCCAAGGAGGGCTCCCCCACCCACCCATGGCTAGTGAAGCCTGACAGCTAAAAAGGATTTATGCTTCACTGTGCAGTCCCAGTGGCCATTCGAAGCACACCAACTCTGAACACGCGCCAATGCAGTTAAAACAAAAGCCAGCCATGCAGCATTGTGAATGCAGTTAATATACAACCAGTTAAGGACAGCAATACATCAAAAAGCACCAGGCTTTGAGGGAACAAAGGGCATCGACTTCAGCTCAGCTCCTGCACGCAGCTCCGCCTTACCTCATCTCCAGTCTCAGTGCCGGGAACAACCCAGGAGTCCTGAGCTTAGCAGCACTTGGAGAATGAGTGTCCTTAAAAGCAAAGTAATTTTAAGGAAATAATAATAAAAGACCCATCTGCTTATTCTGCCTTTAATATGGGGCTCTTAGCTCCAAGCACTAAGGAGGCAACACGTAAAGATTCACAACCAGCTGTGTGGGGTGTCTGTGCATGCAAAGATCAAGTGCAGGTCCTCCATCCTAAACTTGCACAGCTGAATTTGTTCAGAGGGAAAGGGGAGGTAATTTTACTTAAGTTGGCAAAATGCAAACAGAACATAAGGTCTTTCACATCCCAGGCCACCAGTGCTGCTCAAATCAGGAGTCAAAGCTCTTGGTAGCCTCAACAGGCTCCAACCCCATGTCTCACTGATCTACCCCAAAAATAGAGTTCAGCTGCACGTAAAAAGGGACAAAAAGCTTTGTGATATGAACACAGCTGGTTGTTGGCAGTCCCAGCAGAGGCCAAGTCCTGGTGAATAAGCAGAGCTCACAGTGTTGCTCAAAGCCATCCCATTAATGCAGGCTGGAGAGATGGAAAAACTCGCGCTGCTGCTGTCTGTGCTTTGTCCTGGGGTTGAGCGGGGAGCTGTCATCTCCACAGCCATTGCTTCAACATCAGCTGCCAGCACCACACTCACTTTACCCATCCTCCCCCCTTGAAAGTCATCATTTGGGATTAGTTTGCCACGAGCAAATCATAAGGGAAAGCAATCACCACAAATTAAATGTGCACCTTACAGGCTAACAATTAGAGGGCACAGCAGCAATTCTTGCCACCAGGATTATAAGCATGGCATGTTTTTATGGATGTACTCTTGGCTCATAGCTGTTCCAGCCAGGTCATTGGGCTCCAACAGACCAGCTTTGTATGAAGTCAAAAACTGGCCTTCAGCAGACAGGCCTGGTACATCTGCCACACCAAGCACACCGCACTGCTGACGAGTCCATCGATTCTCAAGTTTTAAGGATGGCATCACCTAGCTGCATAGGAATAATCTAGAAATAACATTTATGGTCACAGAGTTGCACTTCACTACGAGTTAGAAGTCATTAACTGCAACATCATGGTCCACAAGATGCGAGGTCAATATGCTTAATGGAGACTGCCTTCCCACAGTGCAGGCAAGAGCTTTCGTGCAAATCTCATTTCAATGGGAGGGAAAAAACGGCCATTTAACTCATGTCTTCCATAGCCATTTAGCAAACAGATCGAAAAGCTATTCAAGGCAATCTCTAAGCCAAAAATCTATGAGTTTCAGTTGCAACCGTATCCTCGCATCAGTTAAACCTAACAGTGATGAGTTTGTTTGCCTCAGGGCAAGTAGTACAAAGTGCCTAAAGCAAGAGCTTTACAGCCAAAATTTTGTTTAGTAAAAAATTCCTGTATCTTCTGCAAGAAAAAGCAGCCTAAAGAAGTAAATACAGAAAGAGAAGTCAGGAGCTACCATGAGCTGATCCTCAAATCGCATACCAGCTCAATGCTTCTAGCCTCTTACCTATTAAGAAAGGGGATGTTGCTTGTTTTCAAGAGTTTGGGATAGCCAATAGACTTGTAATCCATGTTTCACAGATGGGAGATTTCAAAAAAGATCTTCCAGATGTACAACACAGCTTTAATCAGATCCGGTCCACACCATAAGTGCAGTACAGTTGCAACTGATGCATCTGCCAAACTAGCTTGTTTTCTAATCATCTGCTACATTTGAATTGAAGACATGAAGTTTAAAGTAATAAGGTTCTTGACGATGCTTAACCAAGGATGAAAGAACAAGTCCACAACATGCGGTAAGATATCCAAGAGTGTACTCACCAGTGTTCTCTTCCATTCCTCTTGCACACTAGCTTTCTGAGCAATTCCTACAAAAACAGGAAACAAAATTGACACACAAATTAAAATTCCAAGTGTGACCAAAGCTCAGGTTTAGTTTCACTTCTCTATCAGCTCTGCTCAGTCTACACATAACCAGCGTGGAGGGAACCTAGAGTAGAAATCCTGCCCCAGCAAACTAGGAACAAGAGCGTGTGGCATCTTCACCCCTCTTTGAAGATATCAGTAGCCTCTAATCATGCACATGCTGTGTTGGAAGGAAAAGAGAAACAAAATTTAGGTGTAATAATTACAAAGCATCAAATGTTTGTTCCCAGGGAAAACATTCCACATATGCCTCTTCAAGAAGGCATGTGTCTGCTGTAAAGGGCAACAGCTAGTGCTTATCTAGCAAAGGCAGAATAGCACGTGCCCAGGAAGTATTGTAGATATCACACAACATCAAGAAAGTTCTGAATGTACTGGAGAAGACAAAAAGGAGGAACTAGGATTTTAGTAGCAAACCCAGCTTTTCTCTGGAGAAAGTTCTGAAATGAGGTGCAAGAGGAACTAAGTTTGGGGAAATCAGGAGACATCTTGTTTCTGATATATTACGTAGCACAGTAAAAACATGCTCAGCATTTTAGAAAAAGGGAGCTTCTGTCCTGAAGAGCTTGCAGTTCCAACTAAGACAACCACAATAGGAAATGTCAACAGGCACAGCATGGGGTGATTGAGAAACAGCTAAAAAATAAGCTTGCTTCCAGTGCTGAGGAGTCAAAGCTAGCTTTTATGCATAGCCCATTTCAGCCTAACCCTTCCCCACTAAGTCTAGGACGGCACATCACCTTACCTCCCAGCAGCAAAGTTTCTTGGCTGTAATGCAACATCAGATCAGATGGATCATCTCCATCTGATAATTTGCTGACTTTACAGCACATGCTCAGCTTGCGCGACAGCACTGGAGCATCACAGGGCTGCGGTGTCAGAGGAGATAACCCTACCACACCATCACTGGAAGTGCGCCTGAACAAGCTATCGCCAGCAGGGCTTTTAAGCTTTGCTTTGCTGAACTGTGTGGGTGAAACACTTCTTTTGATCAGACAACCATGCTCCAGGCTACTTCTCTCTGTTGCAGCTAGAATACCATTGCAGCAATATTCTTAGATGGGGAGGAACACCTTGACAAAGCCATTAAACTCTCAAAACATTGTTGGCAATCACAGCTTTTAAACAGCTTAGCAAAGAGAAGCCCTATCTGTGCAGACTTCTGGGCAGCAAGTCAGTCGCCCAAGAACATCACATGGTCTTCATTTCAGAGGCAGATTACCACGAGGTTACTTGGGAAACACCCTCAGAATCCCTCCAGCTTAATCCATTAACACTGTTAAAATGCAGCTAACTTTCACATGCATTTTGGATTCATGATTTGGTACATCCACATGACATACCTGAAGGCTGCATCAAGGACACTATTTGCAAAAACTAGAACAAATGGTCCCCACTGAAGGTGGAAGAGCCATAATGATTTTCACAAGTATCATTATAAAGTCAGCATCTTCACACAAACCCAAACCCCCAGTTAGTAGCAACTCTACTGTACAGGGCATTTGCAGGTAAGGTCTCCCTGCTTGCCCTTTTCAGTAAGCCCTTCTGGGAAGGGAAAGCAGAAAGGAAACAAAAGCAGACACCTCAAAACCTACTTGAACCTCACATAGGTGACAGCAACCCTCCTACTCCCCCAGAGCCACCAGGGAGTTCGGTTTAATTTGCCTTTCAAGGGCATTCCTGCACAGGCTGCGCTGAGCTTTGCATATTACAAGGGGCACATTTGTGCCTGGAATACTAATCCTGGCAGCCCATCACTGCTGGACACTCACTGTATGCACCAAGGACATCTGTCATCGCCTGACAGCACGGCTGGAAGCACCTCAGCCTGTACGAGGAGGGATCCTTCTGAGCAAAACACTAAATACACAATCATCTGATTATTAATAGAATAAGCATAAAAGGCACATCGAAGAAAGAAAAAGCGATGCCGGGTTAGAGCAAGAGGAAGCAAAGTCAGGACTCCCACAGCATTGCCACGAGGCTGCCAAAGCAGGAGCGCACGTCTGCCCGCGCTAAGAAACAGGCACTTTCTCACCAAAGCAATGGATTAAGTAGTGCAGATCCTGCTGCCAGCGTTAACTAGGACCGGCTAATTGGGAAGCTGTATTCTGCAACAGACAGTTTGAGATAACCTGCCCCGCAGAACTGAAAATTCCTTTTATCCCCTACTGTCAGACGTTTCCCAGATACAACGTAAGCCTGAGAAAACTCGGATTTTGCATTTCCTTTAGCATGACACATGCTACAGCTCCTCTGAATATTCATGTCCTCAAAGTGCTCACACATTCCCTGGGCCTGACAGCTGTGTGAAATTCCTCTGTTACCAGAGAGCCGCCTGTTACCAGCACAGCTCCTTTCACTGCTCCGGGACACACCGCCTGCCCCTTGCTGCTGCTCAGCATCACAGTGAGCAGAAGCATGGCCTTTGTCTGGCTTGTTAGTTCAAACACTTTGCTTTTTTTTTTCCTCTTCGTACCAATCTAAGAATATATTCTTGTTCCATTGACCTGTCTCTGAACTCTCAGCAGCAAGGTGATGGCTTTTTTCCAGCTAGGCAGCTAATCCACACACAATAGAAAATGACTGCTCCGCAGCCATGCTCTACTATATTCTACACTGTTTTCTACCCTGTTTCTTCAGTTTTCACATGCTCTCTGCTAAAGCATGGAATTTCATCTGTCCCAGCTCTACCTATGTGCTCAGCTCCATTGCATCCTCCTGAGGATGTGGTCCCACAGCAACCCAAATGGACCAAAGCCCAGACTCTGGACCTCCTCCCATGCCTTCCCCACCCCTTCCTTGTGCCAGCACTGATCCAGCCGCCCAGAGAGCAAAGCTGACCAGATGCAAACCAAGCACTTTCAGAGGAGCACACTGTGGGTTGGGATGGACAAGATCTTGACAGCCCTGGCTCCAAACACTAAGTCACCACGAAACTGCACACTAAGATGCCACTGTTTTTTCCAGCCTCGAGCAATCCACGTTCAGCTACAAGCTTTACTGATTGCCAGCTTACCCACTTTCTCATAGTCTCATTTTCAGCAATGCTTACCCAGACCTCTTGAACATTATGCTTTTAGCTTCCTCCACAGTGAAGCTCATTAGCTGTACCACTCTGTCCTCACAGGCATTTCTGATCTAGGACTGCTCATGTCCTCCAGCAACACTGAACAGCTTCCTGCAAAAGACTAAGGGACATTTCCAAAAGTCCAACTAAAAACCAAGCCAATGTTGGTTGTTTTTCCCAACTAAACTAGAAAACTGACAACTCTTCCAAACAGAAGTGGCACATTACTTCTCCGCAGCGTCTGCTAACAGGCTTGCCTTAGGCATGGAAAGCCAGTTTCTATCCTGGCTCGGCTCTAAATCACCATTCCAGAGGGGGACGCGACAGCAGCTGGGCAGCTACTACAGGGCTCCTACTGTAATGAGAGACAAAACCGGAGGCTGTCTTGGAAAAAAAGCACGTGGGGGAGAGAAAGGACGTTCTTATAACAGTCTTGAACTATATCCATCAGCTGGAGGGAGAGGGAAGTGTTAACAAACATCCAGTAGCCTGAGGAACAAGGTCCTGCATTAATACAGACTGTTACCAAGTGCTCCAGTGGCACAGCCATGAAATGAAACCAAACTCACTTGACAACCTCCTAGAAGATACTTTATTTTGACCTAATACGGTGCTAGTAACAGTCAATCAATAAACAAATATAATACTAATCCATTATGCTAGTTCAGTCCTTTGCTTTGCACCATTTTTAAATTATGTACTACAGTATCACCCAGAAGCCCAAATCCCGAGCAGGTCCCCACTGGACCGCATGACAGATGAGGCTGCTCCTGCCTGCAAGAGCTCACAATTATAACACGAAAAAGTGGACAAGAAGAATAAGGCTAGATGGGAGGCTGAGGCCAGGCACAGAGCAGCCTGCTCTTCATCACACAGGTTATCTGGGGAGGTTCTGAGTTTTCATCCCTGGCTTACCAAATTTTACTCGAATGGTAGAACCAAGCCATCAGAAGGCCTCTTCTCAGTGCATCAAAGCCAGCTGCAGATGTTTCTGAAAGGTTGGATTCACAATAAAAACTTCCCAACTGCCCCACCAGATCTGGCTGTCCATCCCTTTTTATAAATGCAATTCGAAAAACCAAAATCCCAACATTTTATTCTCTCACCAATCAATTACTCATTCCAGAAAGACAGATGAGTGGATTTTTGCAAAGCTGAGATAACTCCACCTAACTCTATGGGTACGCTGTCCGTGAAGCCCCATGAAGTCCCCAGGGGAAGGGCTAAAGTAACTCAATTTATCTGCCAGCTGTAAGATTAAAAGCATGGTAAACAATATTAAAATTCTGTTCTACAAAGCAGAATAACTCAACAGCACAGAACAGCTCTCCCAAGGGGCAGCTTATAGCACGGGTGCACAGATGAGAGTTTAAATATCACAAGGGAGATTCTTAAAAAGCCTAAACAAATCAACCATGCCAAATGCACTACTATAAATTACAAGACAAGGTGTGAAGGTAGACTTAACCTGTTGTTGGACCAAGCAGTACAGAGGGGAAGAGAGAGATGCACAGGCCCTTCTTCAGGTCAGCAGAAGCCAAGAAGCTTCTCTGTTTTTCTGACTTCATCTAATAACAAATCAACTCCACCTAAAAATCTTGGTTTGCTCACGTCCTTCAGTTATCATGGTTTGAACATCGTTTGCTACAAATGGTATGCTGGCTTCAAAATCCTCCAAGCAGCCTCTGCTGACACAGTTTGTTCTGCACTGATCACGCACAGCGCAACAGAGAGGTCAACTCCTGTGCATCCTGGAGGTAAATCAGAATATTCCCCCTCAATAAAATGACACGGATTAAACCAAGTTGTTCTCACAGCCAAATCTGGCAACACAACAACAATGAACAGGGTGCACCAATAATTAACAGCCCTGCAGCTTCTCTCTCTTCGCAAGGACCCCGACACTTCAGACTGGAACATGGCTTGCATTTCTTCACTTGTTGGAAAGCAATCACTTCAAGCAGGAACACAGCAGCTGTTTAGCACAAGGAAAGGGCTTTGTGGAAGAAGTGGGAAACTGGAAATAATCAGAAAAATAGTATAACAACTATAAATGCAATTTAAATAGAACACTAGAATAACTAGGGTTGAGAAACCTAAATACAGTAGATAGCGCAGCAAATGAAACCAGCAGATTTTTGTCATAGATTTAACATTTGATAACTGGCTCCCCATGCAAACAGCAAATATTTTTCAGCAGCATGGTAGCTGCCTGTGGGTGGCACAGTAATATAACATTACCAGAGAGGAACTGGAAAAGGGAGCTGCATCCTCCGTGACTGTGAGATGTGGTAGGCAAGTAGGTTTTTTCATCACTTGCGCAAAGTAAACCTTAAATGCTCATTGACACGCTGTGCAGAACATTCAAGTGGGACTCCAGATCCACCTTCACTCGCAGCTCTGCTGCTGACCAGCACATTGGACCCCGGACAAGGCCCTTTCTCTAACTGTGCCTCAGTTTCCCCCTCTTCAAGAGGGGATTAACTCCTACTGTAAAGCAATTCAAAACCAAATTAAAACTTGCAATACTCTATTTCCTAGAAACCACTACCTTATTTAGGACTCCCACAGTAGCACATGGACACCTCACTCGGCTAACAAGCCAAAACCAGCAAATCTTTTTCATATTTCTGCTTGAAACGATCATACCAAGTCTCAAAAAGCCACTGTAGCTTCTCTAAGTTGTTTCAGTTCACTGAATGAGCCATATTTACCAAACCTTAAACAAAAAGCCAGCAGCCTATAGGAAAGCACGGCACTGAGATGAACAGAGCATGACTTCTAAGCCAGCTCCCAGCGACAAATGCTATTTCTATTTAGCTATCAGTACGGTAAACACTTAAAATTCGCCTCCAGACCTTTTGGCAGATGATCAACCACTCTGGAGGTGTGGATGCATGCAGGGGAAAAACCCTGCAGTATGAATATAGCAAACCAGCTTCCCTACTCACTGTCCTTGAAGCAGCTGAAGGGCTCGCTCACCTCTACCAAAATTATCTTCCTGATAAAAACAGAGGGTAAAATTAAAACAGAATGGCTGATTCATGCAGAGGACAGATGCTCTTGTTCTTATTATCATGGAAGCTGACACAGGAGTAAGAGCATCCAAAGGGAGGTAGCAAGGCATGGCTATTCCTTGATCAACCTCCCAAAAGATGGAAGCTCTAAGTCACCAAGAACAAGAGACTACTTACCCTCTGGATTCCTGACTGACAGCTAGACTGTAAAACTTTAGATTTACCTCTACTGTTGAGTAGATTTGGAAGTTTTTCCCTAGAAGGCTTGACAGATGTACTCATCACCTGCAGGTTACCACACGTCTGTGTGCAGCTGGTATTTAGTGCCCCATCCTCTCAAAACTCCATTTCATCAGCTGTCTGCCCAACATTTAGCAATGCAGGTTTCAGCTTGGAAAAGTTTCATAAAAGACAAGATTTTAGCTTGGCTCAGCAAGAAGGCTCAACACCTAAGACTAGAACCACAACAGTCAAAACTCACCACCACCACAGCTGCAAAACAATTCTACTGCAGAAATCTTTTCAACAGAGGAAGATGTATATTTAATTATAACACAGAATAAACAAAATAGCCCATTTGTGGAGATCAGAGATGAGAACTAAAAGCAATCCAGGCCTGGCATTTTAAAAAAGCCAGAAGAGCAAGCTTGATATAATTAAAACCAGGATATTAAAGATGTTCTAGAAACACACTACTTAATCCATCAACACATATGAAACCTTAAATGTGAGTGTTAATAAATTCTTATACTGAAGAATGCAATTCACACATTTTGCTATTAACCAGAAAAGTCTGGGCACACCAAAAGGAGAGAAGGAAAAGAACTGATGTATTTGTAGAGCAGTTTCCACAGAGGGTCCCAGTTATCCAAGTACCCAACTCATTTTTGCACAGTGGGACTTAAGAAAATGAACCAGGCTCCACCAGCACCTGCTTCAGCATACTGCAAGCAAAAAAAATTAATATTTGAAGTACAGAGCTCATTTGCCCAAAATCTAAGCTGTACTTTCTATTTCTCCCTCTTTCCAAAAAGCATGGAATGACAAACTGAATTCTTGACTACTTAAGTCCCATATTAGGAATAACGTTATTGCTGCTTGAGCTACCATAGCACCAGAGCATCCCTAGCTAGCTACAAAAATACCAGCCGAGTTTCTGGAAGCCTAGACCACAGACCAATCTCCGCACCAGAGCAAGTTTTGTATAAATTAATTAGTGCAGTAATAGGAAGCACACACAGGAGATCAGGAAATGCCTAGAGTCCAATTCACCTTTCAGAGTGTTATACTAGTGTAAAGGGAAAGCATTCAGGAGTGTGGTCCCCATTCCTCAAACTTGTGAATATTAAGAACAGAAAGTCTTGAAATGCCTTTTTTTCCTAAAGGCTATAAACCAACACACAACATAGTAAACACTGAGCATCTAAGATTCAAACTCAAAAGTCAACCTGATTGCCTTAAACCACCACCAGTAAAAGGATTCATTTTCACCCAGATCTTTTCCAGCTTGTTGCATTGCCACAAAAACACTAACCTCAGCATTTTTTAAGGGAGAAAACATGGTAGACAGGAGGCTCAGAAGATCTCCCTTCCAAAAGCAACTAAAGGTCAGCTTGCAGCTCCTGTGAAATCCCAGCCCCAGCAGTACCACACTTGTTTCAACTCTGAACTGGCATGTTTCCATCATGTCTTTCTGCACAACTGATTTCAGCACAATAGGGCTTGTCAGAAATTAAAATTCCTTTGTGATCAGTACATACCTGCTCATACAACAGTTTGTTCTTGTACTACACCTCGCAGGCAATTTAAATTTACTCGAAAAACCTCTAACCAACTCTATCCGTACAGAACCATGGACACAATTAGAAATGAGAAGATTACTGACTCCAGGGTGAAGAAACTGCAGCAGCCCAAAAGCATGGGACAGCTTGTCTGAAGCTAAGATCCAATACTGCAAAGTAAGCAGACTCATAATAGCAACTTCACGACAGAAATAAATGCATCTGCCGACTTGCACTCAACTGTACAGAAGAAGTTACATTTTTTTCCCAGCTTTAACAATTATTTTCCACCCTTTTTGGATTTGTACAGAGACCAACGAAGAATCTCACACCTCTGCCACAAGAGACTGATCAGAGATAATCATCACATTCATTAGGTCTCAGCACTGCATACAGCACTGATTCAGTGAAAAGGCTTTACTGTTTCTGAGGAAGCCTACAGCTTTTGAAGTAGCAAAAGCTGCTTTTACGCCCCAACAGGACCTCCTGAGAAAAAACTGCATCTATTGAACAAAATCCATTTTAACCTGATGAATGCTACTGAAAACATGAACTCAGTCCTCTGCCTGTAGTTGTCTGCCATGAAGCATAAGAATGAGCTTGTTTGGATGTATCAGCAACAAAAAGCTCCATCCTCAACATACCATTAAGGCATGCAGTTGAGGACTGTGGGTTGCACATATCATCTAGGCTATATATAATCTGTGTCTGCATTGCACTGCAACACGCACCCAAAAGGCGCGTAATAATAGGGTTACTTATTTACCTCTGGCTTCTCGGGTAAAATACAAACCACCTTTGCCTTAGTTTTGTGGTTTCCATTTTCGTCAAACTTTCAATGAAAACAAAGTAGCTGAGTACATATTGCAATGCTGTGGTAATGCCCCTGCAATTATGACTCGATAGACGATTTCATTTGCAACCACCATTTCCTCACCAAAATGAGGCCACTCTGCCACAGCCACTGCAAAGCCAGTTGCCAAAATGTTTCTTTTTGCCTTTTTTAAAGAAGCAACAGTATGAGCTTAGCCACTATCAAAGCACTAAAACGAATTTGTCAGAAAGCTCACCTGAACTCTGAAAAAGCCAGCAGCAGTTGAGGCAGTGGCCGAATTTGCAGTCCTGCCATGTGGGTCTTTCCCAAGGCACCTCGCACATTCGTTCCCCGCCGCATGTCCGACTGCTTCCTGGGATAAACAGACCGCAGGGTACGTGCAATCTGATTAAACCCCACGCTTTCACTGGTGCACATTTGAGTACATAAAACAGGCACCTCTAATCAAATTCCATACTGAAAGGCAACACAATGTTCCCACTTGAAAAAATGCGAGATGCAGGAAACCTGTGCTGTGTAGTTGTCTTTATCCACCTAAAGTATAGAGTCAACCTCCTTAACCAGACACAGCTCAGCTATTTAAAATTAAATCTCTTTCTGAATGGACACTCTGGAATCACGTCACTGCGTCTACAGGAGGCTTAAATTTCATATTTTCATTCAGATTTTGCCATACAGTATGCAGTTCAGGCAGAGTTTGCAATTCAGTTGTGGCCTTATTTTTTCTTTCACAGTTTCACTACAGTAATTTCTAATTACGTCTGATTAAGATATCGAATTTCCTTAAAGAAACCCTCCCCAGGCAATTTATTCTTCTTGTGTTCCACAGCTCCAGCTTTAATAAAAAGGTGCCCAAACCATAACTAGGAAAACAGAGAAATTAATTCCCACTGCGTATCTGGCAAACTCTATAATGTAAGTACAGGCAGTGAGGCATCCCACCACGAAAACAAGCCCATAAAGTTTCTGGACATTTCCTTTAAAAAAAAATAAAAAATCATTTGTAGTTCTCCATTGCTGTGCACCAAGTTTATGAAGCAGCAACACAGTTTGCATGAGGATCGTGCTTATTACAGAAATCTGGCCTCACGTGCCCTAAATTGATTCTAATCTCAGGGGAAAGCTGTGCCTTTCCTAAGGCTCTTCCAAACACCTCCAGATAGGGATCAATACCACTGCTAATTCACACATAGTCATTCATCTTTCAGACCTGTTGGAGGTTTTGGACTGATACACTCCCCCAAACCTCAGGGAGGATAATCTTAAAAAAGGTGGTGGTGATCTCCTGAAACTCCACCATGAACAGGAATGTTTCTTTCAGCCTGCTCCCATTCTCTCATTACCATTCTACTAACTCTCAGTTTAGAGATGACAATTTCCAGCCAGCACATTTAGCTGCATTAAGAGCTCAACAAATTATCACAGCTTCTTTTCAGCCACAAAAGGACCTTCTACCGTAACAATAGCTAGAAAAACACCCAACTGAACAAGCAAATCTCACATCACGCCCTGCAGGCGGGCAAGTTGATCTGGTCCAAGAAAGTAAACCCAGTGAAAACTGCTCTCCTACCAAGTGTGCAAAATTAAACAAGAGGAATCCATTTCAACAGCAACGAGCAGATCAGTGAACAGACAGGACACAGAAGGAGAAAGCATCAAGTATCTCAAACACATTTCCAAGGCACAGAAGCCGCTAGCTGAGGAAATGGCTTCAGCTGGGGTGTATTAACTGTAAGCTCACTGGAGCCGGCTCTCCAGTCTGCATACCTGCCACAGTGAGCTCCTGGTTCACAAGTGGAGAATCTCCCACACAGGAGACACGCCTCAGACACGAGCGCTCAGGGTACGTCCAGCACCTCATAGCCCTGCCTCGAACCAGCACAACTGGGTGGTTTGTCAGATCACTTGACTCTGGATCACCTTGAATAAATCCATCTAAGAGCTAAGTGAGAATTATATACACCTCACAAGGTGATATAGTAGAAGTCCAATAGGAGAAAGAGCCTGTTAGGAGCTTCAGAAGAGAATGAAAATCCAGTAAGGAAAAAATCCTTAAAAAACGAGCAGCTTCAACTGTAAGCTATGACTTTCTGGTGACCTCTCTTGTATGCCACATTCAGCCTTCCTGTTCTGTTCAACTGCTGTGTCCTTGGACATCACAGCAGGATCATTAAAACACTCCATGACCCCCACCCCCCTAAGCACAGCTATCAACTAGCCAGAAACTGCTGGTTTGCTCAGCAAACAAGACCTTTTATTAGGTGCCAGCACAAAGAATGGTTACAAAAGTACCCCATACTCCCTCCACCTACACTAGCACTTCCAGCAAATTTTAAACAAGAGAACAGATTTAACAATATCAGAGCAACAAAACAGATGAAAAGGAATGAAACTGAAGGAGAATGTGATCTCTTAAACAATGTAATATGGAAGAGGCATATTAAGAAAAATGTGAACATAGCAGGACCTAAATCCATACTGAGCCATGTAAACTCAAAAGAAACAAAAAGTGCTTTGCTACACTTTTAAGACTTCAAAGGTAGCTCTGAGTAAGCCCCAGGAGTTAGAAACCTGCGTGCATATCAGGCAGCCGCAAGTATAAGCCGAGAGCATTTCTGGAAATGTAAAAATATGCTGAAATCATGTTAGGATTGTATCCTTACCTACAGCTGGAAAACTTACTCATTTTAAATGAAAGCTGACATCAGTCATGTGAAACACACCTTGGTTCAGTTCTTATAGAAGGTAGCAGGTGGTAAAATATTCCATTTTAAGGAGAGAAAAGATTTTTCAGCACGGCCCATGCTTCCAAGGAGAAGTTGTTAACCACAGAGTGACTGCACAACACATACCCACTCACGTTCAACACCTAACCCTGTTAGATACGTCCACAGAAAGCCACACAGTCGAACGCCCTCTCCATCCCTACCCCAGCACAACATGCCCTTGTAAGGAACAAAACCCACCACTTTGACACTGCTGACAGTCATCTCCAGCACGTACACTGTGACTCGGCACACATTCAGACTTGCTGCATACATCTGCCACACAAGGTAAGGAGCTTGGTCCCTGCATGTAGGGCTTGCAACACTGCATGTAAACGCCCAGCACACCATCACTTCTCACTTCTGAATGTGAAGCCAAGCTGTTCTAAAAGGACACCTCGTAGTAAGATGGTGAAAGGAAGTGTTTGTGCAGATTATAATGACCTACAGTGACAGGTTTATTAAAGGGAAAATCAGTTCTGCAATAAAAAAAGATATTGAGGAATAGCTATTTTGTTGTAAAAAGGAACTGAAGCGTGATCCAATCTGACCCAGCGTCACACTGTAAATTAATGATGCTTACAGCAATCTTCAGAATTGGTAGGTATCCTTTCCCCTTTGACATAAGTCAAAGTTGGACAGATGATGTAATTCATCTGAAGGCCACAGAGGGTATTTGTCAGCCAGTTTTGGGGTTTGCCTATAAATGGAGATTTCCTAAATGACTTCATCTGAGGAACACTTCAATTCACAAAGAGGTGTCCACAAAAAAGTGTTTCGATACACAACAGCTGCATAACAGCAATAAACAGCTACACCAGAATACAGTGAGCTGTAAAACACCCACACACGATCAAACACAAACCTGCAGCAGCTTTCACTGGGACTTAAGCTAAGAGGTTTGCACTCTCACATCCCAACAGAAGGACTGAGCATGCAGAAAGCTGCAGGAGCTCTGCCAACTATCAGTCATTTGCTTCATTGTAAATTTATTTGCTGGAAACTGTAACTGCACCTTCTCTGCAGCATCTCCTGTCCCTCCAGATGGGTCAGGGAGCTCCAGGGAAAGGCAGCCCATGGACTGAGTTGTAACCGCTCTGCAGCAGGGACTAGCTCAGACCACTCAACCAAACACTTTCCTAGCTCCATCCCAGTTTCAGCAGCCAAAGGGAATATAGTGACTGATTTCTTCAGCTGCCCTCCCCATCACTAAGACTTCCTTTCAGCGTTGGGTTAGGTCTGGGTATTAAATTGCTGCAGAGTCAAGCTTTGCGTAGGTTTTTACCATAGCACAAACTAATGAGGTCTCTATGTCCCATACCTGCATTTGCAGCAAAGAGAGCACACCACAATAAGAACCAATGCACACCAATTTCCCTGATGTCTTGCAAAAATATAACACAGTAGCGCATTTGGGATAAAATAAGCTTTTTGTCAGGAGAAAGCATTCATCTGTGTGAGCCAAAGGAAAGAACAGGCTTCCCACAAAAATGAACGGGACTGAGTAAAAGCCCCCCCAGTAACAAACCATCCTAACCATTTATTGCTCAGTGAGGCTCTTCCATGCCTGCAGCATCACAGCTCTTTTGGGTTTGTTTGAACTGAAAAGGAAACTGGATAAACAACTAAACCTGAAAGCTTCATCAAGGGAGCAATTCAGTGGCAAGCACCAGGTGAGGGCATGCAGGCACAACCACCAAACACAGATCACAGCAACTGCACTTGCACCCCAAAACAGCTCCATGCAGAAGACAACAAGCCACAGTTTCACAGGCGCTTGACAGCGCACAGAGCAGCTCTGCTGCCCTCCTCTCTGCTGGCATCAGGAATCTCACCGAGCAGCTGACCCCAGTCAAAACCAGCCTGGTCCAGAAACAGCTGGTTTTAATTCAATGCAGTTCCTCAATTTGTTTGTCACATGGCCCACAAACAGTTGCTTGAGTGGAAGGGAAGGGACTGAATACACAGGACCTCTTCTTCAGCAGCTATAGCAGTTTTAGGTGTTTACACAGCTGCAACCCAAAACAGGGGTCTCGCACTGGAGAGCACAGCTTGCTGTCACAGAGAAAGGGATAAGATTGGGTTAGGAAGGCATCAAGTCAGGCTTCCCAGCACCACAAACAGGCTTGAGAGATCTGACATGAATCATCAGATCCTGCCCACTCCTCTAGTCCTTTTCCCACAGCAAACACAAGGGAAAGGTGCCATCCTTACCTTTCGGTGCTGTTTGAGCCAGCTAGATCACCCAAGTCGTGAGTACCTATGCTAGATACTCTTGAGTAGGTAGTATTATGATAAAACAGGATTATTTACTCATATTTATAAGATGATTTGAGATCTCTGCTACAAAACTATACACTTAGGAGCAAAAACCTGAAACACCAACAGATCCCAATGCACCAGGATTTGCCAGCCCCAGGTTTTGAAATGAGCAGGACCTTGCTGTTCATAACCCAAGGCCAGGCATGACCCTGGAATTCCAGTCCAACCAGTTCTACCCTTTCTGCCCCTCATTCCTCCCATTTTCTTGGAACAACAGACAGCAACAAAACCCCACCCCAATCTACACCGGAATAAACAATTCATTGTAAACCCATGCAATGGAAAGCCACCTGCTCCCCCGTACAATTAAAAGCATTTCCAAATTCCAGCTCTCCCTCAGCCAGCACAGACAGATGGACACAACAGGCACGCACAGAAAGCCCGCTCCACTTCCAGCAAAGCCTTTGTACTGCAGCGGCCCGAGACACAAAGCCTAATGGCAGAGTCTGCCTCCACAAGAACTGTTTTGTTAAGGGATCACAACATAAATCAGCAATCCTCCAGCCACAAAAACAGCTCAAACTCACATGTAGGCCAATTAAACTTGCAATCCGCTAAAACACACATGCACTCTCTCTGACTTCTGGGGACTGTCTCTCTCAACTGGCTGATCAGGTCCTGCAATCTAGCTGACATATTACCTGCCCCAGTTGTCCCTAGATAGTAACTGTGACTAATTTTAAAATGTAATGGCTCAGTCATCACCACTGACAACTACAGATTTTCACTTTCTTGCACACCCTCCTCCCATTCAATGCTATGTTACAGGAAGGAAATAACCTCTTTGCAAAGGAAGCTATAGCCCTGAGACCCAGCAATAAAACACTGAAATGGGAGACTAACTTCTGCCTTGCTCACTCCTGCAGGACCTGCCCCCAACAACATAATCCCTCAAGTCTGCAGGTATTTAGGCTAGACCTGAATTCTCAGCAGGAACAGGGCTGCACTAGGCAAATGGAGCACCTGGCCACCAGAGAACCACTGCCGATTATTCAAACAGATACTTGCTGCTGCCTCTGCCAAGACAAAAAATCAGTGCAAGAGGCCACTCTTTTAGTGCTTTCCAATGCACACCAAGCACAACAAGCAGAGACTGCAATCTCCCTCCCTTCTGCCCTACTTGCAGTCTCTGTGTGCCATTTAGGAAATCTGGCCATCTGCAGTATGCTTCCATTTGAAACACTGGCTATTGACAGGACTGCATTCCCTGTGTGGTTCATCATTACCCCAGCAGACCTGAAGCAGATCTGCTACGCCATAGCTCCCAGGCCCCTGCAGCAGCTGCGGCCGGCACAGCAGCAACCTGCACCCAGGCAGAGCCCTCATTCACCCACGCAGCACTGCCCTCTGTGCCACCCTCCCTCTCCACACTCTGAGCACAAGGGGAGGAATTTGTGAAGGAATTTGTGAGCACGGTGTTGTGTGTCTCACATTGCCTAAGCACCAATTCTTCCAGTCCCCTCAAGCGTACTGGGAGCTCTAGCCACAAGACCCATCCTATCAGCACTGCTCAGGAACTGTTTCCGTTAACTTTTGGCTTTCAACTCGGATTTCTTTGAAGACAAATGCTAATATCCTTAAAAAAAAAAAGGTTCACCAATCCAAAACCAAAGACTCATCACTCTTATGAATCACACAACATTATTATTTCTCCTGCCCATCACAACAGAAATGTCTCACCTTGCAAAACAATTCCTGTGGTTGCCCAGGCTCACAAAAATCTATCCCATCTGAATGAAACTATTCGACAAGCACTCTGATAAAAGACAGCAAATATTTCTCCCCACAATGGCTACTTCAAACACAGTCAAACAGCAATTGCAAGACAGCTCAGCTCGGTTAGCATCAGCCATCAGAAATACAGCTTTCTAGCAAGTAATTCTTTTTGAAGACAGAGCCTGTGGGGACCCTAAATTTAAGACTCAAGCCTGCAACTGCAAGAAAGCTCCACAAATGCAGGTTTGGAAGATCTCATGTCCCAGCTACCACAGTCAGAAAGCAAGGACAGAACTGTTTCTGCCTTCAAGGCTGTAACAGAACAGGCAAATAAATCCAGGACCTCCACTTCACCTGCAAAGTCTCTGTGTAACAGGAAAAGCTTCTCTGATCTCCGACTGCAAGGGACAGGCATGGAAGGGACACCTACAGTAATGCAGGAGCTCATCACCATAGAGGGTGAAACAATAAAATCACTGATGGAACTGAGCCGCTTTACTGGCTGTTTTTGAACAGCAGTTTAACCCCAAAGATGATTCATCTTAGGGACACGGGCAAAAGTCAGTCTGCTGCTGGTAAACCCTGCACACAGTAAGCTAAGCACAATGATTTTTAACCAGCATCTCCTCGACAGACTCTTGGCAACAGACACGTTCTCCTCCTGTTTAATGCAGATACAAATCCATTCCCAACAGATTCCTATTTCAACCGCCCTCGTTGTCACAAGCACGTCACGTGCCGTATCAGAACCAGAATTTTGGACGAGAAAGCTTTATTTGCTTTTAAAGCATTCACGCTCAAAAGGGGTGCAAGGATGAACAGAGTGGACAATCAACGCAGGCCTTCCCAAAAGCAACCGCTAACACCAACTTCAGACGAGGCTTTGTTGAATCCCAACTCATTAGCAGCATGGTCATCCATCCCAGAAGTGCTGCTCACTGAGGACCCATTTACCTAATGCACTTCTCCAGGATCAATGTTGTGCTCTAGGTTCAAGAATGCACCATATTTTTATAGGACATGACAGCAAGACAACACATGGCTTTAAAAACACAAAGGAACACTATCCACCCCATTATCTTGATTATGCAAATCAAACCCCTTGCTACTGGTATTAAGAATGAAGGCTCAAACAGCTTCCTGCAGCAAAGTCACCTTGGAAATACCTAAGAATTTGAGCTTCCAGTAAGACAGGACTAAACTGCAGTTGTAAAGAGTGTCCCAATAACTTACGGAGCCAACAGATAATGTCAAGCCCCGAGGGAACGATTTGTGGAGAGCACAGGAGGACTCACCATAATCCGCCCACATATGATCAGGTAGTTCTACGATCTTAACTGATAATCAAAAGGTAGTAAACTAAACATCTTGCACCAACATGAGGAAATCGACTCTTTGCATTTACTTAGCAATGCAGCCACACAGCATGGTACAAACCAACCTAAAGAAATGCTCATGCCAATTATTAAAAAAGCTAGAGTTGTTTCAGTACTCATTACATGCTCCACAAACACAGAATATCCTTCAACATTAGTCCCCTATAAAAATGACTCTGATCAGCAGAACACATTAATGAATCGGCCATAATATTCACAAAAAACCTGCAATGAACTGAAAGTGAACTCCACCCTCTCGTTAAAGATTTAACTGCTATAGAAACTATGATTAAATATACAGGGCCATGAATCAGCTACGTGAAATGGAGGTATGCCTTGGTAATCATGGAAGCGTCCAGCACTAGCAGGCAGACTGACATTTCAGTCACCGAAGACAGCCCCCCCAGCATCTCGTAACTGCAGCATCGCGCAGACAAGCAGCTTTACCAAGACACTTCACAGTTCCCATGAACATTTAATCTTTCTTACCTTTTGGGTTGTTTGGTTTAGGGGCTTGCTTGTTTTTGGCCATGCTCAAAGCTGCATGCACTCATTACAGGAACAGTGCGAACAGTTTCCAAATCCATTTTGACACAACTGGATAAAGCACCTAAAACCAAACCCCAGATGCCTCTGGACCAGCTGTGTCTCTCTGCACATCATTTCCAATCAAGCCTGCAGAAAAGCTGAAGGAAGATGGCAAGGCTTACCAGCAGTTCCCCAGTCTAGAGTCTGAACAAAGTGGATTTAAAAGAGGTTTAATTTTCCCAGAGACTAATGCTCTCAAATCAGAATAAATCCTCCAAAAGAAGAGATTATCCATAAATTTACTAGTTAGAAATGTTAATATATCCAGTGTTTATGCAAGGACTGCTCCTCTCTCCATGCAAGAGTACCACCTATACAATTTCATACTAAAGGAGAAACAGATTTCTGCTAGTTTCTCCCCCTGCCTCCCTTTCCACACTGAAATATAGCACAGCAGCTTTATAAATACCACTTTCCAAGAGCAGCAGTAATTTACCAAAAAATCAAGGCAAGCTTGTTCCTAATACACTAGGAAAGCTCTGAAAAATCCTCCCCTGCAAAGGAACTTAAGACAGAAAACAAGATCCACAGGCAGAAAAGTCCAGTGTGAAACCTGGAAAAACAATCAAATTTAAAAAAAATGCAGAACTAAAACTTCAAATTACACATTCACAAAATATAGGACATGGTGCACATTAAGAAACAACTACTTGAACACTGCTGATTCAACCAGAGCACAGCAGCAATACCCATCTGCATTGCCGGACTTACCCAACACATACCTGCTACTCAGACAAATGCTTCCTCCTGTTATTCATATTCTATTTACTAAAGGCCCCATCTACACACTGTACGACACGTAGTACGATGGGACCCAGACCAGTATAACCTGGCTGCTAATTATGGCCCTTAGGGCCAAGATGCATTAATATGTCCCTCTAGCTATAAACACAAGGATGACTACGCCCTCACTAAGTACACGTAATCTTAGAGAGGATAGACAGGAGGATGAAACAGGTACAGGAAAAAGTGACTTGCCTGACATCAAACAGCATGGCAGCAACACAGCTGGAAGCTAAATTAGGCCTGTCCACCCAAGCATCCTTATTTTCCCTGTACTCAGTCTAGTTGATAGGTAGACAGAACCCAGTCATTAGAATACAGATTGAAGGCTTCGTTTTGAAGCTAAAAGCAGATGAGAAATAGTACTGATTAATGTAATCACTAGTGTCAAACTGATTTTGGAGATCCAGCAGTCTCACAGCACTCTCTCATTCTACTTTCCAAGCCCGATGTGTTCACACAGGTTTCTGCATGCCTAACGCTGGTGACCGGACTGCATGCACTGCCATGCGTTCAAGACACCTCAGAAAGCCTGCTTAATAAATTAATCCTGAAAACTCCCTTATTTATTTCCACCAGATGCATTCTGTGTAAGCCCACCAACACACCCCAGAGAAGCCGAATACTTTCTTAATGCTCCCAAGTAACAGCCTTGCTGGGTAAGGTACAGAGGGAGCCAGCCTGAACTCAGGTATCAGCAACAGCAACTGAGCAGCCCATGCATGAGCCAAGTTTTCCAGCCCAGGAACTTCCCCCCCTGCAAACCCTATTTATCTTCTTATTCAGAAAAAAACAAAAAAAATATTCCAGTATTTATAAGACAAGTGAAACAGAACAATAACAACAGCAAAAACCCCACTTCTTGTAATGTTAGGCGTCAGGTCGAGTTAGCAGGTATGAATTTTCCTCAAGTTTCCTCGCTTTGCCAGTGCTGGCCCTCTATTAACTGTCTTCACTTTGTTCTGAACAGGTAACAGAAAAGCCAGATGGCCTAAAGCCATAGCTAATTTCAAAACTGCCGTAAGACAGCAAAAGCCAAGAGAGCCTTGACAGCACTCATTTGACAATTCCACCCAAAGGCTGATATTACTCTAAAAAGGCACAGCTGAGCCAAGAGAAATCGTGTTTAAGCATGCCTGCAATCTCAGGTTTTTTCTGTCAATAATTGTGGGCCTGTATGTTAAAAATTGATTTGGAAGTACAAGATGAAAAATTCTTTGACCTTGCTCACCTCTGGCCCTGATCCACAGCCAGGAGGAACAGGATACAGATCAAGTTAGGAGCAGGATATAAGCACTAATTTAACTCTCAGCACAATGTAAATGAAGCTTCAGTGACTCTACAGGGTACATGCCACTTCTCGCCTGCTACTAATCAAAAAAAGTGAAAAAGACTTTGCTTCTAATTATTTGTTCTGTCTTTCAGCATCACACAAACACCATTTACAGGGGAACAAACACAAATGGACTTAACAACCCTTCTCCTACTTCTGCCATTTCCCACCTAGCAGTAAATTACACCTGGTTTGCAACAGACTAGACTTACTGTCCCCAACAATAAGACCACCACCCTTGCTAGCACAAATCAGACAGCTCCTACTTCTAGGACCCAGCTGATAAAGATCACCTAGGCAGCACAAGGTCACTCCATACAGGAGCACAGATCAGTAACTGAAATTCTATGGGTCCATCCAGATTTCCACTGTCAACATTGCAGCAGAACAGCTTTAAAAAAATGCATTCCCACAAAACCTGAGGCAGCCTGTTCAGCCAGCAAAGACCAGTCCAAACCCTCTTAACCCTGCTTCTATCCCTGCGTAAACCCACTGAAGTCTCTTCTGCACTAGGATACAAAGGCTTGCTGGTAATAGCTGTACCTGCAAACCTGCTTCCTGCAGATCTTGGCAGTACACCAAACCAGCAAAAACTTTTAGACAGCTCTGGAGATGAGAGTAATCAATAACATACCACCACCAGCACTTTTACGCATCTGCAGGGGAGCTCTTGCCAAGGCAGAAATGATATTGATTGAAATCACACTTCCAGCAGGCCCTGCTAGAACAGCTGATTACCCCAGACCTATACCAGTTAATTTAGTTGGTGACATAAACATTACTGATTTGACTTTAAGTAGGAGAGAAGAATTAGACAACAGAACACAACCTTCAAAAGCATGCGAGTACAGAAATGCCAAAGTCCCCTTAACTGGCTTAGACAGTTACATGCTTTGTTCAAAGCTCAAATTCTCTGAAGGCAATGACCTTTGGCTTTTCCCCTGTCCATAAGCACCTCTGGAAACTTCACCTCCATGAGCACAGTCCCTGCAAACCCACTGAGACATGGCCTGCAATCCTAACCTCCTACCTGAAGGCCACGTTTAGCAATAACCTCTTTTTTTGCTAAGACACCCTCTGCAACATGGTGTTTGTAACACCAAGAGAGAGCCCTGAGCATGCCCAGCTGCTAAACGCTGTGCAGACACCAATCAAGACAGTGCCTCTCAGACTTTGATCTAAGTTTGCAAATCAAGGCTTCTCAGTAGGACCCAGGCAAAATTTTTCTTGCTTGCACCCTTAAAATCTGTCTTTAGGGAAGAAAAGCAGGCACATTCAGAAAGATTCAGCTCTCCCGCAGGCAAGTGTAAGGCAATGAAGGAAGCCCAAAAGGGGCTGCCTCCAGTTTAAAATCAATGGTGGGAATTAATCTTGATGGATTTTAGACAACGAAATCTAATCTACAGCAACACAGCTCTAATTAGGGGTTCACTTTTGTGGATTGCCTAAAGGAAAACCCAGCTGCCAGTACCTCACTTGTCTGCAAAGAGGTTCATCCTTGTAGCTTAAGCTTTCTGGAGCTGGCAAAATGAAAAGGTTCAAACACTCTAGTTCCAGCGCCATGAGGCTTCACCAAAGTCCAATGATCTTTACCAAATCTGTTTCAAAAGGCATGCAGCTGGAGTAGTCAAGGAGCTTAGTGCAGGAGCTAGAGAAGTGCCAGACTTGCACAAACAGACCTCATCAGTATGCACCTTATTTTGCCCCATGACATTCAGCAGACATGGTTAATTAGTTCGTGATAATGCATTGCCCATCACGACTTCTGAACTTAGCTGTGCAGCTGGTAGGTAAGCAATTCTTAACCGTGTTTTGTAATCAGCATGCCAAAAGCACAAACACAAAAGAATAAAGTTAACAATCTGTTTACCCATTCCCCCCTCCTCCGATTGCTGCAGCTAGCCAACGGCTTGGGAGGAAAAAAAAAAATTATCTATTTTCAGGATTCAGCAGAGAGAAATCATTTGGACTGCTCTCAATTTTCCTATCTTTGCCACCGGTGCTTCATGTTATTTCAGACAATTCATTCAGTTAGGAGATGAAGCCTGTTCCTTTGACTAATAGCATTAAAAGCCTCTCTCTGGAGATAATTAGTCCTCCCTCCCCCATCTCTTCCCCAGTGCAACGTGGAAAGAGCATACAGTCATCAGTAAACAAAGAAATTCAAACAGTGTGACAACCAGGCTGTAGCTGGGGAGAGAGCTGCCTCTCACCTCCGTATCACAGCACAGCTGATAATCAAAAACAAGTTGACACCACAAGCACTAGAACGAGCAACACAAGAACAGTATCTATAGATTAAGGGCTTCATTTAGAAATCAGGAAAACAGCACTTCCTCATTTGCAAGGAGCATAAATACCAATGCACAATTAGTCATTGCTAGAGGTTTTGCGTGGTCACCTTCCAGCCCCGAAAGGTTGATCTGAGTCACTCAAAACCAGCAGATAAGAGGGAGAATCGGGAAATCTGCAGTCTTTTACCTACGAACCCAAGCCTGTCACCCTGCCATCAGCAAATCACACCAACCTCCATCCACACCTCAGATCCTCATGAGATACAAAAGGTCCTCCGGGGCAGAGAAAAATTAAGGACAGTCACCATTTGGAAAGCACTTTGAGAGCCCCAGCTGAAGATTCCCAAAATTCTGTGTATCTATATGCTGACTCCTCACCTGGAATCTGCCCTTGGATTTGGGGGCACAGTTTGGAAGGAGTTAAAAACCCCCAGCCAGAGCCAGCCAAGGGTATGACTGCTGGCTGGTGCATTCACTGCCTGACTAATGCGTGACCCCACTGCGCAGAAAAGAACTGGAAATAGTTATCACCGCAGCATTGACAAGTCAGCAAGAGCTACTAATTAAATGATAAAAATAGATCTCTGAAAGGGCTTTTTTCCCCTCGACACAAAGCTGAGGCTTAACGCTGCCGCAGTTGCACATCCATTAGTTTTCCATGGGCTCCAAACCCGCCAGCAAAAAAAGCATTCTCACACTCACAAAAAACCCACACAGCATTTGTATGCAGAAAATCCCAACTAAACAAAATTAGGGAACCAATTCTGAATGACATGAAGCATCTCTTCACTATGCACGCTCCACTCCCACCTTTAATGGAAGCAGGAACAAGATGACATCTTTGCCCCCAACAGCCGTACCAGCTTCCTTGCACTCCCTGTAGCCCAAAGTTCTGGTTTTGCCTGAAAAATGAACATGTTTTGAGATGACCCAGATGACCCCAAGGATATCTGCAACTTGCTTCATGCACAGCATCTCTTAGAACAGCGACAAAAAACTAGTATCAGTGCAACTTCCATCATTGCGTGGGTTTTGCTTTAAGCCCTCCCCCCCACTCCCCACCAGACACAGGTTTTGTATAGCTTGTAACTGAATATTCATCACCAACTAACAGACCTGCAGGAACTGCAGTGTCAGCGATTTTTAATACATATAATGACCCAACACATGCCAAACACAATGAAATTTGATCAAAATAGAAGCCATTTGTTTAAATACAAGTGATTTGGCTCTCAAAACTGTCATCAAATTAAACTGGAAATCAAATTAACCAGTGATTGAATGAAGTAGAAGGCTGTATAATCACAGATTACTGATCCAGCGGCATGAAAACAAGGATGCAATCACATTCCCCTTGTTTGTGGCAGCCTCTCTGCACTGCCCCGTACTCCCAACAGGGCTCCCCCTCCCCATCTTCCAGGACTTGAGGATGCTCTGTGCCTCAAATAAAGCTCATCCAGCCATTTCTTAGTAGTCCAGAAAGGAAACATTCCTTACAAAAACACCCTTTGAGATACTATCTGATATCAAAGCCAGCCCTGAGAAAGTACAAGCTGACACACTTCAAACCACACTAATTTAGGACAGACCAGCGCAGTCGTTTCCAGTACTGTTTGGACGAACAAGTTTAAACCTACTCTGAATGGGAAAAGGGGGTTGTTACCATCACCATCCAAGGAATTAACTTCAATTGGCATAACTGTGTGCCAGCCAGGTTCCCTCATAAGTGGCCTCATTTTGGCTTTATTTCCCCCTTTTTTGCACTGTCATTTGAAAAGGAATTTAAACTACGTAAAGTTACAATTTTAGGTCTTGTCTACTCTTAAAAGTAATTTAGATTAATTCAAACGGTATGTTTGAAGAGCAACAGGCATTTATACTGAAATCACAGCAGGCAGAGGAATTTAATTACACTCCCATGCAACTTCTACAACACTAGCACATCAAGTTAATTCGGCTGAACCAATCTTCTACCCACCAAGAATGGACCACAGAAAACTTCATCATTCCCCTTCCTTTGTGAGTAAACCCCATTCTGCCTACGACTTGCTGACGTTCATATTTTTCAAAGGCAAGCGTCAAGTTTAAAACGCACTCCTATACAGTTCAAGGTTTCTTTACACATTGGAGGAGCAATCAGAAGCATTCCCACTTCCCTTTCTAGGCTTGTGGAAGCAACAGTTAAACACCCTAATGTTTGAGAAGAGGGGCTTTTTACTTCATTTCAGCCTCGATTAAGCACCTTCTCACATCACACTCTTTTTTTTCCAGTACCTCCAGCCCTAGAGAGGGGCACCAAGCCCTCACCTACCTTCACCTGGACAAACACAACCCAGTGCAAGGCAAAGAGGTAAATAATTCATCTGCACGCAAACAGAAGGAAAGAACAATTAAACGAGAAAGCACAGCAGGGACGTTTCAAATTTCAACCAACATTAAGAGAGAACAGATCAAACAAAGAAATACCAAAGGGGCTGCCTCAGCTAAAGAACTTAAAGGAAGGTGAAAGCGCTCTCACAGAACGCAACAGGACGGCAACACCGATGAAAAACCAGGTTTTACTTTTAGTCACAGCCCAAGCCCTTCAGAGGACAGCACCGCGCAGGAATTGGAGCTCCGGCCGGCGCGCTTGCCGCTTGTTTGCTTTTAAAGCAGGTTTAGAGCCTGAGTTTGGACTATGAGCCGGCTCTCGGATGAGTTTCCCGGCCGAGGAAGCCCCCGGCCCGGCCCGGCCCGGCCCGCAGAGCCAGCCCAGCGGGCAGAGCCTCCGGGGAGCCCCGGGGGTCCCCGCCGGGCCAGCCGGGCAGAGCACGGCCCGAAGTGACCCTTCTGCCCCCTCCACCGCGTCCCCCGTCCCCCGCTTCCCCTCACTGACCCCGCGACGCTCACCCCACACCAGCCCCCCCCGACACCCCCACACAGGCCCCTCTCGCCCCACACAGCCCCTCGCTCACACACCGTGCCCCCTCCCACCACCACCCGCAGCGCTGCCGTCGGGGAAAGGAGCCGAGCCGAGCCAAGCCGGGCCGGGCCTAGCCTGGCCCGGCCTGGCCTGGCCACCCCCCGGCGGGGCTCCCCCGGGCCGCCCGCCCTCACCTGCTGCCCGCGGCCGCCGGCTCCCTCCGCCGCTCCCGGGCCGGCCCCGCCGGAAGCCTCGGGAGGGGGAAAGGGGCGCGCGCGGAGCATGCCGGGAGTTGTAGTCCGCCCGTCCGTCGGGAGGCCACGCCCCTCCCTCACCGCGGGCCACGCCTCCGGCGGTAGGACACGCCCCCTCGCCGCGGAAAGGGGCAGTGGGAGGGAAGGGGGGTGGAGTGGGGGGTGATGGGGGGGGCTGGGGTGAGGCTTTGGGGTCAGGGGATGACGGGGTCGTGGGGTTTGGGGTGCTGGGGGGGGTGACATTTTGGGGTCAAGGGGTGAGGGGGGGTCAGGGGGGGTTGGGATGGGGGGTGACGGGGTGCTGGGGGGGTTGGGGTGAGGCTTTGGGGTCAGGGGGTGACAGGGGTCGTGGGGGGTTGGGGTGGGGGGTGACGGGGTGCTGGGGGGATTTGGGGTGGTGGGTGATGTTGGGGTTGGGTGTGAGGATTTGGGGTCAGGGGATGACGGGGTCGTGGGGTTTGGGGTGCTGGGGGGGGGGGTGACATTTTGGGGTCAAGGGGTGAGGGGGGGTCAGGGGGGGTTGGGATGGGGGGTGACGGGGTGCTGGGGGGGTTGGGGTGAGGCTTTGGGGTCAGGGGGTGACAGGGATCGTGGGGGGTTGGGGTGGGGTGACGGGGTGCTGGGGGGATTTGGGGTGGGGGGCGCTGGGGGGGTTGGGTGTGAGGATTTGGGGCCAGGGGGTGACAGGGGTTGTGGGGTTTGGGGTGCTGGGGGGGTGACATTTTGGGGTCAAGGGGTGAGGGGGGGTCATGGGGGGTTGGGGTGGGGGGTGACGGGGTGCTGGGGGGGTTGGGGTGAGGCTTTGGGGTCAGGGGGTGACAGGGATTGTGGGGGGTTGGGGTGGGGTGACGGGGTGCTGGGGGGATTTGGGGTGGGGGGTGCTGGGGGGGTTGGGTGTGAGGATTTGGGGCCAGGGGGTGACAGGGGTTGTGGGGTTTGGGGTGCTGGGGGGGGGGAGGCTTTGGGGTCAAGAGGTGAGGTGGGTCATGGGGGGTTGGGGTGGGGGTGCTGGGGTGCTAGGGGGGATTGGAGTGAGGCTTTGGGGTCAGGGGATGATAGGGTGCCCTGGGGGGGTGGAATTTGGGGGCAGGAAGGATTTGGGGTTAGGAGGTTTAGGGGTCAGTAACCAGGTGCTGTGGGACTTGGGGCTGGGGGATCTGGGTGTTGGGGTGCGGTGGGGTGGGGATTTGGGGTCAGCGGGGGCACTGGGGTATTGTGGGGTGGGGGTCTTGAGCTAGCACTGCAGATGGAGGGATTTGGGGTGACATGGGGTTTGGGGGTCAGTCGGATAGGAGGGTGCTGTGGGGTGGGGATTGGGGGCCAGGTGGGATACGGGGTACTTCTGAGTGGGGGCTTGGCATTAATTAGGACATCGCATGGAGGGATTTGGGGCTGGGGGAAGCTGGGGCCGGTGTGTCAAGGGGGTGCTGTGGGGTGGGGTGTTGGGGGGCTGTGGGGAGAGTGGGGGTGAGGTGTGGGGTGAGCCGGGGATGACGGGCGAGAGTAAAACCCTACAAAAGGCATCTCCCACCTGGGCTGGGCGTTGGGGCAGACCCCCTGCCCTCCCCGCACCCCGACCCCGGCGGGGCTATAGCATGGCTTCAAAGGGACGTGACACTGTTTAGGCTGTCACCAGCCTCCACATGAGTCTGTCTAATTACTGGGATGAAGATTTGACTCTCTAATCATTCAAGTTATCTCATATGGGAGCCCCTGAGGAAACAGGGTGACACATCCTCATTCCCCAAACAGGCGCTCGGGCAGCAGGGCACAGCCGGGGCGCGGGGAGGAGCGGGCAGAGCCATCAGTACATCCAGGAGGCATAAAACCTCGCTGCCCATTCCCTTTCCTGTCGGACGATTGCCCTAAATCACGGGGTGAGGGGTTTTATGGGGCCACCAGCTGGCCCAGGGATGGAAAATCAGGATTAAAACACTCCTGGGGCACACATGGGGCTGCAGATCTGAGCTGCTGGAGGGAGGGAGTATTTAACATCCTCGACCAAACAAGAAAAAAAAAAAAAAATATCTTTTTATATATATTTTTTTTAATTTCCATTCCCTCCGATGAAAGCTCAAATGTCAACAAACCCCCGTTTTCCTTGGATTAATATTTATATTAAAGTTTTCAATCACTGTAATACATCAAATTACAGAAACAAACACTTGCTACACCAGAAAAAAACCCCAAACGCCTCATCCTCACCCACAGCTTAACACCACCTTTCTAACAACCGGCTGTGCTGCGGCGTGAGCAAGACCCCGGTGCCTGGGGTTCCCGGCCATGTGCTCATTTGCCGCCGTCCGATTCCCAGCGGGCGGTTGTTTGTCTGGCTGCGTTGTTTGTCTGGCTGTGCCATTCCCTTCCCGGCGCAGCATCTCCCCACGCCGGCATCCACCCTGAGCCCTCCCACGCCAAACCCCAGCCCTAAATCCTCTCCAGGGAGTCCCGGTGGGGCTGGTCTCGCTCAGCTTCCCCCTGTTAGAGGATCCCAACGTCCGTCCAGAGGTGAGGCTCATGTGTCAGATCCCCTTATGGCAAAACATCACCTTCAAATAATAAAAGATAGGTTGGTTTTATTCGTTAACGTGTTTTCTGAGCTTAAAGGGGGGCACGTGTCAAAGCCTATTTGTTCCCATTGGCATTAAGACCCATCCCAGGGTGGGCACCCCTCACCCTGTGGACCTGCGGCAGCACCCGGCCATCATCCCCACCTCCCAGCACCTCGATGCAAATCCTAAATCATTGCAAAACCACCTGAAATCTCTTGTCCCCGCAGCAGCTCTGCCTCGGCTGGCACCGAATTTGCCTTCCCACACCCTGGCGAGAGGGACGGGGTTTGCCCGCAGAAGCCTGACGTGATGTTCCCCGGGTCACCCGAGAGGTGGAATTAGCCCTTAGCGCCCTGGCGAGGGAAATCTCGCCCCCAAAACCCTGCCGGTCCTGGGGGGGCTGCCGGCACGACTGCACACACGTGGGACACGGCGCTGGCAGGGCTGCAGGCAGGAGGCAGCTGCCTGCCCGATCGATCGCGCTGCGGAGCTCAGCCGGGGCGGGAGCGGAGGTCGCTTACCCGGACAGGGCAGGTTTGTTCGAGGGATGCCTGATCTCCTACGACCCCCCCACTTCGCCCTTCCCCAGGCCCCCTCTCCCCCACCTTCAGGCTCTTTTGTGCAACATTTCCATCGCAGCCTCATTAATTGGTGGCCTCCAGCTCTCTGGCAAATAAATCCTGGGATGTTCAAGGCTCCGTGAGGGATTTCTGCAGGGAAAGCTGCGCCAGGGCTGTCTCCTAGCTGGAAAACCACAGCATTTACTCTCCCAGTGACGCTGATACTATTTTCAAGTCTTACCAGTGCTCCCAGCAACCCTGGGGCCGCAGCATCCTGCCCCCCCGATTTGGGTGGCCTCTCCCTGCTGAGCAAGCCAAGGAGCATCCCGGTGCTGCCGGCAGAGCCGGAGGAGCCAGGCAGGTGGTGTGCCGGCATCATGCACTGCTGGGATGCTAGGAGAAAGCAGGCGATGATGGGAGCCATGACTGAAACCACTGCCGCAGCTCCCGGCATGGCTCCGGCACAGCACCCCATTTCCCACGGTGTGTGCGGGTGCATTGCTGATCCTCAGCAGCTTCTCCCCATCGGGCTGCATCATCCAGGTGGGGGTCACCGCACCGTCCCAGCTCCCACCATCCCCTCGTGACACACAGATCGCCTTCCTCCGTGACAAACCCCAGGCTTTCGGTATCACGGCTTTGGCTAAGCCCTTCTGGAAACACACCAAGCGACCCAGAACTCGCTCTTCCCTTCTTCAGCATGAATATATGTATTTAATTCCCTTCTTCCGTAGCTGGCTCTGGGAAATGTGACTCATCCTTCAGTCGCGTTTGGGGTTCCCATTCCAGCCACGGAGCGAGAAGCCGCCAGGGTGGCTGGAAATGGCTGTCGTGTGTCTGCACTAGCCTGGCTTCGTGGCACGGGGCGAGGGTGAGCGGGGCCGGCTGGGTGCTCACGACCACCCTGCTCACCCCAGGAGAGCAAAACCCAAGGGCAGCCTTCCCTGGGATGGACCTGGGTATGAGGGTCGAGCCATAAAACACCCTTGTTAAAAACACATGGGATGATAAAGCAGCTCGTGGTGGATTCCCACTAATTTCAGCCAAGCCAGGAGCGAGGTGAGATGCTCACCAGCTCACCCTCCGTCCCAGCGGGAACGGCCAGGGACATCCATCAGCTCCCCCGCTCCTCTCCTTCCTCCTCCGACAGCGGCAGCTCCAGTTCTAGGGCCTCTAAACCCTGGAGAAACCATCTTGGAGAGCTAGCAAGGCAAAGCCAGCGCTTACATGGAGCTTCCTCTAACATCTCAGCCAGGAATAATTATTTTTATCGGCCAGAGAAGCCGCTGCCGGGCGATGCACCCTTCCCAGCACCAGCACGAGCAGCATCCCATGCACACATGGCTGGTGACGACGTCAAACTGGTCCGTCACACGGGGAAAACCCTTGTGTCTTCGTCCTCGTGTGACACGTGGGTGAGCCACCCACCGCTGCAGAGGTGCCGTGGGGAATGCGGCACAAACCCCCGTGACAGCTCCCGGATGCTGAGCAGCATCTTTGCAGGAGCAAAACCTGAGCTGAAGTGTCCCAGCTCCAGCGAGGCACGGGCTGCTGTGACAGCCCACAGGAGCTGCTAAAAACCCCAGGTCTGGATGTCAAACCCACCTCCCCAAAGCACCTGGCAGTTAGAGGGACCTCTTCAAGGTGTCAGGAAAATAATGAGAGGAAAAGGCTTTGCTCCTGTAAAGCACTGTGTGCTGCAGAGCTTGCTCAAAGGCATCCAACCCCTGCGGGGAGCGGGGGAGCCCAGCTGGGGCTCTGCAGAGCCCAGCACATTTGCTTTCCAGCCTTCCCCTTCCCCTTCCAGGTGTTTTTAGATAAGAGCATCCATTTCATGCATTCGGCTTTCAGCCCTTGGAGGACACGCTTTCCCCAAGTCCCCAGGGTGTACCCTAATCCCTGTGCCTGGTGGGAAGGGAGGAAGATGGAGCATTTTCCTCCATGCCCATCCAGGCAGGCTGCGGGCAGAGCTCGGGCACCGCTGCCCGGTGCTCAGAGCAGCCACCGGGCAGGAGGGAGCTCGGGTCCCAGCCGCCATCCTGGCTCTGCTCCCGGCTTTGTGCAATGGCTGCGGCACGGGCAGAGCAGGGAGAGTGTTGGGGACGGGGTCTGAGACCCAAAATGCCCCCACGCCGAGGGCGGGCAGCCAGCTCTTGCTAATCTCCCGGGAGGGATGAGGATGCTCCATATTCAGCGTGGGAGATGGAAGAACGCAAGTCACATTTTCTGTTTGCTGGAGTGGGTCCTTGTCCCCTGCCATCCCGTGAAGCAGCCACTCAGCAAGAAAATGGGATGAGGGTGGCGTTTCCCAGCAGCGCTGGCAGCAACAGGGGCAGGGTTGGCACTGGGGCTGGCAGCAGGGACATGGGGACAGTTTGCATGGGGTTGGCAGCAGGGACACAGGGAGAGTTGACAGCGGGGCCAGCAGCGGGGCTGTGGGGAAGGTTTGCAGCAGGGCTTGTAGCAGGGACGCAGGGCAGGTTTGCAGCAGGGATGTGGGGAATTTTTGCAGCAGGGAGGTTTGCAGCAGGGACATGGGGAGATGGTTTGCGGTGGGGAAGGTTTACAGCGGGAAGGTTTGTGATGGGGCAGGTCTGCAGCAGGGATACAGGGCAGGTTTGTGATGGGGCAGGATTACACCAGGGATGTGGGGCAGGTTTGCAGCAGGGCAGATTTGCAATGGGGCACATTTGCAGCAGGGATGCGGAGCAGGTTTGTGATGGGGCAGGTTTGCAGCAGACATGCAGGGCAGGTTTGCAGGGCAGGTTTGCAGCAGGGCAGATTTGCAGCAGGGCAGGTTTGCAGCAGGGATGCGGGGCAGGTTTGTGGGGCAGGTTTGCAGCAGGGATGCGGGGCAGATTTGCAGCAGGGCAGATTTGCGATGGGGCAGGTTTGCAGCAGGAATGCTGGGCAGGTTTGCCATGGGGCAGATTTGCAGGGCAGGTTTGCAGCAGGGATGCAGGGCAGGTTTGCCATGAGGCAGATTTGCAGGGCAGGTTTGCAGTGGGGCAGATTTGCAGCAGGTTTGCAGGGCAGGTTTGCAGCAGGGCAGATTTGCAATGGGGCAGGTTTGCAGCAGGGATGTGGGGCAGGTTTGTGGGGCAGGTTTGAAGCAGGTTTGCAGGGCAGGTTTGCAGCAGGGCAGATTTGCAGCGGGACAGGTTTGCAGCAGGGATGTGGGGCAGGTTTGCCATGGGGCAGATTTGCGATGGGGCAGGTTTGCAGCAGGGATGCGGGGCAGGTTTGCAGCAGGGAAGATTTGCGATGGGGCAGGTTTGAAGCAGGGATGCGGGGCAGGTTTGTGGGGCAGGTTTGCAGCAGGGATGCGGGGCAGATTTGCCATGGGGCAGATTTGCAGGGCAGGTTTGCAGCAGGGATGCAGGGCAGGTTTGCAGTGGGGCAGGTTTGCATTGGGGCAGATTTGCAGCAGGCAGGCAGGGCAGGTTTGCAGCGGGGCAGATTTGCAGCAGGCATGCAGGGCAGGTTTGCAGCAGGGCAGATTTGCAGCGGGGCAGGTTTGCAGCAGGGATGCGGGGCAGGTTTGCGGGGCAGGTTTGCAGCAGGGATGCAGGGCAGGTTTGCCACGGGGCAGATTTGCAGGGCAGGTTTGCAGCAGGGATGCGGGGCAGGTTTGCAGCAGGGCAGATTTGCGATGGGGCAGGTTTGAAGCAGGGATGCGGGGCAGGTTTGTGGGGCAGGTTTGCAGCAGGGATGCGGGGCAGATTTGCCATGGGGCAGATTTGCAGGGCAGGTTTGCAGCAGGGATGCAGGGCAGGTTTGCAGTGGGGCAGGTTTGCATTGGGGCAGATTTGCAGCAGGCAGGCAGGGCAGGTTTGCAGCGGGGCAGATTTGCAGCAGGCATGCAGGGCAGGTTAGCAGCAGGGCAGATTTGCAGCGGGGCAGGTTTGCAGCAGGGATGCGGGGCAGGTTTGCGGGGCAGGTCTGCAGCAGGGATGCAGGGCAGGTTTGCCATGAGGCAGATTTGCAGGGCAGGTTTGCAGTGGGGCAGATTTGCAGCAGGTTTGCAGGGCAGGTTTGCAGCAGGGCAGATTTGCAATGGGGCAGGTTTGCAGCAGGGATGTGGGGCAGGTTTGTGGGGCAGGTTTGAAGCAGGTTTGCAGGGCAGGTTTGCAGCAGGGCAGATTTGCAGCGGGACAGGTTTGCAGCAGGGATGTGGGGCAGGTTTGCCATGGGGCAGATTTGCGATGGGGCAGGTTTGCAGCAGGCATGCAGGGCAGGTTTGCAGCGGGGCAGGTTTGCAGCAGGCATGCAGGGCAGGTTTGCAGCAGGGCAGATTTGCAGCGGGGCAGGTTTGCAGCAGGGATGCGGGGCAGGTTTGCGGGGCAGGTCTGCAGCAGGGATGCAGGGCAGGTTTGCCACGGGGCAGATTTGCAGGGCAGGTTTGCAGCAGGGATGCGGGGCAGGTTTGCAGCAGGGCAGATTTGCGATGGGGCAGGTTTGAAGCAGGGATGCGGGGCAGGTTTGTGGGGCAGGTTTGCAGCAGGGATGCGGGGCAGATTTGCCATGGGGCAGATTTGCAGGGCAGGTTTGCAGCAGGGATGCAGGGCAGGTTTGCAGTGGGGCAGGTTTGCATTGGGGCAGATTTGCAGCAGGCAGGCAGGGCAGGTTTGCAGCGGGGCAGATTTGCAGCAGGCATGCAGGGCAGGTTTGCAGCAGGGCAGATTTGCAGCGGGGCAGGTTTGCAGCAGGGATGCGGGGCAGGTTTGCGGGGCAGGTTTGCAGCAGGGATGCAGGGCAGGTTTGCCACGGGGCAGATTTGCAGGGCAGGTTTGCAGCAGGGATGCGGGGCAGGTTTGCAGCAGGGTAGTTTTGCGATGGGGCAGGTTTGAAGCAGGGATGCGGGGCAGGTTTGTGGGGCAGGTTTGCAGCAGGGATGCGGGGCAGATTTGCCATGGGGCAGATTTGCAGGGCAGGTTTGCAGCAGGGATGCAGGGCAGGTTTGCAGTGGGGCAGGTTTGCATTGGGGCAGATTTGCAGCAGGCAGGCAGGGCAGGTTTGCAGCGGGGCAGATTTGCAGCAGGCATGCAGGGCAGGTTAGCAGCAGGGCAGATTTGCAGCGGGGCAGGTTTGCAGCAGGGATGCGGGGCAGGTTTGCGGGGCAGGTCTGCAGCAGGGATGCAGGGCAGGTTTGCCATGAGGCAGATTTGCAGGGCAGGTTTGCAGTGGGGCAGATTTGCAGCAGGTTTGCAGGGCAGGTTTGCAGCAGGGCAGATTTGCAATGGGGCAGGTTTGCAGCAGGGATGTGGGGCAGGTTTGTGGGGCAGGTTTGAAGCAGGTTTGCAGGGCAGGTTTGCAGCAGGGCAGATTTGCAGCGGGACAGGTTTGCAGCAGGGATGTGGGGCAGGTTTGCCATGGGGCAGATTTGCGATGGGGCAGGTTTGCAGCAGGGATGCGGGGCAGGTTTGCAGCAGGGAAGATTTGCGATGGGGCAGGTTTGAAGCAGGGATGCGGGGCAGGTTTGTGGGGCAGGTTTGCAGCAGGGATGCGGGGCAGATTTGCCATGGGGCAGATTTGCAGGGCAGGTTTGCAGCAGGGATGCAGGGCAGGTTTGCAGTGGGGCAGGTTTGCATTGGGGCAGATTTGCAGCAGGCATGCAGGGCAGGTTTGCAGCGGGGCAGGTTTGCAGCAGGCATGCAGGGCAGGTTTGCAGCAGGGCAGATTTGCAGCGGGGCAGGTTTGCAGCAGGGATGCGGGGCAGGTTTGCGGGGCAGGTCTGCAGCAGGGATGCAGGGCAGGTTTGCCACGGGGCAGATTTGCAGGGCAGGTTTGCAGCAGGGATGCGGGGCAGGTTTGCAGCAGGGCAGATTTGCGATGGGGCAGGTTTGAAGCAGGGATGCGGGGCAGGTTTGTGGGGCAGGTTTGCAGCAGGGATGCGGGGCAGGTTTGCAGCAGGGCAGATTTGCGATGGGGCAGGTTTGAAGCAGGGATGCGGGGCAGGTTTGTGGGGCAGGTTTGCAGCAGGGATGCGGGGCAGATTTGCCATGGGGCAGATTTGCAGGGCAGGTTTGCAGCAGGGATGCAGGGCAGGTTTGCAGTGGGGCAGGTTTGCATTGGGGCAGATTTGCAGCAGGCAGGCAGGGCAGGTTTGCAGCGGGGCAGGTTTGCAGCAGGCATGCAGGGCAGGTTTGCAGCAGGGCAGATTTGCAGCGGGGCAGGTTTGCAGCAGGGATGCGGGGCAGGTTTGCGGGGCAGGTCTGCAGCAGGGATGCGGGGCAGGTTTGCCACGGGGCAGATTTGCAGGGCAGGTTTGCAGCAGGGATGCCGGGCAGGTTTGCAGCAGGGCAGATTTGCGATGGGGCAGGTTTGAAGCAGGGATGCGGGGCAGGTTTGTGGGGCAGGTTTGCAGCAGGGATGCGGGGCAGATTTGCCATGGGGCAGATTTGCAGGGCAGGTTTGCAGCAGGGATGCAGGGCAGGTTTGCAGTGGGGCAGGTTTGCATTGGGGCAGATTTGCAGCAGGCAGGCAGGGCAGGTTTGCAGCGGGGCAGATTTGCAGCAGGCATGCAGGGCAGGTTTGCAGCAGGGCAGATTTGCAGCGGGGCAGGTTTGCAGCAGGGATGCGGGGCAGGTTTGCGGGGCAGGTTTGCAGCAGGGATGCGGGGCAGGTTTGCCACGGGGCAGATTTGCAGGGCAGGTTTGCAGCAGGGATGCGGGGCAGGTTTGCAGCAGGGCTGGGTCTCAGCGTTGCCGCCAGCCCCCAGCGAGCGGCGCTGCCGACCCAGGAACGCCGGGCACGGCGGGCGGAGCAGCCGGGGCGGCGGGGACCAGCCAGGCGGGGACCAGCCAGGCGGGGACCAGCCAGTCCCGGCTCCACCGGCCGCGGGCCGGTCCCGCCCGGCGGTGGGAAGGTTCCCCTCGGACCGGGATTGGGAACGGCCGCCGGAGCGGAGGTGGTTTGGGGCTGAAAAATCCGATGCCAGGCAAAGAAATCGAGAGGCTGAAGGGTGAACGGCAAGCGGTGCCCGGGGAGCCGATTTGTTGCCCTCTATTGCAGCGGCATGTGATGGGCACCCCCTTTGCACCCATCGGGGTGCTTCGTCCCCCCGGAGCCCGGCCGAGGGAGGTGACAGCAGCTCGGGGACACGATCACGAATTACGGCTGCCTCCCGTCCCAGCCCTCCCCCGTGCCATCGCTGCTGCCTGGCTGCTTTTCAAGGACTAAAATGCTCCAGCAGCCACTTGGAATTTACAGCCCACGGTGCCCAGAGCCCGCAGTTCCCCCCCCGGGATAAGCCCAGTTTGTCCCCGGCGAGGACAGCAAGTCGGCTTCCCGGTGACAGCCAAATTGTCGCTCTTAAATCCCAAGCAAACAGCTTATTACCTGCTGCGAAGGAGCAGAGGGCCAGGCGCTCATCCGCTCCCACCCTGCCAAGCTTTCCTTCTGTGCCTGCAGGGATCGAGCTGGTTTTGGAGGGGCGTGTGGAGGAAATCTGGCTCCCAGCCACCGGTGGGATGGCTCCTGGCACTCCAGGGACCCAAAGGTGCCCACCTTGGCGCATAGCCGGGCGCAAAGCGGCATAGCCAGGTAAAAACTGGCTGCAAAAGCAGCGCTCAGCGTCCTGAAACTGCAACGCCACGTGTGCACCCTGATGACGGTGCCGGTCCCACAGCAGTGACCCGCTGGCACGGTCACAGGCCGGCAGGGCTGGGCACGGTGTGGGTTACGCGGGGAAGCGGATGGTGCCAGGGGATATTTTGGGCTCCATGGGCAGGACACATTCTGTTCCCGTGAGCTAAGGCAGCGACTGGGGGCCGGTCCCTTGTCTCCCACTCACCACCCCGCAAAACCCTCACCGGGGTCCCTGGGCAGCTCTGGGGCTCCACTGCTGGCAAGAGACTGGGAGGGACTGGGAGCACTGGGGCTGCAGGGCTCAACTCCGTGCAGTCCGGGGTGACCATGGCAGAGGCTTTGCCAAGGCAGCTGCTCACCGCTGGGAAATGTGTGATCCCACGGGAGACACGGGGGATTGCCCACGGCTCTATGGACACAGGTGCTGGGCAAAGCCAGGGCAGAGACCTGCACCCGCCACCACCACTTGCTTGAGCTGAACCCCTACATCCACCTCCCGCTTGAAGAATTGCTTTTTTTTCCAGCCTGAATTTATCCATCTCCAGCCCATGCAGTGGGTCCAGGTGTCTGCCTGCAGCCATACGGCAACGAGCTGCCAACGCTCAGGGCGCAGATATCCCTCCTCATCTCCAGCCCCGCAGGAACCCCTGCACAGGCTGAGCCCCATCCTGGCCAACTTCCAGGGTAGGAACTTTCCCGACTGCTCAAATCCCTCCTGGAGCTTGGCCGGGCACCAGGCTCGGCGAGAGACGACCCTCGGCACGGCACGATGCCGCTGCACCCTCCCATGTTATGGCACGGCGAGGGCAGCTCAGTCCCGGTAATGCCCATTTTGCAAAGCACTTTGGACTCCATCAGCCTTAAAGCACTCATTCAGTACAGCCCATGATTATTATTATTATTATTTTCCCATTGCATTGCTGCATTTTAAACACAGCTAACGTGTTACGTTTTTAAATTGAGGGCAAGCGTAGTGCAAAAAGATTACATACATTGGGATCATAACTATCAGCTACAGGTAGGGAGATTATTAACACACTTTCTGCCCTGTAAGACAGAAGATGAAAGCTGCCGATAATTTGTATATATGCATAAAAATTGCAGGCCTTGGTTAAACACAGGGTGAGGAATTTATTGGTTTATAATTGTGACCACCTGAAAAAAGGAAGGGAGTTAAACTGATACAGTGACCCAGGCGCTGAGTTAAAGGAGGCCCACGGCGCCGGCTCAGCCCCGAGTTATTTGACGCTATAGCAGAAAAATGGAGAGAAAAATAAAGCAAGGGACTGGTCCTTCCCGGGTGCTCCTGCCGCTGGCGGTCATCTGTCTGGAGAAGCGCTGAGTGCCTGTGGTAAACCCTTTGCAGCTTTAAAATAAAACTGGGGCAACCGGGGAGGAAAATTTGGAGCCTAATCCGGGACTGGATGCTAAGGCCAAGCTTTGCAAGCCTGTAGAACGGGAAAAAAAGGGATTAAAAATAACACTTTCAAGAACCTTCCTGCTTTGCAGCTCCCTGAGCAAGGCTCAGGGCAGCGCTGGCTCCAGGCACCAGCTCCCTCCCGGGGTGAACCCAGGGGACGAGGGAGCTGGGGGCTCCCGAGCAGCCCCCGGGCTCTCCCCTCGGGTCCACGAGCACCCTTTTCCCTCTGCTTTAACGTGAGGCTGTAAAATCCACACGCACACCGCCTGGGAGGTGCCTAAATAGGGCCTCAACGGAGGAGAGGGGCAGAGGAGCAGCAAAGATGGGGCGAATGAGGGGCACGGAGCTGGCATCCCACCCCGACCGGGTCGCTCCACATCTTCTTGCAAATACAGCAGGAGACCAGCAGAAACAACAGAAAGTCACGGCAAACAGATATCGTCCCTTCCTTGCTGCTGGGTGGGCAATGCCACCGGCACTGGGCTGCAAACCGCTCCTGGGGGAGAAAACCTTGGTGCAACGGGGATGCTGGGCTGGTGCAGGGGGGTGCTGGAGCTCGGGCTGCTGCCAGCCACTCCGAAAGCACAGATATATATCTCTGTGTATATAGATATACGCTTTATTTATACATATATATATATATAAAAATAAAAATACATGCACATATATATATTTTTAAGCACCGGAGGAGGTGACCTGAGCTCATGCCCTCTGCTCCCCAAACCAAACCACCATGCAAATCATGCACCGTGCAAGCGAGCAACGCACCCAGCTCCAGCCGGCTGCTTGGAGCCTTGCCCAAGCCAAAATCTCTCCCAGCCGCTGCCACGGCGCAGCCCCACGCTCGCAGCCCTCCTTCCACCTGCCCCAGAGCCGAGAAAATCATCGCAAGGCGCTGACTCACGCCGGACACCGCTTGCTCGGGTGTTGTAAACCGGTCGCCATTCCTGATGGGTTTGCAATTGCTGATGCATCACCCAGGCGCTGGGGTTTAAACATGAGCCTGGCCTGAGTTTGCAGGGCTGTAGGTTGGGTGCTGGGGGGCATTGCTGTTCCCTGGGTGTCCTGACACCCGGTTGGACTCAGTCTCATTCTGGTTATTTGATATTGCTGGGAAATGCAAGACTGAGTGGGGATGCAGAGCAGTGACCCCACGAGATGCCGGTGCTGTTTTCACCAGATGCACCAGGGTGAAACTGCAGCAAAAAAGGATTTTTTTAATTTTTTTTATTTTTTTTTTTCTTTCCCCAAAGGCTCAGCCCCTCCCAGCATGGCTTAGAGACCAGAAACGGCGCCTTTACTTGGAGGATTTCTTCCATTTGAACAAAATGTTTTGCATGCCTCAAAGAGAGCCAGAAGGCAGCAGGAAAAATCCCTCCTCGGACAGAATCTCCCCCTTGACTTGACCCTTCTCTAATGATTGTCATTGAGCTGTCTCTAAAAGATGCCATTTTCTCATTTCTTTTGAAAAAACAACACACAAACACAATTTTCCCTTCTTTGCAGCTGAACTGCCGGTGCCATCCCACCAAGACCTCCAGCCACACCAGGTCCCCGAGACCCCGCAGCCAGACGCCTCTATGTATACAGTAGAAAAGCCACTAGCATTAAAAAAATCTCAAAGCGCCCTCCCTAAAATCATGCTAGACTCACTTAAAAATAAGCTCACGGTTGCCATTCCCAGTATATTTGGGGAATAATGCCACCACCCCCTGGGGCAGGGAGCTCTTACCCTGGCAGGGGCTCCCCTAGGGATGCCGGGGGGTCCCCAAGCACCCCCAGGTCCCCGCAGGGTGTTGTCCCCTCACTGGCTGGGTGTTACAGGGTGACACCCTAAAAATACAGCACTTGAAGGGGGGAGCTTTGCTTTTTTTCTCTGCAGCCCTAAGGCATCATCGGTGGCTCAGCCTCCTCGGCCAGGGCTGGAAAAACACTCTGGGAAATATTTGGAAGCTGTGACTCAGCGCAGGAAAAACTGCTCAGCCCCGGCTGACGCCTCCTGCAAGCCCAGCAAGCACAGGCAGGGCCCCCCCCTGCCCCCCAGGGGGGCTTCTGGTGCCTTGGAAGCATTAAGCTAACCCTTACCTGCGGTTTTTGCAGCTCTCCTCTGCAAGACGTTTGCTAAACCCGCCTGCAGTCACCCGTCACGCGAAGAGGACCCGGACAGACGCCTGGATGGGGATTCCAGCCCAGGGACTTTGGCACAACCAGCAAATCCAAGACCCACCCCCCTGCCTCAGTTTCCCCACTGCCCTTGAGCTGCCCCAAGAGCACTTTTTCCCCAGGCACGATGCAAATAGAGGCTCTGCCCTATAAAACCCCAGCAAACCCTTACCGTGCCAGTAGTGCCCGAGCCCCATCCAGCATCGCTGCCCCCAGCCCCGTGTCCCCACTCAGATGGGCAGCACGGCAGGTCCTGCCTGGCTGCAGGGGCTGGAGGGTCCGGACAGCCCCCGGAGCCAGGATCTGGCTCCTTGCTGCTTTTTGGGCACGCAGCACGGGGATGCGTCTCAGTCAGCAGGGACAGGGCTGGAGCTGGGGGACAGGCAAGCCCTCCTTGGGGATCATATCGGCAGCTGCCAGGGGCTCCTGCCTGCACCCTGATAAGTGCTGGGCTCTGTATCACGGGGCTGGGGTGGCCCCAGTGCCGCTTCACCCCCCTCCCAGCTCCACTGCAGCCTGCTCAGCTCCATCCCAGCAGCAGGACCAGTGCATCCCATGGGACACCCACATTGGGATGAGTGTCGGTGCCCCAAATCCTGGCTTTCTGGGAGGGCACTACACCCAGGAAAGGCTGGGGATGGTCACTGCAAGGCCCCCCCATTTGCCCCCTTGGACAACCCAGGACTGGTCCCAGCCACCCCCAGAATGGTGGGACACCCCCACCCCATACTGTGCTATGCAGGATCAGTCCCTGAGGCTGAGCAAGGGCAAAAGGAAGCTGCTTCTCACACTCACTTGCTTGGCAGCGCTGCCCTGCAGAGACATTTGGAAAAATAAAAAACAGAAAAAGAAAAAAAAAAACCAAACAATTTTATTTTTTCAAACAAGATCCGTAGCAAAGTCACAGTGGCATTTCCCTGCCCAGTCAGGAGTAAATACACCCAAAAAAATATAGAAATAACTTAACTGGAGCTACGGTTCAGCTGAGACAAACCAAGAGTGGCTGAGTGGCAGGCGATGCTGCTGGACCCGGACCCACGCTCCAGCAGAGCCAGGAGCAGGATTCTCCCAACCAGGCACCTCCCCGGCGACCCGCGCCACTGGGAAATGCTCTGGCACATTTGGGTCAAGCTCCAGCCACCCCATCACCGTCACAGCAGGCAGGAGGGCAGCCACAGGCAGCCCCGTGCCCCAACACAGCTCCCCACCTCAACCATGAAGGTTGAGGCAGCAGAGATGCGCCAGGGGCTGAAAAATGATGCAAAAAAAGGTGTGAAACACCCCGCAGGCACTCCTACCCTCACCTTGCTCCTGCCCTGGGACCCAGGTTAAGAGGCACTTCACATTCCAAATTTGCAGGGGCTCGGGCAGGCAGAGCTTAACCCCTCCTGCAGCCCTGCCAGCCCCGATACGAGCGCTGGGCTGGGGTCCGGCCATGCCAGGGTCCGCGGAGAGGAGCGGCGAGGGGCCGCACACACCCCCAGCCATGGAGGGGATGTCCCCATGTCACGGCGGGCGCTGAAGGCAAGAGAAACGCCCAGGTCAGGGCAGGGAGGAGTTGCGGAGCCGCAGTCTCCCCCAGCCACGCGGACCCCGACATGGGGGAGACTCAGCTGGGAGACGAGCGGCACTGGGGGCTGCCCAGCTGGGCGACGGGATGGCCGGATCCTTCCCACCGCTCCTGCGGCGCGTTCCGCGGGTGCGAGCCAGAGAGGTGGGGAGGGTGTGCGAGGGCAGCATCCCCACCAGCAGCTGCATGTCTTCCAGCACGATGAGACCCCAAACAGCAGCGGCAAAGCCCACGACACCCTCCGGTAATCCCTGGCACGAGGGCAGCCCTCCGTGGCGGCAGTCTTAATGCCAGGAGGTGGCACAGAGGTGTAACACCAGCACTGCACGGTAAAGGCAGCACCCACGAGCAACCCAATTTGGATTCATTCGGGCTCCCCCCGAGAAAGGCACGGAGCGGTCGAGCACCCCCAGCTCTGCCAAGCCCCGGGCAGCACTCCGGTGTTTTCCCAGCACTGACAGCTTCTTGGGGGTCCCCTCTCCTGGGATGAGGGGCAGGGAAGCCCCCTCTTTTCTTCCACAGCTCTGGCCCCCTTAGTGGAGGGGGGAGACAATATTCCAATAAAGTCTTTAGGGTACCAGCTCCCCCCAGCCTTTCCCCCAAACCTGGGGCAGGAGGAGGAGGAGGGAGCAAAGGCCGGTCAGGTCATGTAGCGGGTGACGGCTCTCAGGGCGTAGAGCAGAGCCGCCTGCATCCGAGCCTCCAGCAAGAGCAGGTTGATGTGAACCTACACATGGAGAGCGGGGTCAGGGCACGGGTGGGGGGCTCAGCATCCCCTCACACCCTGCCGGGAGGGAAAGGGATGAGCCGGCACCTTCTCCGAGTGCTTGAAGTGTCTCCAGAACTGCGTATACATCCGCTTGGTCGTCTTCTCCGGGTAGCAAGCCACCGTCTTGATGTAGACCTTCAAGCTGCGCTCCAGGAGCTGGTTCACCTCCCCGTAGTCATAGTCGTCGTAGCTGGGGGAGAGAGGAGGGTGCGTTACCCCCAGGCTTAACCCCTGCCCATTCGCACACCCCAGGCTCTTTCTGGACCTAAGCTGAGCCCCCCAACAGCATCACTTTGCCTTACCCTAAGCAGCAGCTACAGTCTCACCAAGACCAAATCACAGGCTCCCAGGCTGGACCCACTCGTGGGCTCTACCCAAGGTGGAGAACAGGCTCCGGCCACAGCTCGGGGACTTACCGGATGCCAAAGACGCAGTGGACGTAGTTCCAGATGGCTCTGCGCAGCATGGACGTGTCCACGCCGCAGTGCATGGCGATGGTGTTGTACGTCAGGTTGTAGACGACCTGGAATTTCTCATCCAGGAGTTGTCCCACGTCGGGGTAGAGGCGGTTGATCAGCGAGTAGCCGTGGTCCTCCCAGGTGTAATCCTGCCGGAGAAAAGATGCTGGGCTAGGGGCTTGATGCACTCTATCCCAGCTGAAACCAGGACATCTTCAAAGGCAGGGACATAAGCTGGGGTGTCCCCCCCTCCATGTTGACCCCCCCAACTATTAGCATCTGGTTGCACTGCTCAGACAGCTCTAGCCTGGTCCCAGCCCTTCACCCTCTGCACCCACGCCGTCTGTGCAATGCCAAGACCCTGAAAAGATCCCCACTGCTCCCCCCCATCAAGACAAGCAGGACCTGCCACCCCTTCCCCTCCGGCCGGTGCGGGACCGCAAGCACCCACCTGGGCATGGAAAGTGGGGGGCGCCTGCTCACCCCTCCGCGTGAAGTCCTTGTAGCTGAACTCGGGGTCCTCCACGAAGCAGAGGACGTTGGACTGCAGGGAGTGATCCGCAAGATCTACAAGGCACCACCGCAGCGGCTGTGAGCGACGCGGTATGATCCCAAACAGAGCCAACCCTGCAGCTGGGGGCCTGATCCTGCTCCTCCCTGGGCAGACGCTGGCTCCTTCCCCCCGCCCCGACCCGTTGGGACCCCGTTCTCAGCCAACTGCACCCCTGCACCTCCTCACCCGAGGGAGTGACCAGCAAACTCTCCGTTTTCTCCAGCTCAAAGCGTGTCGCCATCTCCTCCTGCGTGACCCCCTCCTCCTCCAGCTGGCTTTCCTGCAGCAGCTTCATCCTCTCCATCAGCACCTCCACCTCCTGCATGGCATCTTTGCCCTGGCAAAGCAGAGGGCAGAGTCAATGCTGCCCCAGGTTGAGCAAGGTTGCAGAAGGGTTGCAAGCCCAGAGCAGCATGGGGCCGCTCTCAGCTCTGCTGTCACTTGGAGCAGCCCCAGGGCTGCTCTAAAGAGCATTTGCCTCTGGGTTTGTCCTACCCGGCCCCCAGCTGCCTCCATGCCTCATCCTGAGGACTGGGAGGAGGGGAAAGCCCTGCGGAGGATGCGACTGCGCGGAGGATGCGACTGCGCAGCCCTAAAGCACCTGCTGTTCCCAATAAAAGGCCTTGGGGCAATTCCCTGGGGAAGCACCATAAAGCAGTCCAGCACCCCACCATGCCCTCCCTTCCCACTACACATCCCCACACCTGCAAGGCAAAGCCCCCCCTCCCCTTACCCCAGAGCCCCCCATGCTATCATCAGAGGCAGGGCTGCTGTTGCTGTGGGGTGAGGGGGCCCAGCAGCCGTGCCCCCCATCTTGGTCCTCCTCGGGGTTGATGCCGCAGCCGAAGACGAAGGAGGCGAGCGAGTGGTAGTGGGTGAGGAGCACCAGGGCCTGAACCAGCTCCGCCAGCGACCAACTGTTCTCCCCCGTTTTCAGCAGAGCCTACAAACCACATGGGGTTGGAAAGACACCCCCCCCAGCCCCCCTGCTCACTGCGCTGTACCCCCCCACTGCACCCCAGAGCCAGGGTAAGCCAAGGGCAGGGAAACAGGAGGGTGTTTGGGATGTGCCTCCCCCATAAGCCAGCTGCTGTCACAGCAGGACAGTCCCCAGCCGTGGGGGGACAAGTCACCCCTTCCCCAACCCTTCCCCATCCATCGGGAGCAGCGCAAACCCTGCCCTCTGAATCGGATACTCCCTCAGCCCTGAAAGGGTTAAACCTAGGGGATGGAGGGCTTGAGCAAGCACGGATGGGGTTCCTGAGGTCAAGCCCCCCAAATCGAGTGTGGTTTGGGGGGGGGGGGGATCTGCACCGGCAGCATCAGCTCTCACCTCGATGTGCTCCTTGGTGATGAGCCAGGGTCGGTGCGCCAGCAGTTTGTTGATCTCGTTGAGGTTCCTGAGTTTTTGGGGGGCATAGTGCAGCCCCTGCAGCCACGCCGGGTTGCCCCCCACCCGCAGGAACTCCTCCATGTGCAAGCCCACCAGGTAGGAGCACTGGTGCCGGGCTGCTGCCTGCGGGGAGAGCCGGGCACTCAGCCCCCGGCACCGGCCAGGGACCCCTCACAACCCTCCTACAAGCCCTTGGAGAAGCCAAGGCAGGGAGCCGCCACCGCTCCTGGAGGGTTTTCCCTGGGGATAAGAGTCCAGAGAGGGGTCTCTGCCCACCCCCTCCCATCAATGCCGGTCCTCAGGGGCTCTGGAGGGGAGGGGGGTGCTGGGGTACCCTAGGTGGGCACCACAAGACCAACCCCAAAGGGGCTTCCAAGCCTCTGGGACCACAGATTGGGAAGGGGGGGGGGGGCATCTCTGGGGTCCCAACTGCCTTCCTGCCTCCAGGCAAAAACCCCGCGGAGGTGATGGGACCACACGTAACCCCATGGGACCCCCATCCTCACCATGATGGCGATGTAATGGCGCTTGTGGTAGGGCAGGGGCCCGTCCATGCGCAGCAGGAGGTACTGGGTCTTCCAGAAGCTGCTGAGATACTGGGGGTGCAGCCCCATGACCATGGTGATGTTGTCCACCCTGCCCGCCGAGACGAAGGCTTCGATGAGGAGCTGGCGTAAGCTGCTCTCCACACCTTCCTGCAGGATCTGCCGGGGTGGGGAGAGGAGGATGGTGAAGGGTTGTGTGCTGCAGCCCCCCACTCTTCCCAACAGCCCCCCCTAACCTAGAGGGAGACCCCTCCATCAAGAATCAGTGGCTAGCAGGACCCAGGCATCCAGGGGCACCCATCTCACCCCAGAGCACCCATCCCACCCCATCAGATGCTCACCCCATCGGAGGTGCCCAGCCTCCTCCCTGCCGCCCGGTACGGACACCGCCGGCAGCCCCCACTGCCCATCTCCTCCCTCCCAGTCCCGGGGGGCTGGGTGTGATGGGGGGTCTCCATGCCGGACCCCGCACAGCCCGGCCGGCTCAGTCCGCGGCGTTGGGTTGTTTATTTGGGCGCTGGTGCGCAGCGGGGAGGAGATGGGGCTCAGCTGCCCTCCCCCCCCCCCCAGCCTCTCCACCCCCACCACGGTGACGAAACCACATCACTATCTCTGCTGAAGGAGGAACCATCTGGGACACCGACGCTGGGTGCCGAGATAGGGCTGTGGGTGCTCCGGCATGGGGAGTCCTGGGGATTTCAGGGCACAGTTTTTGGGGTGAGGTGGGCAGGGCAGGAGGTGGGCTACCTTTGCAGCACAGGGAAAAGACAGCCGCGTTTGGATGAGTGGGGAAACTGAGGCACAGGCAGGGACTTGGGGCAGGAAAACACCAGGGTGAAACAACACAACTGCTCCCCCCATCCTCTAAAACAAGACACCCCCCCACACACTGCCAGAGGGATACCCTCCAGCTGGCTGACCCTTCCCCATCCCAGCCCTACCCCAACTGGGCATTAGCAATTGGGAGGGTGGGGGGTGAGAACCCATCCTTAACAGCCCCCTGTCCCCCCCACCCAGGGCAGGGAGGGGTGGAGGAGCCCCCCCCAGCAGGGAGGGACGCACCCACCCAAGACCATCCCCACCACCCTTACCTCTCCCAGGGGGATGAAGGCGCTGGGACCCTTCCCCAGCTGCTGGGGGACTTTGACCCCTGTGTCCTAGGAAAGAAAGAGCAGCAGCTTTAGTCCGGCACCGGGGTAGCTGGGAGCCACCGAGCGTCCCCGGGACGAGCAACCGGCGGTGGCGGGACGAGTACGGCGGCACCGGAAAGGCTGACTCAGGCAGTCACCCCACACGGGCCACGGGGACACGCGGCCATCGCCCCCGCACCCTTGCGTCAGGCTGGGCAGAGCCTGATGAAATCGGGCAGGGGTGTTGCTCTGCACCCCTGGGAGGTGGGATAGGACACCGGAGCTGTGGCATCGTGGGCCAGGACACCGGAGATATCTCCGGCACCTGGGTCTTGGTTTACCACCGCCATGGGAAAACACAGGGGAAAACCGGAGCTGGGTCTTGGTTTACCACCTCTACGGGAAAACACAGGGGAAAACCGGAGCCCGGGGGGGGGTCCCGCAGCAGCACGGATCTGGCCGTGGCCCTGGCTGCAGCCGGGCACTGCGGCTTGCAATCACCAGCATAAACACGGCACCCGGGGTTCCCACTAACACTCCCCAGGCACAAAATGCCGATAAACATCTCCACCACCTTTTTTTTTTTTTTTTTTTTCCTCTCCCCAAATCTGTTAACACAGTTAAAGCAGAAACGAACCACCTGGTTACAGGGCAGCTGCTGCTCTCCACACTCCAAGCACAGGGTTCGGACCCTTTCTGACCCCCCCACGCTCCATCTCCCCCCCCCCCCCCCAGCTCCCCAGGGAAGAGCAAGCGTTTCCATGCTATATTTTCTCCCAGCAGATCTTCTTCTCCTCTCTGCTGGCAAGTGGGGGCCGACTGCACCCAGGGGCAGCGATGGGGATGCTGCAAACAGGACCCCCCCAACTAGAACACAAGGGGACCGGGACCCCCCCCCCCCCCCAGCCCTCCTGCTGCAAGGGTGGCTCGGTGCCCATGAGGACCCCCCCCAGCCAGCCCCGGAGCTGAAATGCAGGGATACAGCAGAGCCTGAATCCTCCCCCGTCCCACTTTTGCACCACAGCATCCCACCAGCTTGCAAGTTTGCAACGGCGCAGGGGAAATTTCTCTGCCTGCATCACAGCAGCACCCACAGGTACCAACCGCAGACGGGGGAGGGACGCAACACCCAGCCCCGAAAGCTAAAATAATCCCCCTAAAACACCTCCAGAGAAACCAGAACCTGGTTTGGGGCTGGAAGAAAAGAGTGGAAAAGGGTTCAAGCGCTCCCAGCCCTGGGAAGGAGGCGAGGGGGAAAGGGGGCTGGTGCACAGTCCCCCCAAATACAGGGGGGACACGGCGCTTACGTGAAATAAGGACCGAGACGGGGCAACGGTAGCAGAAAGGGCATCCAGCAGACGAACGCCCACAGCATTGCTTCCTCCAACCCACGCTCCGGATACAAGTGCCGGCGGTGGCACCCATTGCCCACCGCAGAGGAGGTGCTCAGGGCCCCCGCTCCAGGTGGGAAAACACCAGCCTCCTTTTCCCATTCCCAGCAGAAATTCCCCGGGTCCCTCTGCCAGCAGGAGCCAGGGTGGCACCGTGAGGTTGGGACCTGTCCCCGAGCACAGGCTGCGCTCGGTCACCTCTGCTGGGACTTTTGAATGGGAGCCTAGCACCAACTGTGCAGGCAGGATGCAAGCCTGGGGTCAGGATCTGCCCACTCACGGGGCTGGCAGGGTCTGAGCCCCCCCCCCCCGGGATGCCCAGGACCACCCTGTTCCATCCCATGGCACACGTCCCCCGTGCAAACCCAGCGGGGAGCAGCGGTGTCACGGAGAAACGGGGGTGGCAGCAGCCATGCCCACGGTGTCGGACACGGCAAAGGTCCCACGGCCCATCCGGAGGGATGCGTCGGCCGGCAGAGACCCGCACCCTGCTTTGCTCTGGGTGCAAGGAGAGACGCGGCAGCGGGGGACACGCAGGGCAGGCGATGGCCACCGGTGACCCCCCGCTCGCACTGCTGGGGACGCGAGGAAGCCGGGCACCCCGTCCCAGTGGCTGTGGGTGCTCACACACTCTTCACCACTGGAAGGGGACAGCCTTGCTCCCGCGGCACCCCAGTTACTGGGGGAACTGACCGAAGCGGGAGCTGCACTTGGGATCATCTGCAAGGCTGCTGCTCCCGTGGGACCCCACGGCTCTTGCTGTCCTGGGGGGGAAGGGGGTGGGCAAAGGTATGACCCACATTTTACTGCGTTCCTCCCTCCCACGGCTCAGCCAAGCAGATGCACCCCCCATCCCATCAGCCACACTGCACCAAGGCAATTCCCAGTGACCCCCTTTCTCCCTTCCCCACATCACCTCCGTCCACCCACGGCTGTCGAAGGCTGCCCGGGGTGGGCAAAACACGACTACCCCTGCACCCACAGCATCAATGCAGAAAAAAAGCAAGCGCAGCACCCAGCGGCACCTTCCAAAACCGACGGCACGATCGGACACGCACCTTCCAGCCCGTTAATGATGGGGAAGCTCAAAGGGCAGCTCTGCCCCCCAAACCTGCTCTCTCCCCCCACGCTCAGTGTCCGGCATCACACCCGGTGCCATGCTCCCGGCCTCCTGCAACTGGGCAGAAGAGGCTGCGACGAGGTGGCAGCGAGGTTCCCGCTGCCGGGATTCACCTGCGGGAGACGGGACACATCACTGGGCAGGGGTGCCGACGGCAGGACAGCACGTCCCGCTCTCCAGCCGTGGAGCAACGGGGCAGGGAGCCGCTTCTCCCAGGGGTCTTTTCCACGGACAAGCCCCGGGGCTGCCACCCAGCTTCGCCCGGAGAGATACTGGAAAGCTGGAGCCGGGCACGGCCCAGGTGCCGGTGGGTGCCTTCTCCTGCCAGCTGGCTCCAAATCAGCCCCGAGGCAGCGGGTGCAGCCTGGCACCCTCTCCCGAACGGGGAAGGGGCGTGGGTGGGATGGCACGAGGTGACCACGCAGCAGCTGCCAGCGCGGCCACGTGCTCCCCAACGTGTCGGGCAGCGGGTGACGGCACGCCATGGGCTCTCGCCGGCACCGGGCTGCAGCCAGCCTGGCAAAGCGAGCAGTGCCCACATCCACCGGCTCCGACCGCTCTGAGAGCACGGGGTGCTCCTGCCCTGAGTCACCACAGAAGCGACGTGGGGGTGACAGCCATGTCAGGGCTCGTGCCATCGCTGCTCCAGGTGCTGAGCTGGCTCTGCGCTGACTCACAGTTTGGGGAAAAAGAGCTGCTTTGGTGCTCCAAGAGGTTCCCTGGAAGGGGATGGCAACAGAGAGAACCCCGGCAGGCAAATCCATGGGACGCAGGCGGCAGGACTTCCAACCCCAAAGGCAGCGAGCAGCCGGGGAGCCCAGCCCGCCCCGCTGCTTTTCGGTGACAGCTCAGGGTGACCTTTGAAGGTGCATTTTAATCATCCCTACGTAGAGGCTCGTTATGTTTTGCTGCATTGAGCAATGCTCAGGGCCACTGCAGTTAACCCTCGGCGCACCGCCACCGGGTAGGGCACCACCTCCTGCTTCCGCTGATGGGGAAACTGAGGCACGGAGGTGATGCTCTGACCCGTGCCACCCGCACAACCTGCTCCCAGGCTCCAGCCGGCACAGAACTGGCGGAGGATCTCAACGGAGACACTGGGGGAAGAAGTTAATCCTCTGGGAGCAGAATAGGTATGCCCAGCAATGAGCCACCCCCCCCCCACCCCACACGGGTGCCAGTGCTTAGTCAGGTGTTGGAAAATCAGTCCCGATAAGGCGAGGTTAAACAAACACCACTGCAGCCACCTGGCAGAGCAGGTTTGCCCCTCGTAACCGTGCTCCTGCCAAAAACCGGGCAGGAGGCTGTCCCTGGGCCATACTGGGTGGCGAGACCAGTGCCGGGGCTCGGCCCCGCTGACGCACGGAGCCAACGTGCGAGTACAACCCCCTCGGCACGAGCTGCCCCCGCCGCACCCCCAGCCAGACCCGCTCCTGGAAAGCTAAACCCAGCTGCCACCACGCTCCAGCGAGGAGGGTGACAGGGATCCCCAAATCCCACCCTACCTCGTCCTGAAAACCTGAAGAAGTTTCACGGAGAAGAGCGGAGCTGCCGCTGAACAGACAGCCCTGCGGCGCTGCAAACCCCACTGCCACAGCACACAGGGACAAAAAACCGAGGCACTTGCACGGCGGGTGCGAACGTCCCAGCCCACGGAGTTTCAGTGGTACCCGTTAGATGTCAGCGGCCAAGGGCTAAGGCATCCCCACCACCGCTGGCCTCCCCCCAGCCTGCTCCAAAGCACCGATTTCAGGCTTCAGCTCATGCCAGGACAAGTACCGGAGGGAGTTCCCTGGCAGCACTGCTGTCTGGGGTCTTTCCCACCCACTGTCCCGGGGTTTCCAGCTTCCAGCCCACGTCAGGAGTAACCATCCCAGCAGCTACGCCGAGGTGGCACAGCTATTTGGGGAGCCACCGACTCCCCGCGAGCAAAGCCCTGAGCTGCAGAGCAATCCCGCTGTCCCTGGGGAAGCCGGAGGGGAAGGGGAATGCAGGAACAAGAGGAAAAACTGCAAATGTTTTTTTCAGAGGGGAAAATAAGTCTGACAAATAGAGGCAATTCCCAACTTTTCAGGAAACTCAGCAAGTTGCAGACCGGTCCGATTGCCTGGCAAGGACAGGGAGGTCCTGCAGAGCTCCACGGACACCTCAGGACTCCAGTCTTGCAGACTGGACTCCAAACGCAAAAGCCCTGGGCGATGCGAGAGGTTTCCCAGACCTCTCGGTTAAGGGGGTCATCAAAGAAATCCCATGCCCAGCCCGGGAACGGCAGCATGAGCTGAATGACTGGATGGAGCCCCCCACCCTCCCACCACCTATCCCAGCGGGCACATCCCACCACCAGCCCCTGCCTCAGTTTCCCTTCTCCTCCTGGCCCACGCCTGCAGGCAGGACCTCTGCCCGGCTCCCCCACACATCGTGGCTCCTGGAGGGTTCGGGAGACCCCGCCACCTCCCCATCCAGCCCCCCCAACGTCCCCTTGCCAGGTCAGGGCCACCCCATCCCCGAGAGCCCTGGGTGGGCTCCCAGCACCCTAGCCTGCTCCCACACCCCAGCACCCTTATTTTTAAGCTCGCTGCAAAGCAAACGAGGGTTATTTTTGCAGCCCGGCCTCTCCCCTCCCTGCAACCGACCACGGTGGGGGGGGACACGGGGGACGCGGGGCCACCTCCAGCCCCTCCCGGCGGGACCCCCCGGGCGCCCTGCACGGTGACAGCACCCCATCCCATCCCGGGGAAAAGCAGCGGGCGATACAAAACGGGACCGCCCCGGGCAGGCGAGCACCGAGCCGAGCCCTTACCTCGCCGCCCCGCCGGGCCCCGCAGCCCCGGTATTCCTCCGGTCCCGCGGGGGGGCACGGCGAACCGGCCAGCAGCATGGCAGCGCGGGGGGCTTAGGCGGTGGGCATGGCTCCGGGACACCCTCCCCCCCTGCTCTAGGCTCTAGAACGGCCCCGGCCGGGGTGGGGGGGGGGGGGGGTCCCCGGACACCCCCCCGGGCTCTAGAACCTTCCCCGGTTCTTCCCCCCCCCCGTCGCCGCCACCGCGCTCCGCGCCCGCTTTCATAGCGCGGCGGTGGGCGGGAGGGGTAAGGGTGGTAGCCCCGCCCCCTCTCGGCGTTTCGACCAATGGTAAAGAGAGGGGGTGGCCAAAGCCGGACCGTCAGCCAATAGGGAGAGGCGACGCGGGGGATGCTGGGGGTTGTAGTTCGCCGCCCGTTCCTGGAGTGGCCGCGGGTTGAGGCCGCCGGGTGCGAATCCTGCGATCCGTGGTCGGACCCCCGGGCTGGCAGCAGCGTGAAATCCCCCCGCACCCGTGGGCAGGGATGGGAGCGTGGGGAGGGGGTGTCTCGCACTCCGCCCACCCTCTCTGCTCCGAGGGGAAGGATTGGTTCCCTCTGCCCAGCCCGGCTGCGGCACTTTCCCGAGCTTTTGACGCAGGGAGTCACCGAAAACGTCTCCCGGGGCCAAAGGGAAAAGAAACCTGGTGGAAAAGGCACGCGAGGAGCCTGCGTGCGTTGGCGGGCGGTGGTGTTTGTTCGAAATGGCTCAGCTGTCCTGGTCTTACCTTGCGGGCAGAGCCCGTCCCGTGGCTCTGGGTGGCCATGAGCGATCGCTGCGGCCCCCCCTCCTGCTACCCCAGGGCACCCCAAGGCTCCCCCCAGCTTTGCACGGAGCAGTTTGGTTAACCCAGTGCGGAAAAGCCCCAAGAGATGCAGAGCAGCTTTTCCCTCCCATCCTCTACAAGGCCCACGCCAGCTCCTGTCCATCTGAATAACAAAACGCCAAACCCGATAAAAGAAGGTGAAAGAAGGAAAAAATAAAATCCCACAACCACAGACAGCCCCAGACAGCAGCGCTGATAACAATCTGGTGCTGCTTGACAGCCTGCACACGGCAAAGTCCAGCAAACGGGAGTCGCTGCACAAACAACTCGGGTTTTGCCTGGCAACAGCCTCCTCCGGCTCCGGACCTGAGCTCCTGCCAATTAAGCGAACATGTCAGCGCGCCTCGGCAGCACGGTGTTGGCGGCACAGCCGACGGCCGGCACGCCACGGCACGCTCGCAGCTGCGGGGAGAGAGGACAGAGTGAGTTTCAAATGCCCCCCGGTCAGCTGCTCCTCATCCTTGTCTCCTTTCCAGTCCACGGCAGCCTGCAAACACCCTGTGCTATTTTTAGGGTTGTTTTGCAACTGAGGGTGTGGGGTCTGGGCAGCTCCGGCCACCCTGAGGTGTCTGCTTCTGTATTTGCACTTGCGTCATTTGCGAGGAACAATTTGGGGGTTTAATGGCATCTGATCCGAGGTCCAGGTGGTGTCTGCTCCAAGGGGTGCCCAGCCCCACACTCCCCTAGGGCCAAAGATGCCCCTGTCACCCCAGTCCAGGTCCATCACCTCCTCCTTTGGCCCCGTCACACCCCGCAGAGAGGCCCAGAGCTGCCTTACACAGGGCAAGAGCCAAGGTGATGCCTGGTCCCCAGCCAGCACCGGGGCTGCAGCTACCTGGAGCCACAAGCTCTGCGTTTGCTCTGGCTGACACATCAGCCTGGAGATGAAAAGCCATCTCTTGCCTTGCAGCAGTGAAGGCGACATGGTGTAAGCGAAGCAGAAGGGGGGGTTTGCTGCCTCTGTTCTCCCCTTTCTGCTCCCCAGAAAGCTCTGGACCCGAGGGGGACGGGCTGAGGTAGACCTGGGGACCCCAGGGCTGTGGGTGTGCATCAGGCAGCGGTCCAGCTCGAGACATGGGCTGGAGATGCTGCCAAATATTTAGTATAAAAATATCCCATCAGAAGACACCGAGGGCTGTGCCAGAAGGACATTTGCCCTGGAGCCGGCAGGGCTGGCCAGCACTACGGCCCCTGCGTGCAGAGCAGGGACAGGAGGAGCTGAGCACGGCCCGGCGGTCGCCGAGCCAGGCAGTACACTCGCTCGGCAATACGGAGCAGCACGCAACCCTCCATCTGCTCCGCAGCCCTGGGTCAGCCCATCCCGGCCGATTAGAGGCAGCCAGCGCCTTACCTGCAGCCTCAGCACTTTTCCTGGCCCGTTTGCAATGCTCCTGCCCACATAGCAGCCGGCTCAGGCTGTCAGCAGCATCTTCCCTCATTGACAGCAGCCTGGCAAAAGGAGATGACCCGCCACCGCCTCTGAGCTGCCAGGGGCTTGTACTTTCCCGTTTGTGCCAGAAATGGGTGATACCAGGCAGTGCCAAAGCAGCTTCAGGATCTCAAGTCCTTTTGTCCCACAAGCCTCACCCAAGAACGCTTGAGGTCTCATGTTTTGTCCCAATTTGAGCTCAGCAGTGCTCGTTCTTAAGGAAATATGACTGTAGGAGGGTTTTTTCCTGTGCTGGCTAATTTACAGGGGTTTACCTGGGCACACAGCAGTGCTGCAGCTAGGCTCCTTAGGATATTCGTTGAGAAAAGGGTGGCAAAGGAGAGGCAAAATTTCCTCGAGAGAGGAACCCAAGAGCTGAACCCAAACACCCTGTTCCCAGAAACACCAATCACGGGGAACACGCAACAGCTCGGTAATTATTTAGGGATTGACAGTGCCCTAGTTATCAAAATGCTGATTGTACAAGTTTGTTGCTTTAGTTTAACAGTGTGCTGCAAGAAAGCTAAACAGGAAGGCAAGGCTGATTGCTAAAGTCACCTTAGAGCAAATAGCAAAGTTGGCTGGGGACAGCCGTTGCCTTGTCTGGCCTTTTGGTACTTCACCAGCCCAGCCCAGACCCCGAGGACAAAGGGAAGCAGCAGAGACCATACAGGGACCCTCTGCAAGGAGCTCCTGGGGTACCTGGAGCAGATAAAACATGCACCACTGTTCAAGTGTTTCCTTTCCTTACGTGCTCCACTTCTGTCCAAAGACTGGGGAGCTGGATTGCCACCATGGCCGGTCACCCCACACCTCCCCACTAACAGCCTCCGGTGGGAAAACTCACCGGCATCTGGACTTGGTGGGCTAGAAGAAGGAAGCCCAGACTATTTCTGGGGTGGAGAAGGGAATTCCTCTGCGGCTGCATCGTTTGGAGCCACATAGGGAAGGTGACCCCCAGCGCGGTCCTCAGCACTGCAGCTCCTCCTGGGCCAGCAAACACTCAGCACCTCGCTCCATCGGGGTTTCTGCCCTGCAGGCAGATGGATGTGGCTTCCGCAGCCGTAAACACATTAGAAACAATGGTTTGTACTGGTTTGTACTGGTGAGTGATCCTCGTTGCTCTGGTGCCTCTGGGAAGGAGCCGCTATCCCCCTGCTCCAGGAGCAGGGACTGGATGCTGCGGATGGCTGGTCTGGCACTGGTGAGGACGGCGGTTACGGCCAAAACACCTTTGGACTCCCGGACCTCTAGAGATTTCCTTCGGAAGAAGGCAAAGGGCAGCCAAGTTTTCTTCATGGAAATCTTGTGAAAAAGGGAAAAGCTCCATCCCAATGGAGAAGGTCTCATTGCCTGGGCCAGTTTTCCCCCCCTTAGCAAATGACTGAGATCGGTAGGCAACGCTGAACATTTCCCACCCCTAAAACCCCGCTTGCTTTCCGCAGGGCTCCCAATTGCCTCTGAAGCACCCTCCATGCTCTCCACGGGCTTTGCGAGGAGCCCACCCTCCTTGGCCAGCTCATTTCACTTCTCTACCCAAGCTCATCCTGCTGCCTTTGCTTCCCTCATCTGCAGAACAAGGCTTGGGCTTACCTCTCCTGGCTCAGCTACAGAACACAAGTCACTAAAGCTTTAAAGGATTTTAAGATCCTTAGTGGTTTTGGTTTAAAAGACAATTTTAAAGCCTGTTGCCCCCAGGGCGTGCTGCCTCAGCCAGCACTCTCAGAAAGCCCCAGCAATTAGGGAGGAATGGAAGGGAGCGTGTTGTGGGTAATTACCGGCTGGTTAAGTCAGTTTATTTCTGCTGCGGGTTTACTTCTGCTGCGGGTACACGCTGTCAGGCTGCAAAAGAGTTTATATTCATTTGCCTACTAAAGTTTCAAATCCTTGCCAGGGGGCCTGCAAGTTTCGAATAGCGATATTTATTCAAGCAATTACTTAAAAAAAAAAAAAAAATAAAAATCTAATCCTCTTGGTTAGTAGATTGCAGGAAATGCTTTGCAAGAGGTTTTCATTGTGCCCTGAAAACCCAACCACCTCCAGCTCTCCAGGTCAGCACTCTGGAAATTTTGAGCTTCTGCATCTGCAGGACAGGTTTCTGCTGGAAGCAGGCAAGGGGCAGCCAAACATCAGCTCACCTGAAACACGTGGAATATGGAAAAACACTGACCAAAAAAATGGAAGTCTCATTTTCGACCTTGATTTCGTTACTAGCAGGTGGCTGAGTATGTAATGTTCAAGTGTGTTCAGTTACTGACAAAACCGTATTTTCCTAAAGCTTTGAAATAGAAATCAAGCAATCACAACCCATAATAAATTAAAACCAAAATATATCTTCTTCTGCAAACATTCAAACTGCTTTAGAAGCAGTGGATAAACCACAGAGAGAAGGAAGCATGTGCTAGCAGATAAAGGCAGGAGCCAGCCATTTCTTACCCAAGGTCTGGCTGGGAAATGCAAAAATCGCCCGCAACCCCTTTGAAATCCTCCCTGCAGCTCTGCCAGGGCAGAGACAGAGCAGCCCCTCGGAGACACGGCACGGGAGGCGGAGCGGTGGAGCGCAAGGATCTTCGGCTGCCTCCAGCTCTACCCGCTGACTGGGAGCCCAGCCTTTGGCAGATCAGCTCTCATCTATCTCCCGACCGACCTCCTGTAAACGAGGATAATTGGGCACATTCCAGGATAGGCAAGGTTTGTGCTGCGCTCAGCAGAGATAAAGCGCCCCGTAAACGCTAAGCACCACTGGCACGCTTAGGCAGCGCTAACTGGGCAAGAGCTGCCAAGCTCACCTTCTCGCACGGGGCGAGCCTTCCACTTGGCAGTCGTGGCAGGCTGCGAGCGTGTGATTTAGGCACCTTCATCTGAAAATGAGCCTAAGGAGGAGGGACGAGGAGCTGCTCAAGGCCACAGATGCAATGCTCAGCTCAGGAAGCCTCCACGTCACCCAGTGTGAAGGATGCACTGAACACACCATGCTTGTTTTGCACCCTTTCCCCCAGTATCCCCAGCAGCCTCTGCCTGAGTCTAGGGCTCCCTGCCTGGGTTAGGGAACTAGCCCAGATTTTTGGCCTCACCCAGCACAGGCACTTGTACGAGGCGTCACCCCAAGTTGTAGAAACTCGGCGAGGCTGCAATCAATAGCTTCAGTGCTTCAAGCAGGACATCGCTCCCTCAACAGGGCTCTCGGGTCAGGGGCCTGAAATCCGGCAAACCCGGGGTGAAAACTCCAACCAGTGCACAACAGCCTCTGCTTTCACAGGCATGAGAAGCCAAAGAGATGTGAAAAATAACAAAGAGATTGGAAGGGTAGCACTGACAAGAAAGATTTCATAGCAACTATTTTCTTTCCCCCCCAAATATGAATTTGGGTATTTGTCACAACTAATGATTCCCAGAAATATGGCTGTTCTGTGTGCAATTACGGGCTTTGAAAAATGCAATATGGAAAGATTATTTTGAGCTGGAAAAGCTGTCGTGGTGTTCCAACAGAGCTAGGGTTTGCCTTTTCCCACCCTGCGCTACAAGCGGCGCTCTGTGAACAGACGTTCAAGGACACAGCAGCTCCTGCCCTGCCAGAGGAAAGCACGGCCTGCCACGGCGCTGCTTGTCTCACCGGCCAGCTGCACCGACAGCAGAGCAGGAAAGCACAACATGTTGAACTACAGCTTCCACAGGGACAGAGGCATTTCCAAATGGAAATCTCCGGAGAGTTTTTCACTACCAAATTTCTGGTGGAAAATTAAAAGCTTTAAAAAACAGACCAACCAACCTGTTCTTCCTCCAGACTCATGGCTGAGATAGGGGGAAGACTTCAGAGACAGAAATGGTGTTTACTCGCCTCGCTTACATCTGTATCTTAAAAGAAAGAGCCCCCTTACTATCTCATCTTTTTGTTTCCTACCAAGACAAGTATTGTTTCTGTCCTCTGTCTTCATTCACGTTGGGGAAGAAAATAGAGAATAGATCTCATCAGATACAGCCGGATGGGTCCTGGGAAGCTGGATGTAACCAAGTAACGAGGATCCTAGCAACAGGCTTGATTGGGAAGATTTAAAGATAGAAACAAAAGTAGGAACGAAGCAAACAATAGAAAAATGCCGTCTCCTTCCCATACGCACCAGACCCCAAAGCAGCACGACTGATGCTTCAACCAGGCAGATGCCAGCAGGAGATAAATCAGTTCCAGGCAGGGAAGGGTGCTTTGGTTGCTTCTTCCCCCCCCCCCCCCCCCCTTTTCTTTAAGGCAAATAGAAAGTATCAGACACAGGTGAGGATCTTTTAAAACACTTTTACAGTTGTCAGAGTTTTGTACAAATCAAAGCATCCCTTTTAAAATCTCCATTATTACAAACATACAAAGAAACAACGTTATTACTACAAATCATCAGCTACTCAACTGCATGATCAATTTATCACAATTAAAAAAACCCCATAATAGTATATACAGGGCCTTTCTCCCTCTATTTATTTCTGTATCTTGAGGGAAGCGAAAAAGCAAAGCCCCCATTTAAAAAAAAAATCCCACCAATGCACCTCATTTTCTAAAAACGTGTGAAGTATAAAATTAGGTATTTTCCTGCTGTCACACTCCAGCAAAGTGTAACAACTTTTTTTTTTTTCTCTTTTTTTTCTTGTTTTCACATCAGAAATCTCTTTAAAAAAAAAAAAAAAAAAAAAAAAGAACAAAAAACCACATGGCAGAGTGTCTGATGCTGCAGCGTGCTCCTTCCATGCCGGAAGCCAACATCATCAAAAAAAGTGCCTTTGAGTAAAGTCATCTTTAGTAACAAAAAAAAAAAAAAGGATGAAAAAAAAATAAAAATCACAATCTCTAGTTAAAATCTTAATAAAAACCCTGACAGAGCAGCTGGCCCTGCCTCAAAAGGGCAGTTTCTCCTCTTCACTACCTACCTTCAGAGGTTTCATCCTCTACTCCTCCGCCCCGAGGGTCTCCAAACCCTGAGATGTTTCTTTACACCCTGAACGGAGCTTAGTGCTGGGATGCTGAGGAGCGCTCCTGCCAGCCGAGAGCTGTGCGGTGCTTTATGCCCCCTCCCGCAGTGGCCAAGTGCTTTTTATCCCCCCCCCCCCCTCCCCCCCTTCCCTGCCCCAAAAGACAGAGCCTGGGGAGCACCCAGCCCAGCTGGCCTCGCTGGAAGGGTCTGTGGTCTCTGTGCTGTTTCTGAGCAGCACATCCCTGTTACAGGGAACTTTCATAGCCCTTTTTATTCTGCTGGCTTTTGATCAGCAGTGAGAAAAGTCCCTGGAGAGCCCCAAGAAACAATCCCTGGCTTGGGTCGCTGCCTGAGTAAGCGCTTTCCTGGAGCCAACCCAGCCCCTACTTCTGCATCTGGAAGGGAGCTATGGGGCAGGGAAAGGGGGAGAAGAGGGCGAGCTCAATCCAGGGACTGAGGGGAGCAGAGGGAACATCCAAGCCTTGAACTCTCCTTGTGTAAAGAAACGGAGTAAGAAACGCTTGATCACACCAAGCTGCAAAAGTCATCAAAGCCCCAAAGGTCACCAAGTAACCAGGGCACCAGGGGGGCTATGGGGTGGGTTTGGGTCTGTATTGTTACACTCTGGCTCCCAACCCAAAAGCTATCATAACAAAACAAGAAAACACAAAACCAGGCAGTTCGGTTTGCCAAGCTGACATAGAAAAGAAGAAAAAAACCAAACCAAAACAAAAAAACCTCCAAGATAAATACATAGCCCCCATTTTGGAAGCATCTTCAAAAAGCTGGATCAACCGTTCTCAGCAGTGGCACAACCTTCCAGTAACATCTGTTGGGCTGGTGATTTATCGGCTTCCTTTTGAAGAGGGAACAGTTCAAGAAAAATCAAGCTCCCACCACACGCAGCTCTCGTCTTATCTGCACAACAACTGGCCATGGCTATTGCCTCACAGCAGCAGGTTGGGAACCAGCAAGAAGTCTCTAATGCAGCAGGTTCCTGTTTGCTAATAGAAAGGGTTGGCAGTGGTAGTAACTGGTTAGGAAAAAAATTCTTCCAGAAAGCAGTACTTCGGGGAGGGATTTAGGATGGCTGGGACCTCTCCCCATGGATCACCGTGATACAGACCGGTATTCAACAGAGATCGAAACCAGACACGCTCAAGCATGCTGTTGAAAGGCAACACACACCAGGCGTTTCCATCGAGTCCACAGCAGTGGGATAGTGACAACACTGAGGTTTTGGCTTCCAGCGATCAGGCAGGCCTCCTAGACTCCTTGGCTAATGCTGGGGAAAGCTCCCAGATTGGGGGTTTGGTTTTAAGGGGAGGTTATTGCTCCCGACTTCTCAGGCTTTTTGCCCTTCGATAGGGCAGCTGCTTGCTTCAGGAGTTCTCTGTTCTTGGCCTGGAAACACAGTGAAAATGGGTATTTAATGGCACGGATCATCATTAGCTCTTGGGATCCTAGAATTGCCTGGACAGAAGCTGCTGGCATCCTGCGCGCAGATGAAAAAGGAGGTAGAAGTTGCTGCGCGGCATCACAGCACGAGCTCAAGTCCGGCATCTCATTTCTAACCACCTAGAAAGGGCTCTTCCCATCCCTTCCCCCTCACGTCCCTCAGCTGTAACTGAGAAGTGGGCTGAAAGTTAACAGCTTCCACAGTGAAAGGTGACAAATGCGCAACTCGTGTTAAACCAGTCAAGGACACTCACCAAGGTCAGCGGGACTGGCTTTCCTTCCTTCCCTTTTCACCGGCCACCATGCTTTGACAGCGTGAGAAGTGATGGAGTAAAACTCTGGTAGACTCAAGCCCCCATCCTGACTCTTGTCTTAGTGAGTTGAAGGCCAACTTCCCCTATCCCACACTCTCAAAAAAGCAGGGTGGATCAGTTCACAGTTCTCCAGCTTTGTTTCACACTTTGTTTCTTCACATGCCACCAACATTTTACCAGGATTCAGCTCTGTACTGACCCTGCATCCCTACTGGGAGCTTTCCAAACCCATCAGAGCACCAACATGTAGCAACTTACAGTCTCTCTTGTTTGCACGTAATTAAAAATCATGGCAACTTACAAACAAGGCTCTCTAGCCCCTTTTACCAAACTTCTGAGCTCATTCTCCTCCAGCCTATGAAGTAAATCATGCTATAGCTGTAGGATAAGGGGTAAAACCCATGTGAAGCCAGATACAGGTCTTCTGCATTGGTTTCCAGTGAATGAATGAATATGCAAAGGGTTATTAGAAGAATTAAACCCTTTGCTCCACTGCTGCATGCAGTAAAGCAGCTTCTTTTGCCTCCTGCAGGCTGGAAGAATACAGGCACCCCTGCTTCCCCCCATGAAAAGACAAAGACAAAATAATAAAAACCAAGAGCACATTCAAAAAGTGAATCGTATGAACACTTCAAGGCACCTACAATACATTGAGAGGATTTGAACTTTTATTTTGCCATCAATGAAGAGAGTTTCCAGAGCCTCAGTCAATACCAGCTGAAGTAAAACATTCGGACACCAGAGAGAACGAGTTCAGGGCAGTCCCAGTCCGAGCTAAGTACAGAACAGCACAGACATGCAAACCCCTCTCCACCCAGAAAAGGCAGGTGGCTGCAGGCAAACCTGCTCGTAGATCTGATGCTTCCTCTTTCTTTTCAGAATTGAGCAAGTTTAAGACTGTTGGAAGGTGTCCGACAGCTTTCAAGGCAGACGTCCTCCTTGTGCTACAGCAAAGGCAGCAGCAGGGTATACTGTTCCCACGCACACCGAGCAACCAGCATGCCCTGCCTTGGGAAACCACTGCAAGGAGAGGGGTCACCTCCCACTTAGCCCTTGACCTCATGGCCAAGGCTGTCAAGGCAACCAAAAAGTGGTGGTTTGCGCTAATGGAAAATTGTCTATTCAGAACTGGAGTGAGAAAACAAACTGATTCTTTGCAGGCCACCCAAAGCTACAAGATAGAAACAGCTCTGGGCTGACATAGGCAGTGCAGGATCAATAAAGCAGAAGAGAGACAGAAGGCTCTGGCTGTCATCAGTCCCTCAAATACAAACGACCAGTGTCTCCCAGCTCACGAGGAGCAGGAAGCACATCCAGCCCTCGGCACACCGCACAGATATTCCAACCTTCAGACAGGCTTACAGTGCTTAAGAATGTGCATCATGAAGGGGATCTCACAGGCACCAGCTTTCTGAGAGCAGCTGTAGTCTCCAAAACCTGTCTTCCACTCTGATAATTAACTTGGGTGTGTGCTGATGGAGGAGGGGCTGTTTTCTCAGGGGGAATACAAGCCTTTTGTCTTATCCCCTCCCATTTCTCCATCGCTAGGGCTTTAGATCATTACACTCCCCGGAGTAATTAAAGGGTGCAAAGTTCATTTCTGTGTCTGATTTCTTCCCCGTAACCAGCTCCCCTTTGACCTGATCTCTTCGGTGGCTCAAAGTGTATTCACACTGATAGTCTGCCTAGCGTTTCCATGGCCATGACAAGAATCCTGCTCTCCCTGTTCCCTCGAGCTCAGGGACTTCTTTATTTGGACTACAGAGATACAGTGCTAAAGGAACTGCCAATTGTTTCTTGAGCTTTGTTCTGTCTGCTTACTGGTCACATAAATAAATCACAAAAGAGCTACGTGGTGCAGGGAGCTGACAGAGGTTCTGCCGTCTGGAGAAACAGGTTCAAAGCTGATTTTAGCAATAGGTAAAATGAGTTTGATAGTTACCGTCTAGTCCATAGGGGACACAACACAGCACTTTACAATACAGTAAGTCTGAACCCAAGTAGAGAGCAGCAAGGAGGATATAAATAGGGGTTACAATGCACTGCAGCCTGATACAGAGTTGGGGAGGGGCTTGCCTGGCAGAGCAGAGAGGCTGTAGGACAGGGCTGAGAAGTGTTAGCAGAGCTGTGTGTGCAGAAGCTCACGGGGTGTTCTGATCAGGAGTGTCCTCAGTCACTCCTGGGTACAGCACAGCTCAGCAAATTAAAACAAAAATGCTGTCACCTGTAACTGCTCCATGACCTCCTTGTGTGTCTTCTCCATTTGGTTCATCTTTGCCCTCATCTGCGACTCCTGGTACTGCAGGTCGGCTTTCAGCTCTGTGATCTGCAGAAAACCAGTAAGGAGCAAGTGAGCTGGAAGAAGAAATTAATGCTTTCACCCCAGACACACCCTGTCACAGAAAATGCCTCTGCAGAAGTTGTATGAGACTGGATGAGTTCAGAAACGTGCTGGGGTGGGCTGGGGGAGTGCAATGAGACCAGAACTGTATCGCTGAGTGGCACAGAGAAGCGGGAGCAGCCAGGACTATCTTTCTGCAAGAAGCAGCATGTTTTTTCCTCAGTCTTGCCCCTACACGGAGGTCTCCGAGACAGTGGTCAGAAAATGACCCTTTATGAAATGAGATCTCCTGGGTGGGTCCAGAAAGCCTCTTTCACTTTGGAAAGGAGGCAGCCTGGAAACAGCCAGAAACTGTCTTGCTCACTCCAAGATAAAAAGCCAGACTCTGCTGGAGCGTGATCTGTGTGAACATGTCAGCATGTTGTGGGGGGGAAGCAAGCCAAGGGCTGTACCTTCTTCTCCTTCTCCAAAATCATCTGATCTTTCTGGTGCAGCATCTTTTTTAAAGTAGCCACTTCCTCCTTCAGCTGGGCAATGATAACAAAATGGTCAGTGCCAGGAGAGTCCAGGGCAAGGTCCGGAGAAAAACTGCAGCAAAGAACAGGGAAAGATTCTCATCATGACCCCTTCTTTTCACAGAGGCAGGGAAACTCCCACAGATGGCATTCGAAGGAGAATGGGAATCATTTCATGATACACGTTGTATCCTCCAAACACTCCCTGAATGCAGGTATTACCTGTATCCCTGCCCTGGAGGCCACATGGAATTTGGGAAACACATGGTATGACAGGCAACAGGGAGTAAGCATGATATATTGAATTGTATTATTGCATGATCAGCAGGGACATGGGACTGCTATGGGTGACCATCAGCCAGTGTCTGCAGCAACCATTCAAACAGTAAGGATCCTTTTTCAAACCAAAGAGTTGAGGACAGCAGTCAGAGAGCTAATGAAACTTTATGCAACCACTTAGGAACTCTCTTTGCTCACAGGCAGACCTCGGATGTACAGCAAAACTTTTCACTAAATATAAACAAACATTCTGGCAAGGAGGGAATGTGGAAGAGATACAAATAACCTCCAAATTAAACAAACAAAGCAAAGGGAGACACCTAGATTAAAGTCAGCACTGTCCTCAGCAGGGAAAAGGGGTAAAAAGACATGCTGGACTTTTGTATTTTGATTCCACCATGATAGAGCAATTTAGGAAGAAGCTTCATTACCACTTTGGAGCAGAAAAGACTCTCTCCAGGAAGACAGAGAAATAGCTGAGCACACCACTTGTGCACCACCAGGTACTCTAAACCTATGCAGCCAGCCAAAAACTTATCTGGCATAAGTCACTCTCCTGCACTGGTAATTCAAAAGCTCCCTATGAGATACCCAGTGATCTGGGCACCCACACACACTCTTGCGCTACAGCAGTATTTCAGATCATATGATACAATAAGCTGCAGCCACAGGACCAGGGGGCTCACCTGATCTTTGCCTGCCTTCTGTTCCTTACCGCTGTAATGGTAAGCCTGATTTTTATCTCTTGGTGCTAAAAGGGCAGCACACTCCCAGCCGTGCACACCTGAAATTGCTGTATAAAAATTTAACAGTAATAAGGCAACAAAGCTTCACCTAGAAGATTACTTCAAGTCTGGCCGTTATCAGACAGCACTGCTGCTATAAAGATAAATAGCCAGGGTTACCTGACGCCTGACATTTTTTTAAAGCCTCCAGAGTAGGTCAACACATGTCCTAAAGCCTGCATTCAGCTCTAAAGCTGGGAGCTGCAGCGGACTGGGGAAGGCATGGTCTGAACCCAAACCGCTGCCTCTCTCAAGTACGCTGCCACCTCTGTGCTTCCAGTCCCCCATCTGTACACTGAGGCAGAGGGTACCAGCTGCTCACCTCACACAGGGGTCTCCTCTAGTGCCTGGAAATAATCCATTTTCTCATTAAAAGCACAGTCTGCATTGATTGGACTGGTTAGCAAGGATGTGGCAGAAGAAAAGGCTTTTTCCACCACTGTGCTGGGGATCTACAGAAGGAAACTAAGCAGGGGCAGCTTCACAGATCTGAAAGTCACAGGATAGCCCTGCAGCACTGGGAGAGAAAGCTTGGCAAAGGGAAACTCAGAACTGAGGGTCTGTAGGAGACAGCCCATGGTGGAAGAGTCTTGCATGGTTAAAACATGCTGACAGCAGAACCCACACCATAAGATGTGGCAGGTCTCTGGTACACTGGATTTACCACGGTGCTTGTCACGCTGGGCAGCTCTCAAGTGCAGAAGAGGTTCATACACGCACACTAGCAGAGAATACCTCCATTTTAAAACTGTTCCCGAGTACTGTTTCCCCAAGTGGAGGCTGTGCAAGATGATGGTGGGTGCTCCAGCACCTTTCTGTGTGCAAGCATGTTAGTAACAGTAGCATTAATTTCCCACTCAGTGCAAATATGCTGGGTAGGAGAGAAAGAAAGAAAGAAAGAAAGAAAGAAAGAAAGAAAGAAAGAAAGAAAGAAAGAAAGAAAGAAAGAAAGAAAGAAAGAAAAAAAAAAGCAGCCTCCACAGAGAAAAAAAGGCTTCCTCACTGATTCCCTCTGGCTAAAACCAAACTCTTGCTTACAGCATTCCTTTGCCCAGGCAAGCTTCCCTCCTGCTGTATCCTGGGGTGATAAAGAGGACAGGGAGATGCTCAGATTTCCCTGAGCAGCTCTCAGCAGCTCCGACAGGAAAAATTCCTTCCTTGGCAGCTTCTGTTGCAGTGTTGCACACTGTGGAGCCAGGAAGGTGAGAGCCAGCCCTGCCACCCAGCGGGGAGAAGAGACAGGCGGGCCACCAGCCTTCCACAGAGCTGCTCTTGCACTCAGACCCCAGGGCTTCGAGGCCCTCCTCCTGACCATGGGGTCTGCACCCACAAGTGGGTAACGGTGCGCTCAGAGTGCCCAGGCATCCCCTCCTGTCAAGTACATGAGTGCAGGCAGGTATTCTCCTGTCCAGTTGCTGCAAAATGCACCCTCAAATGTGTTAAGGTGCTAATTAAAGAAGTGGCTCTTTCCCCCCCGCCCCCTCTTTTTTTTTTTGAAAGACTGACAAGTTAGTAATGAAAGGTTTCTCTGTCTTTAACCCCACGTTAAGGAAGCAGCCTGAGACTCCAAAATTAGAAGGAAAACTGCCAAATACAAGCCACTCCGTTCCTTTAACAAACAGATTAAGAATTAAACCAACCAACCAACCAAAAAAAAAAGCCATTTTACCTACAAATAAATTCCATACCCAGGGTCCCAGCCCCTTGCGATAGGTCAGGGGAACATGTGCTCTCCATGTTTGAACAGTCTAAAATGCACGCCTCTAATTAAAGTGAATTGATGAGCTCCTGCTGCTTTCAATGGAGACAGAGGAAAAAAATGGAGCTCTTCCAAAGACACCTGCCTCTCTCTATTGAGTGGGAAAGAAACCAAAATGACTGACTTAAACTCCACACCTGTTAAATGGCTGAAATTAGGCAAAACAAACGCCAAGCTTAAAGATTTTGCTATTCAAGTCAGACTAGCGTAAAGAGGCACAGAGCAGGCTGACCAAACCAGCATCCAAGTTTCACCTTAGACAAAAATATCCCCCATCTGCAAAAATCCATCCAGGCCAATAGGAACCAGCATCTGAACTTACACTTCCTCTAACACCACCAAAAGCAGGCACAGTTCAGCCCAAGTCCCAGTGCTTTAAGCATATGCCAGGACTTTTCTATGCAAATGAGAATCTTTTTACCAAATGAACTTTGCTGCTCAGCATCCTCCAGCATCACTGCTGTCTCCCCCAGCCAGCTCAGTCAGTAGCGCTTATCATTGCCTGGTGTTAAAAGCACAATTTAGCACCTTGTCTCTAGTCATAGGAGAAGGGACTGCAGCATATTCATCTGCAGAGCCTGTAACAAAACCACTTCTGGCAGTGTTTGCACAAGAGGAGGGGACACCAAGCACTGCCCGAATCAGGACCAGCACAGCACCAGAGTCTGGAGGTGAAATCAGGGTGCTCAACACACACAGGGGTAGCCCAGGACTGAGGGGCACTGGCAGGACAGTATGAGTCGTAGGGCAAGGTCTGCTGCAAGATGTGCTGAGAGTCACCGCGGGGGAAACCTACTCCATGGGCAGCAGGGCCAGTGCTGTTAGCTCCTCACAGGGCTCACCCAGAATGAGCCACTCAATGCCACCCATTAAATGACCATTGGAAATCGCTCAGTCTCCACATCACAGCCACTGGGAGCAACATCCACTCCTAAGTATGTAAACAAAAACATTCAGAGGGAATTCAGTAAGACATGGTAAAGGAATTCCAACTGTATCCAAAAAGGACCAACAGTTCCAGATAAGCTGGATGCTTGTTGGAGGTGTAGCCAAAGTCAACTGAGCTCAAGTATGCCCAAATTTTGCCCAGCTGAAGGCTGCATCAGTAGTTTGGCTGGAGCCAAGACATACTGTACAGAAAGGTGCAGCTGATCTCAGCAACAAAGAGGTGCTGGTTGTGTATCGCTTGACTCCAGACTATGCTGCTGATGAAAACGTCTTTGCACTGCAGCAGACCCTAACTCCACGCTCAGGCTGTGAGCCAGACTCCAGGCTAACTCTAGGGGGGACAATCTTACAGAAAATGGTGCAGGAGGGGAGGGTTTTGTGGTGTTCATTCTCACAAAAAAAAACCCCAGCAACTCCAAAAACACTTAATGAACCACCATTATTACTCCACGCAAGCAACATAGCCATGTGTCTATTTAAGGCAGCTGCAGTTTGCCTTTTCTACAGCACGTTGCTGGAGCTCTTTAGTAGTTGCTAAAATTACACACAGTTTGTTACTGGGATTGATCAAAAAAAGTCTGTGGCAAGGACCACAGCCTTGGCAGGAGCCAGACTGACAACATCTGACACAAGAGCAAAATGAAGGCATTTGACTCCTCTAATACATGCTCCTGTTTTGCAAACGAATGGCTGAGCAATTGATGCCAGAGCATGGAACCTTTTGCTTCTTGGATATTTTTCTAGCCAGCATAGGTACTACAATGAGTTGTTAGGTCTCACCCCAGGCTTTAGCGAGCAGATAAAAATACCTGTTGCTGTCCTATAGCCTGGAAAGCAGCCTCAGTAGGTGAGCAGGAGCCTCTCTAGAGGGAAAGATGCAGCAGTACTGATGGGCTGCACCAGTTCTACCAGGGACCTGTCTCCAGTCTCTCCTCTGGCTCCACCAGCACTGAAGACAGTCAGATGAATTCTCTGACTGCTCTGTGCTCAGCCGCAGCTCCCAAGGCACAGTTAATCCTTAAATTTTTCCAACTTTTAACTGAAAACACCATTCAGATGATAAATGGTCTTGTAGACCACTCTGTGGGAACATGGCCCTACAAAATTATTTAAGTTCTATTTCCCATCGTAGCATTTCACATATGTACAAACACTGACGAGGTATCAATAGTATCGAGAGATGTGATCTCGAAGAAAAGACATTCAAGACAGGTAGCGATTAATTAATTACCAGTGGCTTTAACAGACCCTTTGGCACTAATGAGCCTATGCTCTGGTCCATGCTCCCAATTCACTGCTGTTTGGAAAGAGATCCATCGAGAGGGACAGTTTCCATGTATGAGGCAGTTCCCAGGGAGGGAGGGCAACAGGGGAGAAAACAACAGGTGATCTCACTTCAGGATGTCAGTGCCTTGAGAAACAGGACAATGGTGGGCACCGAGACTCTGTTGGGAAGCAGCCCACTGCGCCAACGTGGACGGGGCACTCTGGATAGGGGGACAAAGCATCTCGGGAGAGGAAGGAACGCTGAGAATCAGAGAGGAAAGGCAGGAATGAAAATATGCATGTACAAGACCATAAAAAATAAAAATCCATCTCAAACTCCTGTTTCTGCTAGTGACCCCCATTCTGCCGCGCACGCAGCCGGCGTCAACATAATCCAGCATAAACTGTGACAGCAGAATGGGATCGGACGCTTTCAAGCAAAGCTGTCTGATTGCTCGTCCCTCCCCCAGAAGGCAGGAGGGGAAATAAGAGGTGGGTCTTGATCCTCTCCTCTGAGGCCATCTCCCTGCAGATCAGTCTGATAGTCCCAAAAGCACAAAACCTGCAGACCTCGACTCTACAGCGCAGCCAACAGCCCCCCTCTCCCTGTAACTGCAGACAGGATAAAGCTGATCTGGCTGCAGTTTTTCTAACTGTTGGGGAGCTCAGCCAACAAGCAGTTTCTATTCTAGCAGGTACAGGCACTAGGTATTCTTTTCCTCTTCAAACCTATGTCTAAATGCCAAGTAACACTAGCCTGCCAGATTCTGGAAAGCTGCTAATGTAGCCCCTCGAGGTCCTAAAGCCCAAGATCCCTGCTCTAGCGTAAGAGCTTCCTGCTATTCACACAGAACTCTATAAACTTAGCAAACAAGACCGCCCACCCCCAATTTCCCCATGTAATAGGCTCACCTGTCACCATTGGCAGATATGGCATCAAACTTGGCTTTCTTCTTTGGGATTTCATTCTGAATAGAAGAGGTGGATAAGGTTTTCTGGCTAGAAAAACAAAGAAATTGTATGTCAGAAGCTGAATGACTTGCAGTCTAAGACAGAGAAGCAGATAAATATTCCCACCCACTTTGAACCTATTAAAACAATATTTCCTAGCGCAAGAAAGAATGATAAAAAACTCATTCCTTGAAGAGTAGCTAGAGACTAAAAATAAACAGAAAACAATGCGTCAGTCAGATCAGTATGTAAGTGAAGAACTCATGCTTAAAATCTACATTTCAATCATTAAATTTTACAAATGCAATTTAGCTTTAATTGTGTACAAGTTCAGTAAGTTGAATCACTAATAAGCAGTCAGACTACAAGTCCGACTACAGCACAGGGGGGTTTGCAAACTAGCAAAGCCTGACTTAGCCAGATTCTCAACAACAGACAACTGCCAAAACCCATCACCAAGGTACTGAGCCCCCAGGCAGTTCTCCTAGTTACTTTAGGAAGCACACCTAAGGAGCGTGGAGCAGCAAGGCACCATTTTCTCACCCCAGAGGCAAACTCACCCTGCACAACAAAAAAAGCTCGTGCAGGTTACCTGTTATAGTGGCTGCCACTGCTGAGCCTACTGTACTGTTCCTTTTCTTGCAGGCTGGCCCGAGAAGAACTGCTCAGGTGTTTGCACTGCTCTTTGGTCTTCTGTAGGACCCGTTTATAGGACAGTGTGCATAACCAGCATAGCAGCTTTCCATCCACCTGGGAGGTGAGAGAAAGAGAGGGGGAGAAGTTTTGGTCTTGCTTCCTGCCCACAAAACAAACACAGAGAAGACAAGAAGAACCTTCAGGTTTAAGATCACATACAAACAAGCAGCGACTCAAAAAGGATCCCGTGAGTGCCTGGAAAGGGTAAGAAGTGCATCTGGCATAGCTAGTGCAATGCAGGCAGTACTCATTAATAGCAGCTTATCTATTGTTAACTACAGTCTCTGCCAAGCTTTGCTTACAGACCTTCTTATAGCACCCGTTCATCAGGACAGGCTAACTCTAGTGGGAATTCTGTCAAAGCAACAACAGGGAATGGTACCTGACAGGGTAGTCACTGGAGACCAAAACAGCAAGAGTCTCTGCTCAAGGAGGATCAGCAGGAGGACAGGGATTATCAGTGCAGCATCCCACACAAACAATAGGTGTTTATAGCCTGCAGGAAGCAGGCCTTAGAAATACACACCTCCTAAGGAGCACTTAAGTTGCTTAAGCAAAGGGTGTGCAGAAGCCACGGGATGGGTTTCCTGGTGGAGGCATGACACTTCCAGCTCCTCAGGCTACAGCACAAGTATCATTCCCCATCCCTCTCCCCAGGCAGGCACCTCACATTTCACTCCCAGGCCCCTTCTCCTTTGCCAGCACGCCTACCCTTCAGCCAAATTCAAGAGATCTTTCTCAGTAGATCTGGCAAAGGAGCAGAGGGACTCAAAGATTAAACAGCTCCAACACACAGCTCCCACAGCAAAGCTCAACTCCAGAAAAATATTTTATAACCAAGAGACACCCCCTTTTGAAATGCTAGAGCGTATGTGAAGAAGATGGACAGACTATCACTGTGATCAGCCCTTTGTGGCCTACTTTTACAGAGATACTGACCTTCTTTCTATCATCCTTCCGGTCAAACGCACACTGCTGCTTGCACTGCTCGCAGGAGTGCGGAGGTCCATACTTCTTTTCAGAGTTTGTGCAACGCTGGCACTTGTTTCCAATAAATGCTGCTATAATGTTGCAGTACTGGCAGGGTTTTGGCTTTAAGAAAGAAGAACAACTGGTACAGCAGTGCCTTCTAATTACATTAATAGATTGCTCTTTCTCCTTCTCCCCATCACTTCAAAACTTTTATTTCCTTGTTCCAAGCTAAGTATAATGCTGATCCAAGAGAAATAACTACATTTGGACCCCTAGTCTCTAGCTAAGTATATTTAGCCATGGCACCCAGACCATTTATCAAGTGCTATGAAATCTTTAGAAAATACATATCACTAAAATAGAAACAATCAAAATCACTTTTTCAGTGAAGTAGGAAAGAAAGATTTATCACTGCTTCCTGCAGCAATCTCAGTTTGTGTGAGCACGCTCTTATTTCTGCTGGATATCGAATAGTTCATTTCCTGGCCTCAAATGATGCAGAGCTGCTCTTTTCCGTACTAAAATAAGAGAAAAAAGTAAAATCTTCACGCTTGAGAGACCTGCATATTATTGATCAGTCATGCTATTACAACAGAGCCAGCCCATAAACTGCTCTGGGATTCAGCAGGATAAAGACAAGAAAGATGAAAGGAGAAGAGGCTGGTGAGAATGAGCCCTGCTCACTTACTGTTCCATAGAGCTTCACGTTCTGAGCACACTTCTTGCATATTGTGTTGGTTTTGCTGTTAAAAAGAAGGACAGATCATTCTATTAACACTTCCCCAAAGAAAATTAAACCTCTGTGGTTAGGATCCCAGTCTCCCCTAGGCTCCGTCTCTAGTGGCGAGACTGTATTCATCTTCACTAGGGACTCTGATATCAAAGTGCATTTCCTATCCCCATCTGGTTGAGGATAATTTGCCAAAAAGTGGTACTGCTAGGAGGTATCTTTTAATTAAGGCGTCCCCAGATGACACCAGTTTTTTGTCCTTACAAATACAGGAGTCTGATCACCAGCTAATTGGCAGCAGGCGTGATTCAGCACTGGTGACAGCCTCAGTTGTGGAGGAGGTCTGCTCAGGATGATGAGGTTAAGGCAGGTCAGGACAGAGGTGTATTTGTCCAACAAACACAGCAAAGAACACCCCCCACAATGCCTGCACATAGCTTCTGGGTTTACCAATCCTTCCTCTGTAAGCTACATAACTTGCTAAAATGTAAAAAAGGCAAAAGCACAGCTAAATGAAACACGTTAGGAAATAATTTTTGGACACCAGAAATCAGATGAGAGGAAAACTCATGGGAAGATGCACCTAGATCCTTCACTGGAAGATGCATCTGAGCACTGACCAAAAATAAAAACCAAGCAAAAGGTGCAAAACTAAAGACACCGCAGAGGCACACCAACTTGCCCAGCAAATCTTTGAAGAAGGCCAAAGGTTCCCCAACTCTTCCACAGCAACTATCTACAGGTTAAGGCTCAGTCATCGAAGATGGGGAAACATTACGGTTCCCCGGGTGCATCTGCTCTAAAGAAAACATCAGTCTCCCCAGTTCAACGGGCATTTACCTTTCCTGCTGGAATTCAGTCCTGCAGTAAGTGCATTTAACAATGGGATGCGCAATTCTGCACTCCTGCAACAACAGAAGCGTTCAGTGAGATGCAGTGCTTTTCCCACACACCGTTTCCCAAAATCCCAGATCACCTGCTAACCTCCACTCCCATCACTTGCACAAACATCTGTCAAACTCAAAACATTTCCTCCCTGTACAGTCATGCTGCTCTTACAAGGGCTGAGAGCAGAGGAAGGGTGACAGGAATGGCATGTGTCACAGGTGAGCCAGAAGTAAACTGAGATTCATAATAAGGGCTTATTTGTGCCCAACGCCCACAGACAAGGGTCACGGTGGTTGGCCTCACGTCCCAGGGCAGGAACACAGAGTCCTGCCACAGTTATTCACACCTCTGCCCTCCACGAGCTTCCTGTGCCCGGAGTGCCTCTGGCCCTGCTCCCCAATCACCCCATGCCTCAGAGGTTCCCCTATGCTCACTTGCTTTGCTCCATCTACCTCAGCAATCCCAGGCTACTCTATTTCCTGCCCCTCATTCCCCACCTCATCCCTGATCTCACTCTTCCCCACCCACTCAGATTGTTCCCCCAAAACCCACCTCCCTCTTTCAAGATACCATAAGACCTCCCTCAAATGTTCCCAGATACTCCCAAACACCCTGGGATCCCCTAAATGTCCCAGGCCTCTGTCCTTGCTAACAGCCTCCCTCACAAACAGCCCTTCAGTTGCACCCAGGCCTTCCCTCATAAACAGTGCCCACCTCCCCCCCAATTCCCCCCTCAATGGCCCCATGACTCTCTTTCCAACGCCCTCCAAATACCCCCAGCACCCCCAAACAGCCTTCAATACCCTCAGGTCCCCCTGGCAAACAGCTCCCCCAAGTAGCCCCTCAACATCATACCCCCCCAACAGCCCCCAATCTCTACCAGCTGCCCCCATGCCTCCAGTCCCTCAAAACCTCCCATATGCTCCGAGGGCCCCATCCACACAGCCCCTAACTGCCCACCCCATACCCTCAGGCCCCAAATAGCCACCCCGAGGCCCCAGACCCCCTAGATGCCCCCAGGGCCTTCCCATAAACAGCCACAGACCCCTTAAAAACACCCCCTGCCCACCCACCCTCACAAACAGCGCTCCAGTCAGCCCTTCACCCCCTCAGCCCCCCCCCTCCCCTCCAAGCAGCTCCCTCACAGACAGCCCCCACCCAGTCCCCTTCCCCCAAGCGTCCCCACCGGTCGCCCCGGACCTTGCAGAGCTGCTGGCCCTGGCTAAGCGCCTCGAAGGGGAAGCGCTGGTGGCACTTGGTGCAGGCGTAGAGCGCCGCCATCCCGCCGCCCCGCTGACAGGCGCAGCCCAGCCCGCCCCGGCCGCCCGGCCGCCCTGCCCCGCCCTCACCCACCAGCTCCGCCCTCGCTATTGGTCATCCGACGCATCACTCGCGCTTCCGCCGCTTCTCATTAGTCTACGCGCCGTCACTCCGGGTAAGGGGCGGGGCGGCACCGCTTCCCTCCCCCGCCCGTTCCCTCCGCGGGCGTTGGGGAAGGGGAAGCGTTGACGTCACGCGGGGAGCGCTGCGCGCACCGCGGTGATGCAACCGCCTTGCCGCTCCCCCCCCCCCCGCCCCCGCTCCCGCGTGACGCGTCTCGGGGGCGCGCGCGGCGCTGGGGAGGTCACGCGAGATCGCGCAGGGTGGGGGCTGGCCCACAAGGCTTTGCGGGAGGGGACCCGGAAGTGGGGCTGGGTTGGGGGCTGAGCTGAGCCGGGCCGGGCTAGGCCGGGCCTGGGGAAGGGGCTGAGTTGGGCCGGACCAAGGCCGGGAGAAGGGGCTGAGCCGGGCTGGGAGGGGTGGTGAGGGTGGTGGCGGTGGCAGGGTTAAGCCAGGGCAAGGCGAAAGGGAGCTTCGTAGCTGGTGTGTGGGTTAGGGGAGGGCAGGGTGAGGGGCAGGGTGCCGGCCCGGAGGAGGAAGGGAGGCTGGATTAGGGGGTTGGGGTGGGGGAGGCGAGGAGCTGCTGCAGGGAGGGGAAGGCCTCTCCGGAGGTGGGTGAAGGAGGGTCAGGTCTGGAGGAAGGAAGGGAGCAGAAGAGCGTGAGGAGCAGGAGGTGTCTCTACTGGGAGAGCGGAGCCGAGGGGGAGCAGAGCCACAGGGGCTGGAGACAGAGGCAGGGCAGGGGCAGAGGGAGAACTGTGCCCGAAAGGTTGAGGGAAGGAGAATTGGAGGAAGAGGAAGGGAGAATGAGGTAGGAGGTAGCGTCTGCAGCGAAAGGAAAACCTTCACATGAACTTGTTTCCCCCTTTGCTCTGGCTCCAGCAGCTGCTGGCCTGCTGCTAGGGCAGCTGCTCATCTGCAAGTCCCAGGCACAGCCAAGACTGTGATTTGCATGGGTGGATCTGCCTCTGGTTTGGGGCAGGGTCAGCGTTGCAAACTGCAGCTTGCTGTATTTACGCCACAGCTTGGGTGCTGGAGTTCGCGGCTCCAGACACTGGGAAGATTCACCCCCGTTTCATTTGAGGTATGAGGTTGGACTCCAGTCGCTGCAGCGAGGGCAGATCGTACGCTGTGCACACGCTGAATAATTGCTCATTTATTTTAATCAAGGAGTTGTCATTTTTTACAATGTGACACAAAACAGGTGCTGTGAGCTTACGGATATGCTGTCTGCCCGAACAAATGGGGGAATCAAAGGCTATTGGAGTTAAAAGTTCACTCTGTAGATCCAAGATCGAGTGAACAAAAGGCACTAACTACTCACAGTTGTGTTAATAAACCCAGGGCGGTGTGAACTGTTCCCTTTTGTGTCTGTGTTCCCTGAAATTCCTGTGTTCTTACACCCTTCTCTCTCTCAGACTGTAAGGGATACCTTGAAATCTTTGGTAAACTTCCTTCCCCACCTTTCTTTACACCAGATGACAGAGTATTCCCAGTCCTAGCCTGTACAAGTGGTGAAGCTGAAACATGAGATGCTCACTGCAGTGCTCAGTCTTTCCCAAGAAGGACCGGGGGAGTGTCTTGGGTTTTTAGTAAGGCTGCGTGGGTGTGCATATTAAACTGAAATTCTGCTGTGCTTGGCTACCTCGGGGACTAGTTATAATCACCGGGCAAATATGCTGTGTGTAGGAGAAATACTTAATTTCATGAAATTCGTTGCATTGTGCTGGATGCTAGATTGTGATTGGGAAATACCAGTCGGTAAAGGCAGAAGGCAGAGCTTGGCAGAGGCGGCGGATGGCTTTAAACAAAACCCTCCTCGCTGCTCAGGGGCTGCGATGCTCCGAGGAGAGGTTCTTGGGGAAATCAGGCGGAGGTGGAGGACTGGGGCTGCCCAGCTTTCTGGGGTTTGACAGCGCACCTGGAAAACGTAAACGCCGCCAGCGATCTGTTACAAGAAATAAAACCTCCTAAAAGTCAGGGGGGAGGGCGGGGGGAGGAGGAGTTGCAAACCTCTCGAGCTGAAGGAAAGGGAACGATTTCGTTTCAGAATGTGAACAACAAACCTGCCAGAGCAGTCACGGTCGCCAAGGGAAAAACATTTGGCTAAGGAAGAGCATTTGTAAAGCTGCTACCGAAGGAAGTGTAATAAGAAACGTTTAGAAAGCCACTGCCTCAGTGATTTTCCAGGATAGCCTCGCTAGCAAGCTTTGCAGAGCTTGAAAGACCGTTCAGATCACATTGGATGCAACCGTTTGTACCCCAAAAAAGCTCCAGTTACTGTAATATATAGCAAAAGTGAGATGGCCTCCTCCTGGGTCCTAGTCTTTGCCATCCTAAAACCTCAGGGCTCTGTAACACATGTCCTTTCCCTCTGTGAACCACCTGGCTCTGTCCTGACCCAGCCCTGGAGACCCAGACCCCCAGGAGCCCCTTCCCCGGAGCGTAGGAGTGTTGTTGGGAGCTCACTATCAGCCCTCCCGGGTCGTCTGGACCATTTGGGAGCCAAGAAGTTGCCAAAGCAAGTTTGATTCAGCTGCTGTTCTTTGACACCGTCTGTGGTTCTCTGTAAATCACTAACAGATAATATTTTCATATTCTGGCTCTCTCCATGTCCCCTGCTTGCTGAATAATTACCTTGTTTTGTGCGAGCCGTAAGAGGTTTTCACAGATAATTCATCCAGCACTGAAAGGCAGCCAGCTTTTGGGCTGGAGCACATTTTCTGGCCACCTGGCATTGCTGCACAGAGGTCTGCGCTGGAGCGCAGCTGCCTCCGGAGGGAAGTGCTGTATCCAGGACAGCCGAGGGCAGGGCGAAAAACCAAACCCAGCTGAAATCCCAGCCGCCCTTCCTCGGAGAATAATTTAGCTTGGCAAACTCAGCCCACCCTGAATTTCTGGATGTGTGGACAGATTGATCCCGCAGATCTGGATGCTCTCACCCACAGAAAGGCCGTTTCACTGGAAACAAAACACCTCTCGGGAGCTGTTTGCGGCAGCATGCTCTGTCTCAGCTCGCTCCCCATGTCCTGGCCAGTGCTGGGCTCTGCAAGAGTGGGTGGATCGGAGCCCAGCATGGAGCCAGGATTGCCCCAAGGTTCCCATTCCCATCCCAGGGGATGAACTGATGCAGGGCAGCCAGGAGAAGTGATTGTCCCTGTGCCAGCTTATCTCAGCGACTCCCAGAACCAGGCCACCAAAGATGCTGGGGTAATTGCTGGCATCGCTGTGTTGAGGGGCTTCAATGAGACAACGTCAGCAGCCCTGGCCTACCGCCTCCATCACCCTGATAGAGAGTGCAATGTCCTCATCTTTCATAGGGGCTGTGAGGGGCATCAGCATCTCCATCTTCGTCATAGACAGGGATGTTGTTGAGGCGAAAGCCACAGCTGGGGACACTCACCTGGGAGGCGATGATTTTGACAACCATCTGGTGAGCATCTTCATGGGTGAATTCTTAAAAGAAGCATCAAGAGAACATGAGGCAGGACAAACGAGCTGTTTTGAGGGTCAGAAAAGCCTGTGAGGTGGCCAAACAGACTCCCACCTCCAGAATGAAAGCCACCGTCAGCTTGGACTGCCTCTAAAGGGATCTACTTGCAGGCAGACATTACCCATGCCCAGTTTAAGCACCTGAGCACCAACCTCCTGGTTGGCAGGTGCCAAGCAGGGGTGGCTGAACAAGGAGGAGACCCTGAAGGTAGCAGAGGACCATGAGAAATAGTGATCAGAAGACAGGGTGCAGGACTGGAAGCTAGCCACTGAGGACTACCTCCAGTCCTGTGCTTTCAGCATGAAGCTGACATCAGGAGACATCTTGAACAACTTCACGCTGCAGACCAAGAAGAAGGGGGGGCATATGGAAGGTAGGTGCCAAATCCTGTCAACTTTCACTCTCAGGGCAGTGCTCGCTCCCCGTAAAGAACCAGCCTCAGCTGATACTTCACCATCAAGGTATCAAATCTGGGGAGTTTCCTACATAGCTGGCAAGATGGAGATGCAGGGTATGCAGGCAACATGCCTCTTCCAAAGGAAACCTTAAATGCATACCTTTAGACCAGCTTTGCTTTCAATAAAATGCAGGGTTCAGAGCGGTTGTTCTTTGCCATGCTTGGCAAAACCTGGAGCAACTCTGAGGTTCGGGTGTCGAGGGAAGTCTGGTGGTTGCAGCTCACCCGGGCTGGGAGCCAGAACCCAAAGCTGGCTCTGGAAACAGCAAACCTCTCTCCAGGGACGTCCTTTCTTATTTTCTCCTTTTTCAAATATAATAAATGGATCTTTTTTAAGTTCCCAGCCATCCTTAACTACCCATGCTCGGAACTGCTATCCCTAATGCCACAAATGCAAAATTTCAGGCTCCTGCTAAATGCTTCCTGGGGGTGCAAAACCTCCAGCTCTCAAAGCCACCTGCGTGTTCAGCAGCAAATTCAGAACATCACCTATCCAAAGGGAGCCTGAAAGTCACGGTTCCCTGAAAGTCAAAGCATGTTTTATTGACTGCAGTCAAGAGAATCAAAGATCTGGAGACCTGGACTCCCACAGAATAAACCACATTATTCCTGCGCAGTGATCATTTCTCTCCCAGACATGAATTCGAGTCAGCACCCCTGCTGAGAATGATTAAAGACCACTTCAGAAATCAGTGCAGCAAATTGTAAAATAAGCAGGTGAACAAGTGAAAGAAAACAAGAAAATATTATGACCTGCCACCCTCAATTGGAAGCAATCACATCGCCTGGAAGGAAGCTCTGCTCCCTGGGTGCTGCCGGCCAGCGCTTGCGGCGGGGAAGCACGGTGGCTGACCCCAGCCTTTAGCTGTACAAAATAAGGGTGTAGCCCTGGGGGATGTCACTTCTCAGCTACCAGAAACTCATTTTGGGAGGAAGATGCAGCCCGTGCACATGCTGATACAAGGCAGGGCTGACTTTTCCTCTTTTGTAGGCTCCCCTCCCCAGCTGGCCAGCTGTTAATTGGGCTCTCAAATTGGGAAGGCAGAGTCTGGCAGTGCCAACAGCTCTCACCTGAGAGATTTGGGCTTCCTGCTGGTGCTCCCTACCCAGCTGCATCCCCAGGACGGACGTGAGCAGGGCACTGGAGCCCCAAGAACGAACCTTCACACCAGACTGATATCCAGCCTGGACACCCCAAGAGCAACACCAGCCTCGTGAGCCCCTCGGCTCTTGGTCAGTCTTCCCCGTGGCCACGCAGTTTTGGGTAAAGTACTGGAGCAAGGGGAGACAAATGGAGCACAACAGCTCTGGGGTGGCAGCTCCAAACCCAGCTGCTCCCCAGGAGGTTGGACAAAACCCCCCTGAAGTGTCCTGGATGAAATGAGCTGGGTCTCCTCTGGGTCCATTTGGGCTCCCTCCGTCCTGAGGACTGCTGGCAGCAGCATGGAGACCACCAGAAGCTCTGCTTTCTCCCCAGATGGGTGGGGAAACCGAGTCACCAAGCACTGACCCATGTAGGAGCCTGGAGAGAGGCTGAGCAGAGGTGTCTTGAGGGGCACCGGGCACTGGGGACCGCTCTCTGAGGTGGGGGGCAACTCCCTTGTTCCCAGCATGACACCGGCTGTTGGGACGGGGCAGAGTCCAGTTGGGAACAGGAGGGCCCTGAGCCCAGCCCAGCTTCTGAGATTGGATTCAGGCTCCCTCCTGCTGCTGGTGAAGGGGGTGCCGGCACTTCTGGGGGTGGCACTGAAAACTCTGGGGTTAGGGCACACGTAACCCAAACAGGGGTGAGCCTGGGCTGAGCATTGGGTGAAACTCATCACACAGAGGGCTGCAGAAGGCAGTCACAACAAGGGCTGTGGTTGGCAGGGGATGGGCTGCTGCTGGCAGAAGACACCCCAGCATGACAGACAGGATCACTTCTACAGGCTTTTATTGCCAAAATGATAAAATACCTCTCCAGAGGGCTGGGAGCATCCTCCAACCTCCCAGCTGAGCTGCCTCCCTCTGCCCCACAACCACTTCCCAGGGCCTGCATCCCTCTGCCAGTCCCCCATCCATCTGGAGCTGCCCAGGGGGACATGGAGGGGACCGGGCACATGTGGGACCATGTACCATCAGGCAAGGATGGGGAAGGAGGCGGTGGTGGCCACACCACAGTTGTTGTCCTTCATGGCCATGAGGATGTAGCCGTCGTTGCCCCAGTACGTGGACCAGGAGTTCTTGATGAGCCAGTAGCTCTTACTGTGCAGGACCCCGTAGCCCACAGCCAGCACTGCGTGGTCCAGCGCCGATGTCTCATTTCCTGGCCAGAAGGAGAGAAGAAAACAGAGCCATCTCAGTCCCCATCCCTTGGAGCTGGAGGTGGTTCCCGATGCAGCGAGTGGCCCCATATCCCCTGGCTGGGAGCTTAGCGGGGAGGTAAATCCCATGCTGCAAATATTTTTACCTATCCCAGCCCCAAAGAGCAGGACATGGAGCCTCCTGGGTTGACTGGACTCACCACAGTGGGGCTCTTCGTAGACACCGTTGGCGTAGAAGGCGAAAGACTTGTGCGAGGCGTCGATGTTGACGGCCACGGGGCCATGCTTGACCAGCGCAGCCTTCAGTGCCGCAGTGCTGCCCGACTCCACGCTGGCGTAGCCAGCGAGTTGGCCCACCAGCTCCGACTGGTTGCAGTGGCAGTAGCCGTTCTGCGGGGGGAAGCTGAGGTGGCACCAGGGTCCCAGGGCAGGTGAGGGGGGCTCTGACCCACCCCAGCGAGGGGAAAGGAGGGAGGGGGGTAGCTTAGATGCGAGCATCCATGAACTGAAGTAAAACCTCCATTTGCTGCCAAAGGGCTGATGGCTGTTTTGGGAGACCCTGGGGGGAAGGATTGGGGAGGGGGTGGCACTGCCCCCGCCCTGAGCGGTGCTGCCACCCTCACCTGCCCCAGGTAGGGCCCGTAGGACTCAGTGCTGGCGATGCCACCGTGTTTCTTGATCCACTCGTAGGCTCGCCACTCCTCACCCCCGTCGCAGGCGTAGTTCCCAAAGCCCCAGGAGCAGTCGATGAGGACTTGTTGGGACAGGGGGGTCAGCACGCCGGTCTGGGGGGGGATGACATGCTGCAGGGACGGGGCCAGGCACTCAGAGCACCCCAGCTGTCCCCATGGGGCATGGCCCCACTCTCACCTTAAGGAAGAGGGCACCCTCCATCGCTCCCGTCGTAGCAAAGCTCCAGCAGGACCCGCAGACGGCCTGGTCCTTCACGGGGGTCACGGCGCCTGGGGACGGCAGGATGGGGACACGTTTAAGAGAGCAGTGCAGGGTGCTGGCTGTCCCCACGCAAACCCTGGTGTGCACAGCTGACCCCCAGCCTCATGCACACTCTGGCCTCACGTGCCAGCGGCACCGGCTCCCTCCTCACCATACAGCCGCCAGTCGAGGCTCTCGGGCAGGATGAGGCCGGCATAGAGCTCGGTGGAGAAGGGCTGCCCGTTGTTGGGAGCCCCGCTCCGACGACGGCCCCGCAGGGCGGCCAGCTCCTGGGGCGTGCGGTCGGCCAGGTGGTTCAGCGCCAGCGTGTAGGAGAGCGCGGCGCGGTTCCTCGAGTGCACGAACCTGCGGCAGAGCAGCGATGCTGCGAGAGGGAAGCGAGAAGACCCGCGCTGGCCACCCCATCCCTGAGCCCCCCCAGCCCATCCATCCCCCTGGCATCCCGTACCGCATGTTATGGATGAAGGTGTGCTTGCGATGTTCGTGCTCCTCCTCGTTGCTATAGCTCTTCCCAAACCGCTCCTTGTAGTGGTGGAAGAGGCGGTGGTGGACGTGGTCCATCTCCGGCACTCTCCCCACAAACTCCTGCATGGGGTTGGCCACGATGCGGTGCTCGGGGCCGGCCACGGGCCACTGCTCACACTGCACCCCTGCCACGAGGAACGGGCAGCAGCTGATACCTCCCGAGTGGGGAAGGGCTCTCCTGGCCCCCCAGCTGGGATGCACGGCATGATCACCCCCAAAACCACTGGGGCTGTCCATCCCGTATAGACATGTTCATGCAGGGGGGATCTGCACCCACACCAGAGCTGGCTCCCAAGCACCCACTATCCCACCCAGCACCCTGCACGGAGGAGCCAGCACTGGGAAAGCACCCGCATCGCCCTAGCTATCAACATTAATTCGATTTCTCCCCTGCTTTTTTCCCAGCCAAACCAATTCACCCAAATTATCAGGCTCTTGCAAAAAATAACCCCAAAGCCAAATTAAAAAAAAGTGGAAGGAGTGCTGCATTTCGGTGGCAGCACCAGCCGCAGGCTGGGCTGTGGGGTGGCCAGGGACACTCACCTTTGGGGAGGTGGAAGACGCTGGGGGGGAAGAGATGGCTGAAGGAGGAGTAGTCGATCTCGTACTTGTCGTAGTGGGAGCCCAGGAGGCTGTTGAAGCCGTGCACCTCGTAGTGCAGGGGCACGGGGCCGCGGGCAGAGCTGCCTACTCGCAACGTGTAGACGTTCTTCTTGTGACCCCAGTAGGAGACGTTCTGCCAGACGGCGCAGCGCTGCCCACGGAAGCGTTCCTCCCGCACCCTCTGGGCACAGCGCACGTGTTGGGGACCGGGGTGCCACGCCGGCACCACCACTGTGGTGGTGGGCACCCCACAGTGATGGTACCTCATCCTGCATCATGCCACACTGGATGCAACCCCTCCATCACCCATGGCCGTAAACTGCCTTGTATTTACCTGTTCCCAGCCAGGGAAGGCTGCTCTGCCCTTGTAGGGAGGTAGCCATCAGACACCCTCTACCCACGGGGGTCCCTTGTCCCCTCTCCTTGCCCCATCCTTCGTCCTGGAGGACCATGTCCGGGGCTCACCTTGAAGTTTTCCAGGCTGGGGAAGACGCTCTGCGGGGCAATGAGGTCCCTGTCGGTGCCGTTGATGCGGAAACACTTGCGGACGTTGACCTCCGTCTCGGTGGTCTCGGGTGTCACCTTGAAGCTGGCGCCGAAGGGCTCAATGGACCCGAACTGGTAGGTGACCACTTGGCCTGGGGACAGGGACAGCACTAAGGTCAAGCCAAGCCCTCAGGTCCTAGCATGGTGATGGCTTGCTTCCAGGGCTTTCCTGGGACACCCAAAGGTGCAGAAGGTGGGGGATAATGAAGGGTCGAGGGGATGGACCCCTTTCTGCACCCACCGCCGTAGTATTCGATGCGGCTCTTCCCCCCGGTGAGGTTGTACCAGGCTTCAAAGGGCTCCCTGATCTCCGCGTAGGGCAGGCTGATGACTCCTGGGGGCACAGAGGGGCTGGGCTCGGGGGGCCGCAGTGGCACGAGCCCCAGGGACACCCCCTACCCCCCTGCCCCGAGCCTGCAGCTGGGAGGGGAGCACGGGTTAGGCAGGGAGCACCCCGGGACCCCACAGCATCACCCCCCTTCTCCCACCCGTGGCCACCACCAGCAGCACCCCACGGCAGCGATGCACCCCAGCACCCAGGTTGCACGGGGGAATTGGAGCTTCCTTGGCTCCGGCACGTCGGGTGGGAGCTGGTGGCTGGAGGTGCGGGACCCCCTTGGGCAGCACGGCGGTGACACCGTCCCAGCAGGGTGCCCCATCCCCAAGCAGTACCTGTGACATGGTAGACGTCCCCAAATGTGGGTGTCTCCAGAGAAGCCTTGCACTCTGCTCCTAGAAGAAAAACAAAACCAAAACTCAAACCCCTTTATGCTGTTGATTACCCAACTCTCCACAGCGGGGGCTGGCAGCGGTGCTGGTCCCTGGCTCACTGTCCCCCAGGAGAGGGGGACAGACCCAGGGGAGCCTGTGCTGGTGGCAGGGCTGGGAGGGCTCCCACCTGCCCAGGCAGGGCAGAGACCGGGGGTCCCCAAGCTGGGAGTCCCCGCTCCTCCGCCAGCCCTCTGGCTGACCCAGAGCCCTCACACACCTCCCTGCTCTCCCTGGGGTGCAACCAGCTCACGGGCACCCCAAAGCCCCAACGCACACCCCAGGGTGTGAGAGGCAACCCTATGCACCCCCCCATGCCACAATCAGAGCGTACCCACTGCCCCTGCACTGCTCTGGGCTTGCAGCCCCCTCGCAGGGCGAGGACGCCCACAGCAGCCCAGGACCACCGCAGTGCCCAGGCTAAGGGGCACCATGGCATCACCCCACGATCGGGGCACAGCATCCATCTCCCCCCCTCCCCGAGCTCAGCCAGGGCAGGTGCCCACCCAGTAGCACAGCAGCCCCCAGCACCAGCAGCCACCCCAGCTCCTCCATCAGGTGCACCCCAGCCCACACTGCTGCCCTGCACCCACGGGTGGCTTAAATACCACTGGTGGGCGGGCAGGGAGCTGCAGGCAGCCAACGGGCAAAGCCTCGTCCTTCCCTTGGCTGGGGCTAGACCAAGGGGGAGGCGTGGTTTTATGTTGCCCCCCCATGGGCACCCATGGGTGCCTTTCCCACCCACACCAGGGTGGGTGCCGATGTCGTGCGCTTGCGGGGCTTGGGGTGGGGGGGAGAGGGTGGGACCCAGACCCCTGTGGGACCCCATGGCAGCATCATCCCCCCGGGCAAGGGTGGGTTCCCCATGGATCGGGGGCTTGGTGATGGGTGCTGGGGGTGTCCCTGCGCTCCCACCCACCCTGCGTGGCAGTCTGCAGCCAGGCTTTGCTGCATGCGGTGTGCTGCGAGCAGGGGGAGCATCTGCAGCAAGCAGGGGCGATGAGGTGCAGTGAGACTCTGCCAGGCACCCCAGAGCCCCTCTGGGTGCTCCCTGCCCTCCTGGGACAGGAGCCAAGGTGTCCCCACCAAAGGCAGCACCGGGCAGTCCTGGGGAGATGGGGGCCGTTTGCATCCCTGCATCCTTCCCGATACACCATCAGGGCAAGCCCAGGACTGCAATTAGGGGGTTTTAATTGGAAAAAGGGGAAAGATGCAGATGAAATGTCAGGAACTCCACAGAAAAACAGACCCGGGGAGGAAAGCAGAGTGGCCTTCACCCCTCTGCTTGTTGTGTGTCCAGCTGGCCACCAGCCCAAGGTGACAGCGAGCGCCTGCGTGGCCGCCGGAGCCCGAAACAAAGTTGATAAGGGCTCGCCGTGGGCTGGCTGCACGCACCACCAGGGACGAGTCGAGCTGGATTCAACTGCACCCCTGGGTGCAGGGCTGGGCTGATGCACCCCGTGCTGCAGCACCTCTCCAGGGACCACCACCACTGCCATCGCAGCGCACCGGCGTGGATGGAGGTGCATCCTGCCCCAAGGACATACGAGCAAAGATGGGAGACCACCAGAGTCATGGTGGGGAGACCTTCCCCCCCTGTTTGCAGGATCCTTGTGTGCAACACCGTTCTCCCAGAAGGGCTTGAGTCCAAACTAGGAGCACCCAGGTAAGCCGTGGCCACGGCGTAAAGTGTCTTTCCGTGGAGGGGAGCAGCCTCACGGGGTGAAGGGGAGCCTGGCTTGTGGCATTGGCAAACACCGCCGGTGACATCCCCATCCGTAGCCACAACAGGGACCCGGGCAGTGGGGCAGAGGGTGGATGCCTTCTCCCCTCCCCAACACCCCCACACCAGGAATTTCTTGTCTCAGCAGAAATCGCTGGGGTTGTTTGTGCTCCACCTCGAGAGATAGGGCTGGAAAAGCCGCTCCTCTCGCCCTGGGTGTCTGGGACTGTCTGTGAGAGCCAGCTGGTTGTGCCAGGCAGGCACCATCCCCTCCCTAGGAGGCTCCTGCCGTCCCACAGGACAAAGAAAACAGTTTTTCCAGGGTCTTTATTGGCAAGCCCACAGCTGGGTCCCCATCCTGCCCCTTGTCCAGCACCCCATGGCCCTGTCCCACCGTGTCCCCAGCTTCCTCCTGCGTGATGGCTCACACCAAAGGTGCTGATCCAGGGATGGGTGCCGCGAGCATCGCCGAGGGCTGTCCCCAGAGACCCGAGAGGTGGCTTAGGCCAGGATGGGGTAGGTGGCTTCAGTGGCCACGCCACAGTTGTTGTCCTTCATAGCCATGAGGATGTAGCCGTCGTTGCCCCAGTACGTGGACCAGGAGTTCTTGATGAGCCAGTAGGTCTCTCCCTGCAGGACCCCGTAGCCCACAGCCAGCACCGCGTGGTCCAGTGCTCCCGGCTCGTTTGCTGCAGGGAAAAACATGGGAGATATTTTTTGTCTGGAGAGCATTCCTATCTGGAGAGCATCCCTGCTCCCAGGGCTGCCAGCCACGCTGGGGCCAGTTCCCTCCTCAGCCCCTGCCCAAGCTGCTCAAAACTGAGGAGGGGATCCTGGTGTCCTGGCATCTCCCTGGGCACCCAGGTCCTCCCGTGCCCCGTGTGCCACCCGACTCACCGCACTTGGGCTCATAGTAGATGCCGTTGGAGTAGAAGGAGAAGGTCTTGTGTGAGGCGTCGATGCTGACGGCCACGGGGCCGTGCTTGTAGATGGCAGCTTTGACCGCCGTGATGTTGCCCGAGGTGACGTTGACGTAGCCTGTGATCTTGGCCAGCATCTCAGACTGGTTGTAGTGGCACAAGCCGTTCTGCAGCACCCAGGGGACACACACCCCCGTGTCATCAGGTGCCCCCAGCTCCCCTCGCTGGGACCCTGCCCACCCTGGCTGCCCCTGGGCAGCTCTGCTCTGATGCAGGGAGTGATCTGGGACTCAGGCTGTGACAGCATCATGGCTCTGACCCTTCCGTCCTCCCCTACCCACCCTGGTGGGATGTTTTCCCAGTTGCTGTGGGGATACAGCATGGCCTGCACGCAGCTCGGCGAGCTGGCTCTGCACCCCAAGCCCTGGGGGGGCTGTTGCCTGTGTCTTGCAGCCACGTCCCTGTCCCCGGGCAGCCCTGCTCCATCCTTGCACCCCAGGGTACGGAGGGACCCATGACACCACCCATGGGTGGAGAAGTCTTGTCCCTGTTTTGCAAGAAGAAACTGAGGCACGCAGTGATGAAACTGCCTGGCTGAGCCCTGAGGCTTGGCTTTAGACTGGGCTTTGAACTGCAGGGAGCCTGGTGCCTTGGGGACGAGGTGACAACCCCACGTCCCAAGCCCATTAGCACCTCTGACCCATCCTACTTGGCCCCACCATGGCTTTAAAGGCCCAGGGGTCACATCCTGAGACCTGGGGGACCCCAGCAGGGACATGGTGCCACCCTCACCTGCCCCTTGTAGGTGCCGTAGGACTCGGTGCTGGCGATGCCACCGTGTTTCTTGATCCACTCGTAGGCTCGCCACTCCTCACCCCCGTCGCAGGCGTAGTTCCCAAAGCCCCAGGAGCAGTCGATGAGGACTTGTTGGGATAGGGGGGTCAGCACGCCGGTCTGGGGGGGATGACATGCTGCAGGGACGGGGCCAGGCACTCAGAGCACCCCAGCTGTCCCCATGGGGCATGGCCCCACTCTCACCTTAAGGAAGAGGGCACCCTCCATCGCTCCTGTCGTAGCAAAGCTCCAGCAGGACCCGCAGACGGCCTGGTCCTTCACGGGGGTCACGGCGCCTGGGGACGGCAGGATGGGGAGTGAGAGGCTGGGGTGGCACCAGGGGATGAGGGCAAGTGGAAGGGAAACTGAGGCAGGAGTCAAGGACTCATGGTGGTCCCAGAGGCAGCGCAGCCAGGGCTTGGTGCTAAAGGGGGGGGGGGGGGCAAATGCACCAGCAAACCTGTGGGACCCCTGCCCTTGGGTTGGGTCAAGCTCTGGGGTTGTCAGTCCCAGCTGATGGGGACATGAGGGGAAGCCTGATCTGGCACCACCTTACATCTGGGGCACCAGACTGAACAAGGGCCTAGTGCCAGTCGAGCTGCCTCTTGCTGGGTGAGCCCTTCCTCCATCTTCCAGTTGATGAGCAGAGCAGGGACCACAGGGAAATGTGGGTCCCAAGGGACAGCGCAGACCCACCGGGTCCCCAGTGCAGAGACGGAGAGCAGGGCAGCTCGGTTGGACTTTGCGCTGGCCCAGATGAGGAGGGCTCACACCTTCCTCATCGCAGCCTCACACCACCCCACAGCACCCTGCCGGTGAGACCCCTGTTCCCCCCGACCCCGTACCTACCGTACATGCGCCAGTCGAGGCTCTCGGGCAGGATGAGGCCGGTGTAGAGCTCGGTGGGGAAAGGCTGCCCGTTGTTGGGAGCCCCGCTCCGACGACGGCCCCGCAGGGCGGCCAGCTCCTGGGGCGTGCGGTCGGCCAGGTGGTTCAGCGCCAGCGTGTAGGAGAGCGCGGCGCGGTTCCTCGAGTGCACGAACCTGCCGCCGCGGCAGGGATGGCATCAGCCGGCACCGACGCCATCTCCCACCGCAGCAGCGGTGCAACCCCCCCAGGGATGAGGGTACAAGTCCCCATCTGCCTGTACCTCATGTTGTGCACGAAGACGCTCTGCCTGTGCTCCAGCTCCCGTGCAGAGCCGTACCGCCGCCCCAGTCGTCTGCGGTAGTGGTGGAAGACCTCGTGGGCCCAGGGCTGGTGCCGTCCCACCAGGTCTTCCATGGGGTTTGCCAGCACCCGGTGCTCTGCCGCGCTCCCCGGCAGAACCCCGCACTTCTTCGTCTCTGGGGAGCAAGGAGGGGATGCCATCAGCCCGAGCTCTAGGGGCAGGATGGGGGGGCCCAACCCAGCTCACCATTGATGGGGAGGTCGAAGATGGAAGGGGGGAAGCTGTTGTCGAAGTCGGTGTAGGCGATCTCGTACTTGTCGTAGTGGGAGCCCAGCAGGCTGTTGTAGCCCCGCATCTCGTAGTGGACGGGGGCCACCCCGCAACTGGAGTTGGTCACCCATAGGGTGTAGACATTCTTCTTCTGCGCCCAGCGGGTGACGTTCTGCCAGACGGCGCAGTACCGGCCCCGGTAGTACTCCTCCCGCAGGAACTGGGGGGGACATGGCATCAGGGAGATGGGGAGCTTTGGGTGGGGACCCCCCCAACGCATGCTTCTCCCCACCCAGCCCCTTTGCAGGAGCCCATTGCTTCGGGTGCACGTACAGCACCTTGCACCAGCCCGTACCGGGCTCTCAGGCTGGATCCAGCAGCTACGTGGCCGTTAGCACTCAGCCATGCATGGGATGGAAAGTAGGGCAAGAATTCGGGGTGCAACACAGGACAGACCCCCCCCCGTCTAGCTCAGCAGTGCCCTGGGGACACCCTACTGTGCACAGTGCTGTATGTACACCCACAGCGGGTGGGGGGCCTGGCTGCACACCCCTCCAAAAGGCTCCAGGTTTTTCCTGTGTGTTTCCAAGCTCTCGCCCTGTGGGCACGCATCCAGCTCAGTGTCCAGCTTGGTGACAGCTCGCTGTCCCCACCGCTTACGTGCTGTACCCCTCCTGCTGCGCCCAGCCCTGCCGGAGACTGGGGCCGGCGGGAGCTGAGCCGCCATGCAGCAACTTGCCCAAGCCATCCCGAAACGCCGGGCGTTCGTGTGGGCTGCAACACGTCCCAACACGGCTGCCAGGGTTGGGAAAGGAGCCAGGAGTCCGGCCCCAATCCGGGTGGGGAAGTGACCCTCCCTGCGCCCTGGGGTGCGGGGGCATGTCCTAGCCTGTCCCAGCACCCTGCACCCCCTGGGATGGAGAGGAGCACCTCCAGCTGCCCAGCACCCCCACCCAGAACCTGAAGATGCTCCAGGCAGGGGGTCGGATCCAGGCTCGGGCGTTTCTCACCTTGAAGCCATCAATGCTTGGGAAGACGCTCTGAGCCTTGACCACGTCCTCCTTGGAGCCAGGCAGCTGGAAGCATTTCCTGGTGTTCACCTCCTTCTCGGTGGTCTCCGGCGTGATCTTGTACCGCATCCCGTAAGGCTTCACCGCAGCCAGCTGGTAGGTTATCACTTGCCCTGTGTCAGTGGGAAGGGGAAACTGAGGCACGGCGGTCCTCCCCGCATCCTCCCTTTGCACAAAGGTGGGACCGGTGCGGGACGGGCACAGCCTGGAGCAGATGGATGCCCGCCTGCTTACCTCCGTAATACTGGATCCGGCTCTTGTTTCCCGTCAGGTTGTACCAGGCTTCGAAAGGTTCCTCAATCTCGGCGTAGGGCAGGTTAATGACACCTGCGAGGCCCCCAGCGTGGGACGCAGGTCAGCCCCGAGGCCTCAGCACCCCGACATCCCTCCCCAAGCCCCCCAGCACCCACTGAGCATGCAGACCCACAGCTGACCAAGCTGCTGTCCCCATGGGTGCCAGGTCAGGGAGAGGCACTCGGCTGTGGGAAGCTGCCCCAGTTTGGTGCTGGGATGGCCTGGTCCTGCCCGGTGCTGAGCGTCCTCCGCTCCCCCCGGCAAAGGTTGCTGAGGGGTCTCATTACCTCGGACGTGGTAGATGGAGCCGAAATGAGGGGGTGGGCGGGAGAACCCATAGTCCTGTCCTGAAAGGCAGAGAGGGGCAGGGGTGAGTGGGGGGCTGTGCCCCTCCATGGCCGAGCAGGAGACGGGGTGGTCAGGGCAGGAGGGTGCCCAGACCAGTGCTCCCCTCCCCTGCAGCCCCTTCTGCATGGGGTGGGGGGGCTTGGCTGAAAGCAATTCCACAAGCCCACCAGTGGCACATGCGAAGGACTCCTATGCACTGACACCTTCCCAGGGCCAGATCCAGAGTCGGCATCGTGCCACAACCTGCCGCTACGCTGGAGTGAGCCCTGCGAGGTTGCATCCCCAGGGAACCCCAGCTATTGGGGTGGCTGTTGGGTGATGTCCCCACGGGAGGCAGTGCCACCCCGGGGCTGGTGGCCGTGGTTTGGGATGATGTTTCCAAGGGGTGATGCAGCCAAGCTGTCCCCCAGCAAGCAGGGCATAGTTGAGGGGAGCAAGGGAGCTGGCTGGTCCCTCCTGGTGTCTCCCGGTGACCTCCCGAACCTCCCTCTGGGCTCCCAGCTTGTGCAACTCCACGCCAACACACCCGCTGCTGGAAACTGGTCTTTCCCTCTGTCAGCATCTTCGTCCTCGCCGGGAGCGACCCGGCAGCACCTGCCCCATGCACAGCCCCGGGCAGCTGGGACCAGACCTGGCTCTACTTCTGCACCCGAAAACTGGGGCAGGCAGGGACTGGCAGCCCCTGCTGCCTGTACCCCAGGCCATCCCATGGGTGCCTGTCGCAGCCTGAGTCTGGGCACCCACAGACGGTGCCCAGGGCAGGAGGAGCAACGATGGTTCCGGCAACCCCATAACCCTGCTGGGCTTTACAGCCACCCAGAAAGGGGGGTCCCGCAGGGGCATGGTCCCCCCCGCCACCCTCGTCCCCTCCTGCTGCTTCTGGTGACAGCCTGCCTGGCTTCCCTGCCTGCTCTTTGCAGGCAGCAAAGCCAGGGAAACAGCTTGGGCTTGTGCACAGGTTAAAGCCCATCTGGCTTGATTTAGCCTTATTTTCACCACCCCCCCAGCCCCGCCAAGCCCTCAAGGCATGTCCCGTCCCCCCCTTTTTGGCCTCCCCCTCCCCCCAACTCTCCTTTATCTTGGAGACACTGCAAATTTGGGGACCCGACAAGCAAGAAACCACTTCCCCAGCCTGCCTGCCCTGCGTTCCCAGCAATGCAGCATGGGGAGGGGGGCGAGACCTGCCTGGGTGCCCCCAGCTCCCAGCCCGTGGGTGTCCCCAACGGGGACAGTGCCACAAGGGGACAGACTCACCCCGGACGGCGACGCAGAGCGCAGAGGCCACGAGCCAACGTTGAACACCCATCCTCGCCTTCCTGGTTCACCCAGCACCACCAGCTCCCAACTTTAAGCTGGAGCCTGCAGTGGTGAAATCCGGCAGAGCCAATGCAGAAACCGGGGCCCTCCCCGGAGGAGGGAAGGAACCGGCATCATGTGGTGCCTGGCGGGGTGCATGGGGGGGCCGGGCACCCTGGGGTGCTCGACAGGGAGAGCGTGTCTCGGCAGGGTCCCTGGAGAGAGAGATGGAGCAATGCTGGGTGCTGCAGGGGGACGGGAGGTGCGGGATAAGCCCCAAAGAACCACAAGCAGCACTCGGGGGGGTTGCAGACTGGACGGATCCGTGGGACCCCCCCCCAACCTGGCAGGGCAATGGGGTGCTGGGAGCTGTGCGTCACCTCCTTGTGCAGAGGTTGCAAGGGGAGAGCCTCCCTGGGGCTAGGGTGCTCTTTGCCAGGCAGCCCTGACGCCAGGGTGATGGGCAGGAGGCAGTGCCCATAGCAGAGGGCCAGGGCTGTGAGCGGCTCAGCATTAACAAACCAGGCCCTGAGACTGGGAGCACTGGGAACTCTTTGCTGGGAGGGGGGCTTGAATAGAAAGAGGGCTGAACCAGCCGTGGGGCACAGGGAAACATGGGCACCCCACAGCCAGCCCCGAGGAGATGTGGCCCAGCCCCAGCCCCCAGGGTTTGGGCAGAGGGCTGGAAACAGCACGTGTCACCCCTCGCTCGCTGCTCAGCCTCTATGACCACAAGGAGGGAAACTGAGGCACGGGGCCGCAACCAGGCTGAAAGGGAGACCTTCATCTACCAAGGCAAGGGAGCATTTCCTCCAGCAACACAAGGAAACCACCTGCCTTCCCCTAAACACTTACCTGCTTCTGAGGGCTTTGGGGGCTCCCCTGCCCCTCGCTGCCAGGGCTCCAGCCTCCCCAAGTGGTGGGAGAGAGATGGGGACACTCCTGGAGGGGGGGTGGGGGGCGTTATATGCCACTATCCCCGTTTCCATCCTCCACACAGGGAGCAGGCAGGGAGCCCTCTTGGCAAGGCTGCCCCCCCCCCCCCCCAAGGGGATGTCCCATGCCAGCCTGTGACCCCCCAGGGATGGGGGAAGCCCATGGCAGCCCCTCTCCCCATGGTTTGCCAGACTCACCCCTCCACGTGCTGCCTGCTCCCAAGGGGGCAGGCAGGGATCAGGCAGCTTTTTTTCAAGGCAGAGGGTAAATACCCTCCCTGGGGCTGAAGCTGGCCAGAAACACCCAAGGCTGCAATTTGGGAAGGGTCCTGGGAGCCCAGGGGGGAGCCCGGAGGGGCTCATCATTCTGCAGGTGACCGCTGCTGTGCCCTGTCCCCTCCCAGGGATGCTGGCAGAGCTGGCTCCATCCCCAGCGGGGTCTGGATCCCCCCTCAGCAAGTCCCAGAGAGCCCCAAAAGCCCCCAAAGCTGGGATTAAAGGGGAGCTGTGAGCCCAGGATGAGTCAGGCCGGGGCGGGGGGTGTGGGGTGTGTGTGTGACGAAGCGAGCGTGGCATCAGCCTAAGGGGCATGTCCCCATCCTGGTGGGGACCCTGGACCTCTGCCAGCCCTGCCTGTGTCCCCCCCCCGGCCCCGTGAGAACAGGAAACGGACTCTGTCACACAGGAAAGAGGTCAGCCTGCAAGCTAACCACAGGGCGAGGAGGAGGAGGAGGAGGAAGGCTCCAGAGAGATGGGAGAGGACCCCCCCCCCCCATTCACCAGCATGCAATCCAGCCTGGCTGTGCTGGGAGACAGGGTGGCCAACCGGGCTGGAGCAAAACTGCAGCCCCCCCCCCCCCCCGTCCTCTCCACGCACCCTCAAGCCCCTCTTGGGAGCACAGTCCCCCCCGCCAGAAACTGTGCCGGGGGGGGGGAGGTACATAAAAATATCACCAGCTCCTCGTTGTCACCGTCCCCTGCAGCAGGGGGGTGGCTGGGGGCCGTGGGGACATGCAGGATCAGGCCCAGGTGCAGCTGCAGGGAATATATTCAGCTGGGGAGGTTTTGCCTTGAGGGGTGGCTGCCCAAGACCCTGGATCGGCATGGGGGTTCCCCAGCGAGGGACCCCCACCAAGACCCCCTTGATACGGTAGTTGGGGTGCCAAAAGCTTGAAGTGCTCTCTGCAGGGTGAGTGCCCCAGTGCCCTGGACTGGGAGCCCAGGCAGAGTGCTGGGGGGCTCAGACAGGGTGCTGGGGGGCTCGATCCCTCTCCCAGAGCTTGACAAAGTTTGTGGGTCAGTGTGACCGATGCCAAATCTTGGGGTCATCCCACCAGCAACTTTATCTGGACAAGGAGTAAATAAGGGGTCTGGTATCTGGTGGGCTATCGATGGCCACAGCAACTGCACCCCCATCCCTGGGGGGACACGCAGAAGCCCCCCTGGAACATGGTCCCATGCTACCTGCCATCCGCCGGGCAAGGTGAGCTGCTCGCTGCCCCTCCACGGCTCTACCCTGCCCCAAGTTCACCATGTCCCGGCAGAGCCTCTGCGGCAGAGACCCTGTGCCAGGAGGACGGGTGGCTGCTGCGTGTGCTCTGCCATCAGACCGTCACCTTATTCCTGCCCCTCTCAGGGTCAAAGCCCCCCGTTTGCCATACGCTGTCCCCGTGCCACCCCCTGCCTGGGGATGCTGGCTCTGGGGGGGGGGTCAGGGGGGCAACTGGGCGATGCCAGGCTCTGTCTTGGGATGGGTGCAGGTAGCACCCCAGCCTGGCACAGCCTGCCTCTGGGAGAGGAGCTGGATCCCGCAGATCCGAGTATCCCCACGCACACCCCATAAAATCCCAGCAGGCAGAGCCCGGGGGAGCCGCAGCAGTGTCCCCCCATGCTGCTGGGGCCCGAGAACCCCCCGATGCCATCCCGTCCCCCGCCACGCCACCTCCACGGGCAAGCGGTGGGCTTCGGCGAGCGGTGCCAGAGGGTGAGCCGGCGGCCACCCCGGCTGGGCTGGCTGGTACAATGAACCATTGCTGGGAGAGCGGGGAGGAAGGGGGGGCGAGGGGAGGGGAAGCTCTTGCTCGGCTGCGAGAGCCGCCAAAGAGACAGGGGAAACACACGCACAGACGCTCCCGCTCTCCCCACGGCGTCCGCCTCGTCTTGCCCTGCCTTGCCACCCGCCTCGACACCTCGGCCCCCCGGCACCCGGCGGTTCGGATTGCTGCGGTGGCACCCCGGCCTGCGGTCCCGTCGGGAACTGGGAGCAGCGTGGGAGCGGGGGTCCATGCGAGCCGGAGCGGGGAGGGCTGACGGTAGGAGGGATGTACGGGGCTGGTTGGGGTATGGGGTGGGGAGGGGGGGCTTTGCCCCCTGCAATGTTGGGGGGGTGTCTCTAAATCCCTTTGCTGTGTGCTGGGGGGGTTGCTGAGAGTTGCCCCCCCCCCGTGACGTGGGGTGGTTCAGGGTCCACGGTGGGACGGGGCGCTGAGCTGTGGGCATGGAGGACCCCCGGTGGGGGGCTGCCAGGGGGGTGCCACTCATCCCTGCCCTTACTGCTCCCCCCTGGGCAACACCAGCCTCTGCAATGAGCTGGGGGGGGGGGGGCAGGAGACCCCCATCCTCCCCATCCTGGGGGGCAGCAGGTCAGCGGGATGGCAGCACGCTCGGGGCTACAGCGTGGGGAGGGCTGGGGGCAGCCGCCAGCTCCGGCTCGCCCTCCCGGTACTAATCAGCGGCGACGCCGCGGCAGGGAGGCTGCGGAGACAAATGGTGCTTTCGCCCACGCCGGACCCGAGTGCTGGGGAGGGGGCAGGTCACGGCACCCTAGGGGACACCGGGTTGGGGGGGACACGGACACCTGCTCCCCCCCGCAGCCCCGCAGGTGCTCGTGGTGTGCCAGCCCAGCAAGCGCTCATGGGGTGGGGGGGATGCTGGGGGGCTGAGGTGTCCCCAGCCAAAGCTGGGGGCAGCTGTGGGGGGCTCAGGCCTTGGCCGGAGCGGGTGCTCCCCCCGCTGCCTGCAGCTCTGCCTCGTCCCCGGTCCTTGGTGTGTCCCAAGGAGGGACAGGAACTCGCCGCTTCCTGCCCTGCACAATTCCCTCCCCGCCCCGCTCCTCCTGGGACATTGTATTTGGAACCCTGGCCGGCTCCCTCCCTCCGCCCCTGCAGCCCCTCGGATCCGGGAATTGCTCTTCTTCCAGCGGAAATCCTGCTTTCCCAGCCAGCGGTGGGGCTGGGAGGCTGGGGGGGGTGGGGTGGGGATGCCTCCACCGTGGGCATCTTCTCCCAGGGTAGGGGGTGAGGGACACCCCCTGCCATGGGCCTGGATGCTGGCAGGTGGGCTTGTGGGGACAGATCGCTTTTGGGGGGGGTGGCGAGTCCTTCCTCTTCTGCCCCGGGGTATTGGAGGCAGGGGGATGGTGTCCTGCCACCTCCTGGAGCTGTCACAGGGATGATGCCGGCTGAGCCCTGGCCATGCCCAGCTGGGACACAGCTGGTTTGGGGGGCCAGCAGCCCCATTTGAACTCTGTCCTGCTCATGGGCAGGCAGGGGAAGGGGTGTCCCTGCGGGCATCGCCCCTGGAGAGTGCCTGGGAATAACACCGTGCCACCACCGCGCTGCCAACGGGCACAGCCGGCACCTCCAGCCCCATTACGTGCCCCAACCAGGTTGGGATGCCCCGTTAGGAAACCCACGCTCAGGGGATTGCCTTGCGGCTGTCACCCTGTCTGCATGTTCCCGGCAAAGCATTGCGTCCCATCCTGCCGCTTCTGCCCGTGTCCCCGTGCCTCATGGTGGTCCGGAGCCGTATGCTCGTGGTATGGGTCTCTCTGGCCACGGTGGGACCCTATCCTCAGGGAACCTGCTCCCGCTGGGGCTGAGCTGGGCCAGGGGCTGCTGTGCTCTGCTGGGAGCTTCCCAGGACTTGCCAGGCACTGGATGAACTGGGGGGACTAGAGCAGGAGCAGGGGTCTACCCCAGGGTCCTGGCTCCGGGTAGCAGGGCTGGACTCGGGGCTGGGGGCGGTGGGGAAGGAGCAGAGACGTGCCACTGTCTGCCACCACGCAGAGCGGCAAGATGTGTCCTCTTGTCCCCTCCCCAGGTCTGGGGGGGGTCCTGGTCACAGGATGGGGACACGGCTCAGGGTCGTGTGTCCTAAAATGAGACAGCTTCCCCTCCTGCGCTGCATCTGCGTCGTGCCTCAGTTTCCCCCCTGAGACCAGGGACGTTCAGAGCCCGGGCAGGCTCCGGGCTGAGCTGTGCAGCAATCTCAGTTCCTCTTCCCCTGGGGAGGCTGCGGCAGGACAACGAGAGCCACTGGGGTGCAGGGCTGAGGGGGTGGGACAAGGCATGGGGGGGGGCACCGGCTACCCAAGGGGCTGCAGCCACCGCTCAGTCCTGCCGCGGTCCCTGCCCAGTCCCCCCAGCTGCCACCTTCCCCAAGGCCTGGGATCCCATCAGCCCTGAGGTTCCCCTTGGCGGCCGCAGCACCATCCTCTTCCTCGCCCTCCTCCCCCACGCCATGCTCCTGCTGCTTCCTCCTCCCGCTGCGTAGGTGCCAGCTAGGTTCCTCTGACAGCTGCCCCTCTGCCACCCACATGCTCCCCGTGGAGCCGTGGCACGTCTGGGTGCTGGGAACCCATACTCAGCCTGGCAAATACCACCCTGGCTTGTCCCCACGGCACTGGGTGCGTGACATTTCCAGCAGCCCCCATATCTCTCTGTGAGGCTGCATCCCCCCAGAGCCTGACCCCTCCGTCGCCAGTATTCTCCAGAGGGGAATGGAGGCAGGGAACGGGGGCGATCCCCACGGGGTGCCTCGGCACCCAGAGTGACACTCAGGGTGACACCGGTGTGCACCGGGACATCACGCTGCAGCTCGGAGCTGGGGATGGGGCTGAACTGCCCTGTGTCCTGGGGGGGCCGGGGAGCAGATGGATGGGCGGCCGGGGATGCTGCATCGTGCCCAGCCATGCCCGCCGGAGCGGGGGCAGTGGCAGGGGTAACAAGTTGGCTGGGTCTCAGCGCGGGGCGGGAGCTGGCAGCTCGGCCAGGACCGGTGCCGGTGGAGCCGGTGCGGGAAAGGCTCGGTTGCCATCTGCTCCCAGGCTCCAAGCAGCTCCTTTTCGGGAGAGTTGGGGCCAGACGCCAGCACGTAGCCATCGGACACGGGACCGGCTGCGTCCCCTCCCCAAGGACAATACAAGGGGATGGGTTTTGTGCCACCCTGCCCAGTTGGGAGGTGGCAGGGACCAGCTCGGGGGTTTTGTGGATGCCCAGAGAAGGGGAAGCATGGATGCAATGCTGCTGCGCGGTGGCTGGGCATGGCACGAGCAGTGGCTAAACCCCGCGGTGCTGCGATATTTCGGGTTTGTGCTTGCCTAGAAGATGTTCCTTGCTTGCCCAGTCCCTGCCAGCAGCCGTGGCAGCACTGCTGTCGCGCTCGGCACAGAAATTTAGCAAAATCAAAGTTTCCGAGTGCAATGCCAGCAACGGGGTGGGTGATTCCCACGCAGAGGGGACAGAGTTTGCGAGAGCTGGGGATGTTCATCAGCTGAAATAGCCACGTATTGTCAGCAAAAATAAAAACCCCAACCAGCCAGGCCCTCTCGGATTTGGCAATGCTGCCGTATCTGCAACGGCCACGGTCTTGCCGTACTGCTGGTGTCGAAAGCGAAGGTGAAAGGGGGAGAGCCGGGCCTTTTCCACCCCCCACCGAGAGAGAGGAAAGTGAATCAAAGACTGTGACGGGGGAAACCCGCCTGAATCATCTCATCCGCCCCAAAACCTCCGTCACCTCCTGCTCTCCGGAGCACAGGGGACAGGACATGGCTGCCGGGTGAAGCACGGCTTCACGGCACCTTCCCTCCGCTCTCGGGCTGGAGACGGGGCGAGGTCTGCGGTATCGCTGCAGAGCCCTTGACCGGAAAGTTCTGGCCAGTCCAAACTGTGCAGACTGGTGTGGGTGGGTGGCCGGCACCCAGGGGAGGTGACAAGGCTGGGGACAGAAATGTCTCCTTGCAGCCACAGTGGGAAAGGTCCGATTTCCTCCTCTTCCTCCGTGACACCTTCGATGCCGAGTGCGGCCCCGGCCGGAAGAGCAGGGCCCTGACCGCAGCGAGGCGAGAAGGGCCCTTCCTTCCCCGAGACACCAGTTCCCTGCCGAGCGGAGGGGATGGCGACGGGGACGCTTCGAGGGGCTCCGTTCCACCGAGCTTGGCTCTCCCTCCAGTTTTGGGGCGGCTGGGGGACACGTCTCCCCACCCCCCCACCCCCCCCAGAGGGAGGTGACCGGTTTGTTGAGGACGTGGTGGGACAAACACCCACTCAAGGATGTGGTTTCAGCCCGTGCAGGGGTATTGCGGTCCGTGCTGGGGTGCTTCAGCCCGTGCGGGGCTGTTGCAGCCTGTGCAGGGCTATTGCAGTCCATGCAGGGCTGTTTTAGCTCATTCAGGGGTGTTGCAGCCCATGCAGGGATGTTTTAGCTCATGAAGGGCTATTATAGCCCATGCAGGGGTATTTTAGCTCACGCAGGGGTGTTGCAGCCCATGCAAGGGTGTTTTAGCTCAGTAGGGGTATTGCAGCCCATGCAGGGGTGTTGCAGCCCGTGAAGGGCTATTATAGCCCATGCAGGGGTGTTGCAGCCCATGCAGGGGTGTTTCAGCTCATGAAGGACTATTATAGCCCGTGCAGGGGTGTTTTAGCTCATGCAGGGGTGTTGCAGCCCATGCAGGGGTGTTTTAGCTCATGAAGGAGTGTTGCAGCCCATGCAGGGATGTTTTAGCTCAGTAGGGGTATTGCAGCCCGTGCAGGGGTGTTTTAGCTCAGTAGGGGTATTGCAGCCCATGCAGGGGTGTTGCAGCCCATGCAGGGGTGTTTTAGCTCAGTGGGGGTATTGCAGCCCGTGCAGGGGTGTTTCAGCTCGTGAAGGGGTGTTTTAGCTCATGAAGGAGTGTTGCAGCCCATGCAGGGATGTTTTAGCTCATGAAGGGCTATTATAGCCCATGCAGGGGTATTTTAGCTCATGCAGGGGTGTTGCAGCCCGTGCAGGGGTGTTTCAGCTCGTGAAGGGGTGTTTTAGCTCATGAAGGGGTGTTGCAGCCCATGCAGGGGTGTTTTAGCTCAGTAGGGGTATTGCAGCCCATGCAGGGGTGTTGCAGCCCATGCAGGGGTGTTCTAGCTCATGCAGGGCTATTCTAGCCCATGCAGGGCTGTTGCAGCCCATGCAGAGGTGTTGCAACCTGTATGGGAGTATCGTAGCCTGTGCAGGGGTGTTTTAGCTCAGTAGGGGTATGGCAGCCCATGCAGGGGTATTGCAGCCCATGCAGGGGTGTTTTAGCTCATGAAGGGGTGTTACAGCCCATGCAGGGGTGTTTTAGCTCATGAAGGGGTGTTACAGCCCATGCAGGGGTGCTGCAGCCTGTGCAGGGGTGTTTCAGCCCGTGCGGGGCTCTTGCCCTCCGCCTGATGCCCTCCTTGATGTCCACAGGTGCCACTTCTCCCCAAGGTGACATGGAGCAGCTGAAGTGACCCGAGGAGCTGTTGCAGTGAGTGGGGTCACCGTGGATGGGAGCACCCATGGGTGCCAGGGGTGATGTAGGGTCCCCCAGGCAGCACGGCCCTCCTCGCAGCCTGGTCCCTGACAGTGGCAGTGCCCGTTGGGGACCCTGGTGTCCCCATGTCACAACCCAGGCACCCAGCTTGCTGTGCCGGGAGGTGGCAGGACCCCACTCCTCCTGGCGCCGGTGGGATGGGCACGGGCTCCTGTGTACACCCCAGTGCCTCTAACTGGGACCATATGTGCACACACGTGTGCACACGCGTGTGCCCTGCGGGGGGGGGCGTGGGGCTCACGGTCCCTCTGTCCCGCAGGCCGTGCCCAGGATGGGGTGTGTGCACTGCAAAGAGAAGGGATCTGGCAAAGGGCAGGTGGGGGGTGAGGTGAGCCCCCCCCCACTCCCCACCTCCCAGTACGACCCCGACCCCACGCAGTCGGGCACCATCTTCACCCGCATCCCCGACTTCAACAACTTCCACGGCACGGCGGTGCCCTCGGCTCCATCCTTCACGGGGCCGGGGGTCTTCACCTCCAACACGCTGCAAATGAGGAGTGGGGGCATCACAGGTCAGCACGGGACCGGGTGCTGGAGGGGGGGGTCCGGCTGCACTCCTGAAGTGCTGGGGTGTGGGGGGGACCCGGGGGCTCACCACCGTCCCCTCCGTGTGCCACAGGTGGTGGCGTGACACTCTTCATCGCCCTGTACGACTATGAGGCCAGGACAGAGGATGACCTGACCTTCCAGAAAGGGGAGAAATTCCACATCATCAACAACACGTGAGCCCCCCCGGACCCCCTGCTACCCCCAGTGCCCCCATGCCACCCTGGGGAGGTGCCTCCGTGCCACAGGTACCCCCCGCAGGACCCAGGCTGGGGACCCAAGCTGGGGACCCAAGCTCTGCCTCAGCTCCATTGCTGTGTACCTGCAAGAGAACCAGGGCCACATGTGTCACGAGTTGGGCGGCCTCAGCAGACACGTGTGCCCTCCGTAGCGGGGGAGAGCGGGATCTGGGGGTGCTGTGTGCGGGGAGGCGAGGTGCAGGGCAGCCAGGTCCGTCTGTCTGTCCCTCCTCCTCACTCTCGGTTCCTCTTTTCCCAGGGAGGGTGACTGGTGGGAGGCCAGGTCGCTGAGCTCAGGCACCACGGGTTACATCCCCAGCAACTACGTGGCCCCCGTGGACTCTATCCAGGCAGAAGAGTGAGTACGGGGGGGGGCAGGGATGGAGGCAGACCCCAACCCCATCTGCCTCGGAGCCAGGTCTCCTGGCACCCCCGGCGAGCCCCGGCAGCTCCGCGGTGCTGGCAAGGGGCCGTGGTTGCGGGGTCCTGTGGGTGCCCCTCGGCGGTGCCCTCCCGGCGCTGAGCCCGGCCCTGCGGCAGGTGGTACTTTGGTAAGATCGGGCGCAAGGATGCGGAGCGGCAGCTCCTGTGCCATGGAAACTGCAGGGGCACCTTCCTCATCCGGGAGAGCGAGACCACAAAAGGTACGGGGACAGGGACACGGACACGGGGGGGGCTGTGACCCACGTCCCTCCCTGACCCCCCCTGACCCGCACCCTCCATGTAGGTGCCTACTCCCTCTCCATCCGGGACTGGGACGAGGCCAAGGGAGACCACGTGAAGCACTATAAGATTCGGAAACTGGACAACGGGGGCTACTACATCACCACCCGCGCCCAGTTTGACACCGTCCAGCAGCTGGTCCAGCACTATATAGGTACGGTGGGATGGGGGGCACTGGGGGGGGTGGCATGGAGGGGTGGCGCATAGGGAAAGCCCAGGAGACCCTTTGGCAAGAGGCAGCTGGCTGGGTTTAACTGGAGAAGGAGGGGGCTGTTCTGGTGGTGGCATTAGGGGACCCCCTGGGGGTCCCCCCTCTTCCGTGTCCTCGGTGCAGGGAATACCCGGCCTCTCCGGAGAAGGTAAATAGCTCCTGGGTCTGGGTGGGCATCAGCCACTCCCCAGGCACAGCCTGGGGGGGATTGGGGGTCCGGCTCAGCCCGAGGGGGTGCGGGACCATCCCTGGGGGGGGGGGGTGCACCCCATTTATGTGTGTGCATGTCAGGGGGTGACTGGACCGTGCAGGAGCCTGGGTGATGCCCGGGGTAGCAGGTGGGGGCAAAGGGCTGGCGGGGGTCCGCGTCTGGGCTGATGCCTGTCCCCCCCACCCCGGTGCCACAGAGCGGGCGGCTGGGCTGTGCTGCCGCCTGGCCGTGCCGTGCCATAAAGGAACGCCCAAGCTGGCCGACCTCTCGGTCAAAACCAAAGATGTGTGGGAGATCCCCCGCGAGTCCCTCCAGCTCCTCAAGAAGCTGGGCAACGGGCAGTTTGGGGAAGTGTGGATGGGTAGGGCCCGGCGGGCAAGCCGGGGCGAGCGGTGGGAGGGTGGTGGGGGCACCCCCAGGCCTGGCACCGTCCCCCCCCCCATGGAAGGGCTCCTGCCTGCCGGGACAGGCTGAGCGACACCAGTTTGCCAGCATGGGGCAAAATGTCCCATGTCCTGCTCTGGGGTCACAACGGGTACCCCAGGATGCCCCACGACCATCCCTGCGTGGGCAAGCAGCCCCCGCGCCCCCCATTTCAGATGGGACCACAAGCAGGAGACAAGACCAGGCCGGGGGGTCCCCTCTTCATCATCTTCTTCCTCCGGCGCCCCGTGCTCCCTCCGCTCGGCGTGCATGCTGCATTCATCCCATCGCACCCCCTCCCTCCCTCCTCCCCCTCCCTGCCCCCCCCCCCCGCAGAATATAACGACGGGTTGTGCCATCTGCTAACCCGCGCGTGCCCCGCTATGAAGCCCCAGACCCTGGGATTAGCTAAGGACGCCTGGGAGATAGTGCGGGAATCCATCAGCCTCGACAAGAAACTCGGCATGGGATGTTTCGGAGACGTGTGGATGGGTAAGGCTGGCCCAGCCGGCCAGGGGTGGGGTGGGGGGCACAGGGGGGCAGGAGCAGTCCGGTCCTGCCCTGGCAGGCAGCACCACGGGATGCCAGGCGGTACCCACTGCTGTGGGGGAGATGGCAGTTTGGCACAGGCTCCCCCGTGGAGGGCTGGGGTGTGGGGTAAGGTTGGTATTAGGAAATAAGCTCACAGGTGCCCTGTCCTCATGCCGTGGGGAGAGGGGGACTCCTTGTCCTGGGTGGGGTATGGTGGTATCATGCCCCTTCCTTGCCCTGCCCTGATTTCCTTGCTCCTCCATCCATGCATCCCTCCATCCATCCATCCATGCAAGCATGCACCCATGCATCCCTCCATCCACGCACCCCTCCATCCACGTACCCCTCCATCCCGGCCCTGCCGGGGCCGGCTGTCCCCTGGGCTCACGGTGACCCCGTGTCCCTGGCCCAGGCACATGGAATGGCACGACGAAGGTGGCGGTGAAGACGCTGAAGCCGGGCACCATGTCACCGGAGGCCTTCCTGGAGGAGGCGCAGATCATGAAGCGGCTGCGGCACGACAAGCTGGTGCAGCTCTACGCCGTCGTCTCGGAGGAGCCCATCTACATCGTCACGGAGTTCATGAGCCAGGGTGAGTGGGGGGCACTGCCCGAGGGACACCCCCCCCCCCCAGTTTTTTCTTCCCCCAGCTCTTCTGCAAACCTCACCCTGCCTGGGCACAGCTGGGGCGGGCAGGGAGCTGGTCCCCGGGCTGGGGGCTTGCAGGGGAGGGCACCCTTGGGTGGGCACGGCTGCTTCTTGGACGCTTTGACTGGCCCCCTCTGCCTGCAGGCAGCTTGCTGGATTTCCTAAAGGATGGGGATGGCCGCTACCTGAAGCTGCCCCAGCTGGTGGACATGGCTGCCCAGGTACTGGGGAGACTGGCACCGGGTGGGGGTGCCCCCCAGGGGATGCATCCGGGGGGGTCCTCACTGCTTCCCCCCACCCAGATCGCGGCAGGCATGGCCTACATTGAGCGGATGAACTATATCCACCGGGACCTCCGCGCTGCCAACATCCTGGTGGGAGACAACCTGGTGTGCAAGATCGCCGACTTCGGCCTCGCTCGCCTCATCGAGGACAACGAGTACACGGCGCGCCAGGGTGAGCCAATTTGGTGCCCTGCTGTTTTGGGGACTGCTGCCCTGTCCCCTCCGTGCTGCATCCCACCCTGGGCCTGGGGGTGGTCATCTCCAGTTCTGGGTGTCTTGGGTGATGGGTGCCCCAGGTGATGGGTGTCCCAGGGGATGGGTGCCCCAGGTGATGGGTACCCCGGGTGATGGGTGTCCCAGGGGATGGGTGCCCAAGCTGATGGGTGCCCGGGTGCAGGGTGTCCCTGAGTGCAGGACACCCTCAGTGCAGGGTGCTCCAGGTGCAGGGTGCCTCTGGTGCAAAATGTCCCAGCTATGGGGTGTCCCCGGTTCTGGGTGCCCCAGGTGTGGGGTACCCTAGGTGTGGGGTGCCCGGGGTGCGGGTGCAGTGGGGTACCCCAGCCATGGCTGACCTGCCTCCCCTTGCAGGTGCCAAGTTCCCCATCAAGTGGACAGCCCCAGAGGCCGCGCTTTTTGGGAAGTTCACCATCAAGTCCGACGTCTGGTCCTTTGGCATCCTCCTGACCGAGCTGGTGACCAAAGGCCGGGTGCCCTACCCAGGTATGGCCCCACCGGGGCAGCGGGCACCCTTGGGGCATGCTGGGCAGCAGGGTGCGGACAGGGCAGGGGCTGACCCTCCCCAGCACTGCCACCAGCAAGGCTTGCTCTGTGCCTCAGTTTCCCCATTAGAGACCAGCGCTAAGCTGGGCTCCCTATCCAAACCGTGGGGCAATGCCACTGCGTCCCTTGGCGTGCCTCAGTTTCCCCACTGGCTTGTCCCATGGGGTTGCTGGTTGCTGAGAAGAGTGGTCCTTGTCACACAGGGATGAACAACCGGGAGGTGCTGGAGCAAGTAGAGCGGGGGTACCGCATGCAGTGCCCGGGCAACTGCCCCCCGTCCCTGCACGAAGTGATGGTGCAGTGCTGGAAGCGGGAGCCTGAGGAGCGTCCCACCTTCGAGTACCTCCAGTCCTTCCTCGAGGACTACTTCACCGCCACCGAGCCCCAGTACCAACCGGGGGACAACCAGTGACCCAGTGCTGGCACCCCCCAGCTGGGCTCTGGGGTGGTTTTTGGGCAATTCTCCCCCTTTTTGCAGGGCGGTTGTTGCTCCCTTTGCCTGTGCCCTCCCCCCCCCCCCAAAATGCCTGTTGGGGGTTGCCCTGGGGAGGACAAGGGGGCTTTGCACAAAGATTTTGGACTCGGAGAGGGGGCAAAGCTGTGCTCCCCCCCCAGCACCCCTTCCCCTGCCCCGGCCCCTCTCTCGTTGCCTTTACACCCAGCTTTGAACCTGAGAAGTGCTTTGGCTGGGGGGAGGAAGGTGGGGGTACCCCACTGTGCCCCCCCAGACACCCCTAGCCCTGCAGCAGCAGAGGCCTGGGGGGGGGTGGGGGGGTGGCCCTCCCCATGCCAACCCCAATCTCCTCTCCCCCGTCTCAGCTCTGTGCACCTGGGAGGGTTCAGCCCCCCAAATCCTGGAGCTGACCTGGGAAAGGTCACCTTAACCCCCCATCCTTAATATCGTCTTTAATTTATGAGATTTTATACCCCTCACCCTAGCAGCCAGCTCACCCCCAAGGATCCCTGTATTTAGGGGGATCCCCTTGCCCCCCCTTTTATCTTCTCTCCTTATAGTAGAGTCAAATCCTGAAAGCCATAAACCTCTGCTTGCACTGGGGGGGAATGAGGGGTCCTGGGGGGACGACGAGCGGTCCTGGGGGAGGCCAGGGGTGCAGGCTGGGGGGGGGGGGGGGGCAGCTCTGCCCCGGGGGCTGTATCTTACTGCCCCATGCAGGGTGGGAAGGGGGGTACGGGATGGGGTCACCCCCGCAGCGCTCGGGGGGGTCCTGCCTGCAGCTTGACTCAAAACCCTGCGGCAAGCATTAACAGGGGCTGGTGGGGGGACTCGGGGCGCAATGTGAATGGGATGGCACTGGAGGTGGCGGGGGGGATGCCACCCTGCCGGCTGGCTCCTGGGGGCCGGTCGCCCCCCTGGGCACCCCATTTCCTGGGTGGGGGGGTGCCTGTGGTCCCAGGCTTGGCCCCAGCCCAGCTCCCCATGGCCAGGAGCCCCCCTGCACCCATGGGGCAGGGCTGGGGGGGGGGGGCAGTGCTATCCAAAGGGGGGGGGAGGGAAGGGGAGGGGAGGGATTTGTTGTTTATTTTTTTTTTTAAATTCAATCTGTAAATAGAGAGAAATAAAACCTTTCTAACAAGTGGAGGGAGCCTGAGTCCTTCTGCCTCCCACCCCCCCCCCTCAGGGAGAGGGGCTGCCCCGGCGGGGGGATAGATAGCAGGCAGGGTGGGTTGGGGGGGTGGCTAGAGCTGGGGAGACAACCCTGGATTGCAAGATTTGGGGTGGGGGCACCCATCCCCATGCAGGGGGGCTCCCAGGTTGAGCCAAACCAGGACTGAGGGCCGTATCCTCACCCCCTCCAGCCCCACAGCACAGACATGCCTCGGCCTGGGGGGGGCCACCTCCACTGGGGAAAGCAGAGAAAGGCTCCCCCCCTGCTCCCCTAGGCCATTTGGGGCTGCAGCACTGGCTCCCCCTGCAAATAAAAGCCTGGAAAACCAGGGTTTGGGAAGCATTTGGGTTTGCAAAGCTGCCCCCACGCAGGGCACCCCGCAGCCCCCCCTGCACCCAGCATCCCCAACAGCGGGCACCGTCCCCTCCTGCTAGTTCCCAGGCATGTGCGTTAACGAGGCAGCAGCCTGGATTTAATTAGCGGGGGGGGGGGTGTCCCCTGGGCAGTGTCTGGCTGGGGGGAGCTGGTGCCCCCCCTCCTCTGTGTGAGCTCAGCCGTGCTGGTGGGGGGGTCCTGTTCTTGGAGACTGGGGAGGAAGAGGTTAATTTTCCTTGCAGCTTGGCCTCCCCAGCAGGGCCCAGCTGTGGCCGGCTAATGAATTCCCCAGCACTGGTGGGAAGGGGGGACTGGCCCTGGCCCCATCCGGGGGGGGCTCAGGCTGGGGGGGGAGGAGGCCCCAGGCAGGTGGGGAGGGGGGCACGGGGCCAATGCCAGCGGATTTGGGGACATACCAGGGGGTTAGGGGACATGCCACCATCCTGGGCACCTCCCCAACTCCTGCTTCACCCCAGTTCCTCCAAGGGCTGCAAATCCCCCAGGGAATAGGGGCACGCAGCACAGCAGGACTGGATGCGGCCGCATCCCCCCCCCGCCCTCCCCTCTTCCCCATCCCAGAGAAAAATCCCTCTGGGAAGAGCCAGGCCCCCGGCCAGGCTTGGCTGGGCAGTATGGCACGATGCCCAGTGCCGGGGGGGGGGGGCCAAGCGAGGAGAGCAGATTGCGTGGCACCGCCAGCCGAGGCGAGGAGGCGGTTGGCACCGGACCGCAGCGGGCAGAGCCCCGGTGCCAGATTGCAGCCACCGGCTCCGGCCACCCCACGCCTGGAGCTGGGCACCCAGGGACACGTAGGCTTTGTGGGGCCAAGGGGGACACGGGGCACCCCACGGCCACGGCAGCGTCTCCATCACCCCCCCGCCGGTAGCGCTGGGGTTTGGGGCTGTGCCCCCCCCCCCCCCCCCAAAAGGGCTGCCCGCTCTGCCCACCCGGCTGCCCCCCACCTCGTATCGCCCCCGCGCTTGGCGTGCGTACGCGTGCACACCCACGTGTGTTCGGTGTACACACGCACGCCGCCTGTCCTGGGTGCGCACACGCGTGCACTCCGTGCAACCCTGCCCGCAGGTCCGTGCACGCGTGTGCGCACACACGCACCCCCTAATATTCAGCGCCCGCAGGCTCTGACGCACACCCAGCACCCCAAAAACGCTCTCCCTTCGTGTGGGGTGCACGCGTCACCCCCGCGCGATGTGTCCCTTGTCCCCAGGCCCACGGGGACACGTGTGTTGTCCCTCTCCAGCCCCACGTTGGGGGCAGAGCCCTCCAGCCTGGGGGAGCATCCCAGTTCAACGCCAGCTCTCTGAGTTGGGCACAGCACCGCTCGGCGAAACAAAGCAGGGTTGGGGGGTGTCCCCCCACCACCACCCCATTACCCCTGTGCCCCCTGGCACCGGCGCTGGGCAGGGTCCTTCCGCAGCTCAGCCCTGGTAATTAAAGTCTCCCACTTAATTGCAACTGGAGTTTTCATAGAGCAGGGCTGGCTCGGGGGTGGTGGGGGGCCATGGGGACCCCAAGTTTGTGCACCCCAGCTGTGGCTGTTGGGGGGGGCAGCAGCCTCTGCCTGCAGCTGCTCGGTGCTGGATCAGGGAGGAGATGGATGTGGCTCCACGGCCACGGTGGGCACCTGCGGAGAGAAGAGGGCTGGATAGGCGGTGGTGGGTGGGCACCAGCAGGGAGGAAGGCTCACCATCGCCTTCGCTGCGCCCACAGGCAGCCCCTTCATCCAGGGTGTGATGGACAAGTGACGGGCGCTGCCGGATGGACCCCGGTGTGCTGGGCCCTGGCTATGCCAGTCCTGACTCGATCCCTGTTCCTGCCTGGTTCCTGCCCGTTCCCGCCTGCTTGGGCATTCAGGGGGGGGGCTGATCCCACCGTGCTCCGGCTGCCCGGCAGGGTTACACCGGGGCAGCAGCGAGCAGGATCAGCCCCTCGCTCTGCCAACCTGGCAATACGCTCCAGCACAAAATTCACTTTAAAAGGAATAAAAATGTAAATCCGGGGCCTGGCCTGGTGTGGAGGGGAAGGCTGGCGATGCACTCTCTCCATTGCCGCCCTCCTAATGCTCCGCTTTCACCTCCCAGCAGCCTGGGACAGATCCTGCCCTCCCAACTGGAAATGATGCCAGCCCCACATGTCCCCAGCAAAAGACCCCTGTCCCTGGCAGTGCCGGTGGCAGGAGTGGGTCAAGACCGAGCCAGAGGGTTTGTGCTGGCCGTGCCGTGCCGTGCCCCAGGGACCCGCGTGGATTTGGCCACGTGCTTTTAAATGCAGTTGTGCCGCAGTAATCTCTGCAGGACCGTGGTCGTGTCACTGTAGTCTGTCCCCAATTTTTCCCTTTGGTGTCATGAGCGTGAAAAGCTCTTGGGGACAGAGAGCGGGGCCAAAGATTGCAGGGACCTGCGTGAAGGGGCTGAAGGGAGGGTCCCCTGTCCTGGCCTCCGTCCTTCTGTCCTTCCCCCTCTTCCCCCATGGGTGCCCCGAGGCAGGGGCGAAGGGGTTAAAGGGTATCGCCCCGGGGTGACCGCAGGCTGGGCAGGGGAGGCGGCATCGATTTTATGTTAATGCTGGGCTGCATCGACCAGGGATGAAGGGACAGTTGCTGGGGGGGGGCACGGCCATCCGCCCGCTCCCGGGGTCACCCTCCGCACATCCCCGGCAGCTCCCGGCAGCCCAGGGCAGGGTCAACCCTGGGGTGCCTCCAGCCAGGAGCGATGGGAAGGCAGGGAAGGAAGCTGCCCCCCCCCCCCCCCCCCCAAAGGTGCTGCAGGGCTCATTTTTGCTGCAGAGCTTGGGTTGGGTGCTCAAAGGGAACACGGCTGCGGGTGCTGGGGAGGGCAAAGCTCAGCATCCAGACCTGGGGGTTCTGGCCCATTCCCCTCCCGGCTGACCGGTCCCTGCAGCATCGCAGGCAGTGCCGCAGAGCCGAGCTTTGGCTGCAGCATCTTCTGGAGAGGAGGCAAAAGCAGCTCAGCATCACCTCCCCTGCCCTCACCCTGCCTGCAGCCGAAGGCCGAATCCAGCATGAAGCTGCAGCGTCAGGTCCCCACGATGTTCCCCAGGACCCCCCAACCCCATCGTGCTCAGACTTGCCTTTCCCTTCTCCTGCCTGCAAATCCTGCCCGTGCCTGCCCAGCCCACGCGGTCCCGCTCCGGCTGGCTGCTCTGCCTGCGCCGTGCCAGCCTCGGTCCGCACGAGCGCGGCGGGAGCTCGCGGGCGGGGGGTTCTGGAGCGAGCGTGCCCACCCGGTGCCAAGCGGGCGGTGGGCGCAGGTGTGAGACCGCTGCAGATGGCCGGCGCTGAAGACCCTGGCACGAGGGAGCTGTGGCACTGCCACCCTCCCCGGGAGGGGGTCCCCTTGCCCAGAGCTACCGCCGGGAGCTGCGTCTCCCTCGTGGTTGGGAAGGTGCCATCCCCACCCAAAACAGGCCCAGGGACCGGGTCTGTTCCTGTCCCCTTCAGCACAAGCTCCCCAGGGACTGGCAGAGCCCGCAGAGCTCCTGGGTCATGGATTGGAGCAGCGTCCTCGCGGCAGCGATGACCAGACAACAGTGGAAGATGGCCAAAAATGTGGTTTTAGGCTCAACCGGGCATAGGACTACTGGGCCAGGCCCGCAGGGACTGTGTCCCCACAGGGGAAACTGAGGCACGGAGGGACTTATCGGCAGCCACCCAGCAGCTCAGCACCAGTCGCTGGGAGGGGATGCCTTTTTCCAGGAAAAAAACAAGAGAGGTTTGGGAAGAGCCATGCACCGGCCGCAGCGGCATCCATGACAGCAACCAGGGAGCAGCAGGATTATGGGGATGGAGGTTTTCTGGGCAAAGCGAGGCATGGGGATGCTCGGGTCACAACACAGACACGCGTGGATGGGGAGGAGGTGCAGCGGGAGCCTTGCCGTGCCCGGGGGCACGGCGCTGCTTGGAGCTGCTGAGCAATGGTTGCACTGGGGAGAAATCTGGGATGGTTTTTGCTGCTGCTCCAGGGCAGCACAGGGCTGGAATTCAGGGACGGATGGGTCTCTTCTGCTGCAGTTACATTTATCAAGGTGAAATCTAGCTGGCCCCAATTCTCCGCAGACGCCGGAGGGGCAGGATCCCTCCAAACAAAATCGGGGTCTCTGGACCGCGCTTTCCACAAAGGCAGCTCCCGCCCCCCAGCCATGCGTCAAACGCCTTTTGCTGGCCCCCTCGCCTCCCTGTGCCCGTGCACCCCAGTTCTCCCCCACAGCACCCCACTGCCTCCAAAAACCCCCTGCTCCCACCTTGGGGAGCTGGTGGCTTTTGGGGTGCTGACTCCCACCCCCCCCCCCCCAGCTAAGCCAAAACGAGCTTTTGGGGGACAAAACCCCAGGTGGCCCGATCCTGGCAAGGGTGATGGGCAGCGGGACCATCGCCCCCGGGGTTTGGGGAGCGGGGGGAGTTGGAGTCCCGGGCCAGCCGCCCACAGGGTGCAGGGACACGGGCTGAGAGCCGGGGACAGCGGTGGCCCCGGCTCGGCAAAGCAGCCACTAGATGGTAGCGTAAGTCCACGCCAACGCTGCTGACACAGCACTTGGCTGGGAGAGGGGGACAGGGTGCCCGGGTGACCCGGGTGGCCCTGGGGACCCGCCTCCGCCACCCACCTCCCCAGGTAAAAAGAGACAGCGGCAGGGCTGAGCACCCGCGGAGTTGTGACACGGGTGGCGTGGGCACGGCTCCCCCGCCCCAATGCCCCCTGCCACCCGTGCCCGCCGGTGGGTCTCTGAACAGGCAGCAAGGGGAGGACCCCGCTCCCAAACCATCACATCCACCTCCCCATCTCCCCCCCCCCCCCCCAAACCCAAACCACCCTGTGCAGCAGAGCTGGGGACAACCGCGGGGCACAAGCCTGACTTGAGGGGGGACAAACCCAGGCCTGGGGACAAATGGGGTAACCCACAAGGCACCCAGGTCAGCGGGGGGGTGCTGGGCACCCATGGGAGCCTGGCGGGGCCGGAACGTGGGTGGCCCTCGCCGGGGACCCCGCTGCGAAGTGCCTTGCTTTGCTCCTCAACCCCTCTCCCAGCCCTGCCGAGGGCTCCATGCCAGACTGATATATATATTTTATGATAACTATAGAGATGCACTTCAAACCTGACAAAGGACTTTGACAGTTTTAAGCATCTCTTTGATTAATACATGACCTTTTAATGCTTCGGATTAAATTAATAAATCTTTTACATTCTAACCCATTCTGCTTGCAATGTAATGTTTTTTGCACGACCTCCCTCTCTCCCTGCCCGTGCAAGAGAGCTGACCCGTCCCTCCGTCCCGCTCCCCCAGTGCACACGCAGGTACAGCACTACACAGCCTTGCAATATTCATAGGGTGCAAAGCCCTGCAAGGCGAGAAGGGAGGGATCCTCCCCGTTTTTTTGAACCGTCCCTAAAAATAGCAAGAAAATTCAAAGCTGACATTCAGGGTGAGGGGACGAGGAAGCCTGCAAAGTTGCTCACTCAGCCACCAGCAATTGCAGCGATCCTGTCTGCGTGTGCAGATTCCTCTGCTGACCGGGCTGGAGCCCAGGCCTCCTCTCTGCACCGCTTCCAGGAGATATGCAGACCGGTCCCCATCTTTATCCGGGGGGTCCAGACTCCAGCCGGTCCCCAATCCATCCCTGCTGATCCCACTGGGGTGCACGGAGCCCCGGCGACGGATCTGCCGGCTTTTCGGGTGCAATAGGTCCCCGCTGGAAGACAACTCTCAGCTTGACCCCAGCTCACCAGTTCATCCCAGTCCGACGGCAAAGCTGGGGTGCCCAGCGCGTATCCTGAGCGCAGATTGGCTCCTCGCTGCCTGTTGATCCAGAAACATGCAGCAAACCCCAACCTGCACCACGCAGGCGAGGCAGAGGGCTGCTGTAAAGCCAGGTGCTGTGTCTCTCCCTGCACCCATGTGTTATTTCATCGATGACTCACGTGTTATTAGCAGCCAAGCAATATTCCCAATTCCCTGGAGTTAACCCTTCACTCGTCACTCACAAAAACACAATGTCATAACAAACATCACTGGTATTATCTACTTTAATTATATTGTATCTACCCGGCTCCGGGAACATTAACATCGGCGGAGACTTGGAGGGAAGGTGCTGGGGAGATGCTCGGCGGAGCCATGGGGAGGAGGGAGGTCACGGGGTGCTCAGGGAGCTGGGGGTCATCTCCCTGCTCTGCCACCGCTGTCCCAAGGGGCCTTGGTCACCGCCTGCCCTCCTGGCATCCCCTCTGGGACCTGGCCGAGAAGGGGACACAGCGCCGTACCCCAAAGAACGTGGAGGAGCAGGGTGTTACCAACCAGCGAGGAAGTTTCCAGGCCCCAGACAGAGCTTTTGCTTCAAAAAAAATTAATTAAAAGTGGAGGAAAAAAAAAAAAAAAAGGGGGGAGGGTATTTGGGTGGCTCCGTGTGGGTGCCGAGGTGGAGAGGGGCTGCAGGGGCTGTCCCGTCGTGGGTGGGTGGGTGTCCCCCCCCCTCCAACCCTGCATCCTTGGGGGGGGGGGGGTGAGCAGTGCGGGTGCAACCCGGGAGAGGGCAGCAATGTCCCACGCATCCCACTGGGACCTCGGGGTGGGGGGGGGCACCCCGGGGGGGGGGGGATACCCCCCTTTCCCCTAAGTCCCCCCTCCCTCCCCAAGAAGCGCGCAAGAGACGCGCCCGTTTGCGCCCCTCCCTGCGCGCTTCGCAGCAGCGGGGAGGAGAAAGAGGGGCGGAGGGGAGGGGGGGGGAAAGGAAAAGAAGGAGGGGAAAAAAAAAAAAAAAAAAAGGGGGGGGGTGGGAAAAGGAAGGACTACAAGGCCCGGCATGCCCCGGTGGTGCTGCACGGCTCCCCGGGGTGCCGGATGCTGGCCGTGCCGCTGACAGCGGAGCGAAGCGAAGCCGCGGTCCCCGCCGAGCCCCGGGGAGAGGAGAGAGGGGCAGGGCGCGCCTCGCCGCCGGCTCCGCTCCCCCCCTTTTTTTTTTTATCCCAGCCCCCACAAAGCCGGGAGCGGCAGAAGGCAAGAGCGAGGGAGGAGGAGGAGGTGGTAGGAGGAGGAGGAGGAGGAGGAGGAGGAGGGAGGAGGAGGAGGAGGAGGAGGAAGGGGGGAGGCAGCGGCAAGCCAGGGCTCTGCTGCGCTGTGTCTTTCTTTGCTTTCCGCAGGCGGCGAGCGGCGGAGGCGCAGAGGGGAGGTCGGTTCCCCTCCGCCTCCCGCTCCGCTGCCTTTTGTGTGTGTGAGAGGCGAAGGGGGGGGGGGGGGGGAGAGAGAGAGAGAAGAGGAAAAAAAAAAAAAAAAAAAGAGGAGAAAAAAAAGAGAGGGAGGAAAAATTAAAAAAAAAAAAAAAAAAAAAGCTAAGAGGTAGAGGGGAGAGAAAAGCCCGGAAAAAAAAAAAAATAATAATAAAATAGAGGGGTGGAGGGGGGGGAGAGGGAAGGAGGAAAGCGGAGAGGAAAGAGCAGGCAGGGGACGGAGGAGGGGGCGGGCTGGCAGGAGCGGAGTTGCCTGGGGAGAATGTGAGCAGGAGGCGCTGGAAATGCTCTCGTTGAAGGTGGCGAGCGGTGCCGAGGGCTCCGGGACTCCCGCGGCCGGTCAGGAGGCAGCCCCCCCGGACGGCAGGAGCCTCCCCAAGCGGGCGGGCTCCGAGGGGCTCGGAGCGCAGCAGCCGGTGGGTGAGTACCGGGGACCCCCCGCCTTTGTGTGGGGCTGGGGAGACTGGGAAAGGGGGGGTGGGAAACGGGGAAAGAAGGGGGGGGGGGAGGGAGAGAGGGAGAAGGAGGGGGGGGGGAGGACACACGGGACACCCCCTTCGGGGAGAGCGGGGCGGAGGAGGGGATGGGGGGGGGGGGTGAGAGGAAAGGAGGCGGCGTGTCCCCCGTCGTGTCGTCGTCGTGTCGTGTCCCCCCCCCCCTCCCCCCCGCCGTCCCCTTCGCTGAAGTTGCGCGGCGAGTTGGTGCCAAATTGCAGGAGTTTAATGGCACTTGGGGCGGGGAGGGGCGTGCGGGGGGGGGGGTGGGGGGGGGGAGGCCGAGGCGAGCCCCCGGCGGGGAGGGCGAGGGGGGACGGGGGGGGGCTGCGATCTCCACGAGTTCGGCCGCCTCCCCCTGGCCGGCCCCCCCCCCCCCACCCCCACCCCCCCCCGGTTACTCCGTCGCCTCCACCCCCCCGCCCCCCCCCCCCCGGCTGCGAGCGCTGAGTGACAGCTGTCAGAGCCGGCTCCGTCCGCTAGAAGGCAGGCCGCCGCCGGAGCCGAGCGTGTCAACAACGTTTGGGGTTAACCGGGCTTCCCGGGGGACTTGGGGGGGGGGGGACACACAGAGCATCTGTACCCCCCCCCCCCCTTCCCCTGGCAGCCTGGCCCCGGGGAACGGCGGGCTGACCCGCGGGGAGCAGCCCCGGGGCTGGGAGGTACGGGGGGGGGGGGGGTGGGTGTAGGTGGGGAGTGTTTTGGGGGGGTGGGGGTGTCACCCCAGCCCCGCCGGCGAAGTTGCGTGGTCCGTGGCGCGGGTCTCGGCGAGCGGTTGTCACTTCGGTGCCTGTCATCCCCCCTCTGATTTGTTTTTATCGATCAGCTGTTTTAAATCCCCCCCCCCCCCTCCCTCTGTCTACCCCCCCCTCGCCACCGACGCGGCCCCTCGGTGTTTGCACGGCGATGGAGGAGCGGTGGTTTTGGTGGGAGCTGGAGTCACCCCCACCCACCCACCCACCCACCCCTCACCGGGGGTCACGCTAATACCGGACCCTCTACCAACCCCGGGCGATGGGTTTGGTGTCCCCAAAACCAGAGGCAGGTGGAGACACCTGGGTCCCCGCTTGTTTACGTGCCCGGGGAAGGACGTGGCCCCAGCTGGGACCAGGTGGCCTCGTGCATCCAGCCCCTCGGCCCCGTGGCTGCCAGAACAGCCACCGAAAGCCACGGGCTGAGCTCATTGTGTGCCGCCGCGAGCCCCCCGGCGCTCCGTGGAGTCGCTCCAGATTTATCCTGGCGTGACAGAGAGCAGAAGCGAACCCCCCGGGGCGACGGGCACCAATCCTGCCCGCTCGCTTTCTACCCAGGAGACGGCAGGCGCTGGGGGTGTGGGGTCCGAAGCGGTGCCCCCCATCCTCCCCTCCTCAAGGCCTTCCCCCCCCCCCTCTTCTCTGCCTTCCTCGCCCCCCCAGGTGTCCCCTTACACTGGCTTCTCCTGCTGGGCTGAGGAATTTGCAGAGGAGGGTGGTGGTGGTGGTGGTGGTGGTGGGGAGGGGGGGAAGAGGAGGGCGGGGGGGTTGGGGGGGGGGGGGGCTGGAGAAGGGATGGCGCGGCGCCAAATTCCGCTCTGCCATGTCTCTGTAACCTGAATAGGCCAACTCCATCCCCGGTGCGAGTCCCCCGGGGCTCCGCCGCGCTCCGATGCAGTCAGGCGGGAGGTGGCTTTCACCCGGCTGCTGGCCTCCCCCCAAACCCCCCCCCCCCCCATTACACACACACACAACCCCCCCGTCAACCACAGTCCGGTTCCCTCCCTGCGCCGTCCGGCGAGCGGACGCCGGTCGGAGCCACCGCGTACCCGCCGGAGCCACCGCGCGCCCGCCGGGAACCGATCCGTCAGGAGGTGGTGATGGCTGGGGTTTTGGGGTGGGGGGGGTGGTGGGGGAATTAGTGGGCGAGAGGCGAAGGGTTGGCACCGTGACGGGGACGGAGTAGCCAAGGACATGCCGGGAGCAGGGCGGCCAGCGGAGGAGAAGCGATGGAAGCCCGTGGAAGGTTACGGGAAGCCTGGGGGGGGGCCGGCGCTGCCCTGGCCTCCTTAGAGGAGGCAGCAGAGACCCGGGGCAGGCTATTTCTGCTGAGATCCCGAGGAAAGCTCTGGGAGAATTGTGGGCTTCTATAAATAGTGTGTGTCAGCCGAGTGGAAACAGGGCCTTGAAATGCTCCTGCTATTCTCCCGAGTGCTTGGAACCAGCTCTTGGTAAACAGGGCAGCGGTGGGGAGGGCTGTTTCCTTCTTCCGGGCTCGTTAACGGGAGCGTGGTGAGGGGGGAGCGGGAGGGACGGGCTGGGGGGGGGGGATTTTTGCCTGGTGATAAGGCAGGGCTCCCCCCCCCAAGGGCCAGCCGGCTGGATGCTGGGCTGTGGCCGGACTGCCCGGATGCGGGATGGCCCCTGAATGCGTCGCGGATGTCCCGTGCCCCCCCCCCCACCCCCCTTGCCCCTCCGCCGTCCCCTCCCCAGCCTCGCCACCCGCCAAACTTCGGGGCCGGGATGTGCCGCGCGGTCCGGTTGTGGTCCTCGGGGAGCCGGCGATGCCGGCGGCGGTTCTGGGGGCGCGAGGGCTCAGCTGGCCGGGAGATGCTCGGCAGGCCCCCTCCTCTCGCCGGCGTGGGGGTCCGCGGCGTCGCAGCCTGGTTCCCCTGCTCCCCGCCGCTTGTCCGTCCGTCTGTCCGGGCTGGAGTTGTTCCTGCTCTGCCTTGGGGGCACGTGTTGAGCGATGGCTCGGCCCGCTGCGTGTGCTGGAGGGCAGGTATTTGGTCCCGTGGGACTTTCCCTAGGCACGTCTGGATGCCCAGGGTGCTGGGACCCCCCCTCCCCCGGGGGCTTTTGCATGTGGAGGGGACGTGGTGACATGTGCCCAGGGTGTCTGCTTGGCTCCGGGGTGCATCCCGACGGTCTCACCGCCGCGGGTGAGCGTTTCGGCTTCGCACGAGGAACCGGCATCGCGCGCGGCGGCGCCTCCCCTCGCACCCGCGCCCCGATATTTACCCCGTGCCGCAAACGGTGGCTCGAAAGCTGCGTTGTTGTTATTTTTCTTTCAAAATAACACAGAGGGGAAACAAACGGGGTGCCGCTAAGGTGCCCGCTGTGAGTTTTTAAGGCGATGTATGGCGGGCTGCGTCGGTGAGAGGGATCCGGCGCGCTCGCGGTGGGATTTGGCGTTGCAAAGTGAAGCAGCCTGGAGTTCATCGGGGTGTCGTGGGCCTGGGGAGCTCGCCCTGGCCCCGTGGGCTGGCTGACCCGGGTGAAGGCTGGGGCTCTCGGTGCCGGCGCAGCGGAGCGTGCCGCTCTGCGTGGGTGGGAAGGGGCGAGCGCCAGTCCAGTTTTTTTTCAGTTGGGTTTTTTTTTTTTTTTCCTCTCCATCTTTTTTTTCTTTTTTTTTTTTTTTTCCCTTTCTTTCCTTTTTTTTTTTTTTTTTTTTTCTTTTTTCCCTCCCTCTCTGTGGGTTGAACGTTGGGGCGACAGACAGGGAAAGTCTGAGCAATGGTCTCCGCGCTGGTGCTGTCTTCAATCACCGCGTCCCAGAATCCCTCGCTCTGGGCCTTCTAGGCACAAGGGCTTACAGCGAAAATCGGCAGCTGCAGCTGCGAGTGAAAGCACAAGAGCCCGGCTGGGTCTTTGGCATCGGCAGGAGAGCAAAAAGCTGGGGGAGGCGAGGAGGGAAAGAGGGGGGGGGGAAAATGTGCCCTGTGGTTTTTTTCCAGGCTTGCCACCGAGGGTTGTGTTTCAGAGCATCGGTTCCCGGGCGCGGGAAGAGGCGGGGAGGGAGGGGTGGGGGGTGGGAGGGGGGTGCAGAGCGATGCCTCCGGGGAGCTCATTAAAATCCGTCGGCTCCCCCTTTTCGCCGGCCGAGGGAGGCTGGATACGAAGGAGAAGGAGGGAGGGACGTGCTGGGAAGGAACATGCCTGCAAACCGGCTGCCCGGTGGGGACAGTTCCTGGCCCAGGCAGGAACGCTGCCCCGGGGGCTCACCTGTCGGAGCACGTAGGACGCCTGCGTGCCAGCGGGGCCGTGACAAGGGCGGTTGCTCGCCGCCACGTCGGGGACTCTCTTTGCGGCGGGGCGAAGCTCCCCCCGGGGACGCCGAGCTGGGCCGGGAGGTGTGATGAGCTGCCGTGGGGCTGGGGCGAGGGGGGGGGGGCTGCGGCGGGTGGGCTGCGGAGGGGGTGCTTGGCTGGGGGTGCGAGGGGGTCAGCGGGGCGCGGGCAGGAGGGGGCGTCAGCGGGAGGCGTCGGCACGTGAGCGGGCAGGGTTTGGTGTGCCAGGGCTGGGGTTGGCGTGTGGAGCTGGGGGGGTGAAGGGGGGGACTGGGCAGGTGCTGGCGGGGGACACGTCACGGCGGCGAAAACGCCTCCTGCTCCTCCTCGGTGAAGGGGACGGGGACGGACGGCGGCGGGGACCCCCCACCCCCCACCCCGCGTCGAAGCCCACCCCGCGCAGGCGTGCACGCGGGCGAGCGCTGATGCAGCCTGCCCTGGCGCGATGCGGGGAGACGCGGGAGCGGCGAAATGTGTTATTGATCCTCTCGGAGGGAGAGCAAAGCAGTTCTGGCATCTGCCAGCTCCAACCTCTGCCCTTCCCGCCACTAAACGAGCTCCAGGCGGAGGGAGCAGCATCCCATCCCATCCCATCCCATCCCATCCCATCCCTGTGCCGCCACCCCCGGGGCCCCGAGCCCCACGCACGCTTTTTGCCTCCTGCTGACTTCAGCGCATCGGCTTGGGCTCGGCGCCTGTACATTCCTCGCAAAACCTGGGCCTAAAATATCTGGAGGAGGACGGAGCGCCTTGGGCGAGGGAGATGAGCTCTTCAGCTGCGGGAAAGAAGGAGGCTGCTCCGCTGGAGGCAACGGGGCTGCTCCGCTCCCTGCCAGCTGCCGGCCCCGCTGGCCCCCCGGGAATTCACCGGGAATAAATCTCGCCCGGCGAACTCGGTAGCTGGGTTTGGGATGGATGCGCCCGAGCAGAAGCAGGGGTAGGAGGGGAGCGTGGCACCCCGCGCATCGCCAGCCGAGCGGCATGGGAGCAGGGTGGCAGGGGGGACGGGGTGACGTGGGAGCAGGGTGGCAGGGAGCGGGTGACACGGGAGCGGGGTGGCAGGGAGCAAGCTGGGGCTGGGTGGCTGAGGAGGGACAATAAATGCCGAGAGGGAGGTGCTAGGCGGGAGCTGTGTGAGAACCAGTTTGCGAGGTCCAGATTGGCAGCAGATCCTGAACCAGGAGGAGCTGAGCATCCATACGGCCCCTGCCGAGATCAGACGAGACGACAGCGACTCGGTTTGGGGGAAGAAATTGGAGGCGGGGGAAGCTTTTTTGCTGAAATGAAATTTGAACCCCAAAGTGGGAGGGAAGTGGAGGTGGGGGGCACGGCTCTCTCCACATGGTTATTACTGCTGTTTTCCACCCAGCTGAAAGGAGAATGTAGCTTAATATGGACCCGCGGGGAGGAGAAGCGATCGGGAACGGGGATTTGTCAGGAGGGAGCTGGGAAACAGCGAGAGAGACGTAGAGGTGAGAGTGGCCAGCGCATTGCCCAGGGAGGTGTTTGCAGCCCGGCAGGAGAGGACGGAGCCGGGCTGGAACAAGGCGCTATTGTTCTTGGCGAGCGGGGGGCCAGCCCACGGCCCCCCCAGACCCGCAGAGCTGGCGCGGATGCGGGGAAGGTTTTTTGGGACCGTTTTTTCCCAGCGGATTGCCGGCTGGGGAATGGGAAACGCTCCTGGGTTTGGGGTGCGCCAAAGGAACCGGCCGAAACGCCGGGGGAGGCGAAGGGGCGGCGTGCCGGGGCCTGGCGGGCACGGATGGGGGGGTGATGGCAGGCGAGGTGGGGAGAGGACAGGGATGAGCTGAGGGGGGGGTCGGATCGGCAAGCGAGAGGGTGGCGGTGGCGGAGCGGGGCTTCGGGGGACGGGGGACGGGGCTGCGCGAGCGGCGACGGGGCAAAGCCCGGTGTCCCTCGGCTGGCAGGCGCGGCGGCTCCTCCTTGACGCGTGCGTGGGGCTAGGGCGGGCGAACCGGAGGGGCTTCTTGCCTTGGTGGCCTGGGGACCCCCGTCACCCCGCGATCTGGGTCCTGCTGCGATTTCCCCCCTTGGCTTTTGGCATCTCTCCGGCAGCCCCCAGCCCGCCGCTGCTATCCCGCGCGTCCCCTCGGTCCCTCGCCCCGACGCCTGCCATCGCCGCCCTCGGCACGCTGCCGCCGGCGTCTCGCTTTCTGCCCCCGGCATCGGGCACCGAGGCGTTGGCAAGAGCAGCAGCCCCGTCCCGCTGCCGGCATCAACCGCCACGTTGCCGCAGCTGCCGACTGTCCCCCAGGCCACGTCGGTGCTTGGGGACACCCCAGGGTGCCGGCGAGCGGGAATGTGGGGGACCAGTGAGGCGTGTAGGGGCTGGGGGAAAAGAAGAGGAGGAGGAGGAGGAGGAGGAGGGAGAGATGTGTAGCCCAGTGGGGTCTGGGGGCTGCGGCCGGGGAGGGGGCGGTGAGGCAGGGGCCAGCCTTCGCATGGCTCAGGGCGAAGCTGAGCTTGTCCCAGCCCTCCCGGGCTCCCTGCGCTGTGGCCGGGGGCCAGCCTTGGCTGCCTTCAACCCAGCTGGAAAAGAGAGAACGCCCCCCCCACCAGTGCAGCCCTGGCATTTGCTCCCCATCCCCCCCCACCCCAGTTCCCACCTCTCTGATGCTTCAAACACAGCGATGCCCTAAAGGCAGCAGAAGCACCTTAGCAAGTGCACACTAAATATTTGAACGCGCATGGGTGGGTTTGGGTTTGCTGCTGTTCTTGCCCTTCCCCAGCTCCTTCCCCGGCGTCTGCCTCTTTGGAGCCCCCAAATTTGGGGGGTACCCGTGGGAGCTTCTCCTCTGCTCCGGGACTGGGGTGTAATATTTGCTCGGCGGCTCTCGCTTCGAATTATTTTATTACGGCCGTTCCAACCCAGCCAGCGCGGTGCTCGGCATTGCCGTGCCACCCCGGGTGCGTGTCATCGTGTGTCCCCCCCCGCCCTCCCAGCCCACCCACTGCCAGCCCTGACCACACGTGGTGGTACCACGGCATCCCCGCACCACCCGCCTCCCCATCCTTCATCCCCGTGCCCTCCCCTCCTCTTCCTCCCAGCCTCAGCACCCTGCAGCCGGGCCGGGCGCCCATCGGGGCGGGGGGAACAGCGTTCCCCTCCCCTCCCCGGCATTCCTCGGGAGTGAAACACAAGAGCTGGCAGGGCACTCCTGCTTTCTCTGGCCTCTGCTCCTCCGGTGCCTGAACAAAGCCCTCCTGCCTCTCCCGGGAACCCGGGGTTTGAAACAGGAGAGGCGGCTGGTGCTGCGTGGCAAGGCGAAATGTCCTCCTCCAGCCTATTTTGGGTTTCTAGGGTGGGTGGGGGACAGAGGCGGGCACGGTCCCCACGGTCCCCACGGGGGGCAACTCCGGCCGGGGTACCCCGGCCGGAGTTGCCCCCCGTGGGGACCGCGGGGACCGTGCCCGCCCTGTGGCATCCTCCCCAACCTGGGCTTTGCGTCCCCGCCATCTCGCTGCCATTGTATTGCTATGGAAACCGAGCCCTGGAGAGGACCGGTTCAACCCCAGTTTGGCCCCAGTTTGGTCCCAGCTCTCACGCGCAATCCATCCGTGGCAATACAGGTCGGTGTATCCGGGCCAGCTTCGCCCCTTCATCCCGCGATGATGCATCCCAGAGGGAGCGTGCGCTCCGGCCCCCGGCCGCCTTCCCAAAGTCCGACACCCCCCTCCTTGCAGAACAAAGCCCCCCCTCCGCTCCCCACCGCCCCCGGTGAAACAGGCCCCTGTCGGAGCGCAGTCCCCGACAGCGAAGGTTATTTTAATGGATGCATTACTTTAAACGAACCCTCCGCCATCTGTTCCACCCCCTAATTACGCATGCAAAAAAAGCCCATCTCACAGCCAGCGCAGGAGAAAGTAAAGATATAAGTGATTTAAATGCATGTATCCGCAGCTCCGCCGGCAGCTGGGCTGGGCTGCGCTCCTCGCCTTCCTCCCGGCTGCCTGGCGAGCCGGGCAAGTTGCAGGCAAAGGCGGCAGAGGGATGGATCTCTCGGGTCCGGCAGCTTCCCGACACCTCGGGACGGTGGCCTCGCTGCCGGACGGTGGGTGCAGGCAGGGGTTGGAGTTTGGTGGCTGCATTCGCCCCCCTCCCTCCCCGTTGCCTTTCTCCGCCACCCCCCTGAAGGTTAGCTCTGCCCGCCGGCTGCCAGCCTCGGCGTGGCGGCGGCTGAGCCTTCAAAGCGTGGGGACACGCCACCGTCCCCGGGCTGCCGCGGTGCATGGCGGGGATTTGGGGGGGAGCACCCCCGACTTGGCCGGGCTCCTCGCCCTGCCGCCGTTTGGTGGCGGTTCACGTGGGTAGGGGGTCCCGCGGTGCCGGCTCTGCGTGTGCGCGGCCCCCGGGGTGACGCTGGGGTCCTTGTCCCCTGGGAGAGCGGCTGGGGGGGGGCGGTTGGCTCTGCCCCCAGGCTGTGCTCAGGGGTGCGAGGCTGTTTCCCAAGCAGCAGTTGCATTTCCATGGGCCGTCCCAAAATCCAGGGATCCCGGACCCTGAGTGTCCCCAGATGATGTTCGACCCTGGGGGTCTCTCCTTCGGGGCTGTGGAGGGTGAGAATGGGAGGGGGGGGTTGTGTGTGTGCTCAACAAGCCCCCCCCGCCCCCGGAGAGGCAGAGCCTGTAGGTGTTTGAAAAAACCCGTTTTTAAGTCAGCCTCCTGGTTTGGGGAGTCCCAGCTGGGGGCAGGGGGGGGATGGCGACACACCAGGGCTGCGGTGCAGGCGACTGCGTCCGGCCACCGACCAGGGCTGCCCCGGCGTGACTCAGTTTCCCCCAACCCCAGCGCAAACCCTCTCCTTGTGCCACCACCCGTGGGGCTGGGGTGGGTGACCGGCGTGGCTTTGGGTGACCCCACGGTGACAACGCAGGACCACGACCACCATAGCAGGACCACCGCCTGGCGCCGAAGCCGACGGCAGTCCCGGGCGCCGGCGTCCCCCCCTCTCCCTTCGTCTCCCTCTCTCCGTGCCTGACTGCAGCAGATGCGCCAGCTCTGCAGGAAGAGGGAATTAAGTTGGGCTGGAGGAATTTTAAAGATTGCTGCAGGCCTGAGGGTCTTAGATCCCCCCGCGGAGATGGGCAGTCATGCAGAATTAATCCTATCGGCAGCCTGGCTCGGCTTCAGCCGGTGCAGAGCTCCAGGAGAGCGCGAGGGAGCGCGGGGGGCGATGCTGGGGGCGGCTGAGCGAGCCCCGGCGCCTCTCAGCGTCGATGGGAAATTAATAATGAAAAATTAAAAGCCCCAATTCGGCCTCCCCCCCTCCCCAGCCCGGAGGTGGGACTCGTAGAGGGGGGAGGAGGCGGGAGGATTCTGCAAAGCTTAAGGAAAACCTGTTTGCCGTAGCAAACGGAGCTCGGTGGTGTGAGAAAACACCGGGGCCGCATCCTGCTCTTGGTGAACGGTGCTTTGGTACAGCCAGGGCTCTGCCCTCTGCCACGGGGTGGGGGCTGGCTGGCTCTCGGGTGGGAGCACCCCTTGGCTGCCGTCACCCAAACCCACCCGCGATGGGCTCATGCGGTGGCAGGAGGTAGTTCGCGGTGCCGCGCCGGCGCGGGGGACGCGGGGACGCACCGGACATCCCCACGTGCTGCAGCAGCCGCACGCCACGTCCAAGGGGATGCGAGGGTGGCATCTGGGCACCCCGTGGCTCTGCCAGCCCCACGGGTAGCCTTGTCCCCATTGTCCCTCCTGGCCACCGGGGCCGCGGTGCCACCGTGCCAGCGGGCTCGGTGGCTGCGTGACGCCGGGCAGGGTGGCCCGCGAGGGCTCTGCAGCTGCCGCCGAGCTCTCTGCTCCTCCAGTTTATAAATAATGCAGCACCGAGGCGTGTTGGCAGCGCCGCGCACACGCCTGCAGGCCCGGCGCGGCGGTGGGCGCTTCGGGGGCGAGCGGTGGGTGCTGTCACCCCGTCTGGGTGCCACCGAGCCACGCCATCCCGGTGGGAAGGAGGCGAACCCCGGTGTCCCCGTGCCCCCTCGTCTCCCCACACCGTCGCCCAGCCCCACACCCCACCGGGGTGGGTGGCGGCGGTGGCGGGTGCCCGCGGTGACCCCACGCGTGGGGACGTCCCCGTGCCTCGTGGCGGTGGCGCCGATGGCGGCGCGCAGCTTGCACGGTTGCCATGGCGATGTGCCGGCGCTAACGAACCCGAGTAAACATTAACGAGGGAGAGCCCCACGCGGGGTGGGTGGGAGGGTGGGGGGCCGCGGCGCTCGGGCCTGGGGACCCGGGCGTCCTGCAGGACTGGGTGCTGGGGTGGGAGGGTCTTGGCATCGTCCGTGTGTCTTAGGGTGCGCCCGGGAGCATCGCCCCGGACGCCTGGGTCCCCTCTAGATGCTGCCTGAGGTTGTGCTTTAATGGGCAGACTGGGAGCTCTGGGTGCTGGGCGAGGTCCGTGGGGGCAGGACGTCTGGGTCCCCGTCCCAGCTCGGGGGGTACCCAAGGTGGGAAGGTCCCGACCCCAAGAACCCAGGGGTCCTGTCCCGCCTCCGCGCGGGCACCAGCACGGTGCACGGCACCGCTAGGCGAGCACCGGCCGCCGTCGCCCTCTCCGTGTAGCACCCATGGGTGCAGGTGCGGTGGGGGGGATGCAGCTGCGGTCGGGTGCCCCCCGGGGCTGGCGGGGAGCTCAAGGCGCTCCTGGCAGCAGCTGCCACGCAGCCCTGCCACCGCCGCTGCCTGCAGTTGTCACCATGACTCAACTCCCCCCATCCCTCCTTTCTCTCGGCCACACCGGCACGGAGACCCACACCGCGGTTTGGGTGGGGGTCAGGGTGGGGGTCAGCCCTCCCCGCGCCAGCAGCCCCAGCGTGCTCGAGGTCCCCTCCAGCATTTAATGGCGCTGCAGCTCATTAAACGGAGGTGCAGGTGCCCCCGGTACCTTCCTCCTCCCGGAGGGCTCTTAATGAGCGGCTGCTAACGAGCGCCTGCGCTCCCCGCTTGCCTCCCCAGCCCCGGGAAGAGGCTGATTGGCGAGCAGGCACCCAGGAGCGATGCACGGGCTCTTTTCGGGGGCTTTAAGGGGTCGAGTGACCCCACGTCCGCTGCCCCTTTGCCGTGCCGCGGACGTGGCCTTTGCACCGTGCACGAGGGTCCCGCGTCACCGTCACCGGTGGTCCACCAGCTCGGTGGTGGGGAGCACCGATGGCTCTTGCAGCCCTCGTGGTCCCGTTGTCTGTCAGCCTGAGGGTGGGGGCTGACAGCACGGCAGCTCCCTGCCTGCAGCCTGCCTGCAGCCTGCCTGATTTTGCAGCAGAGCACTGTACCTGGGGAGAGAGGGCTGAGGGCTGTCACCATCCTTCCAGGCGTGCGTGGACGTGGCAGCACCGCATCTCTCCCCGGCTCCTCGACGCAGGGCTGCTGCGGGATGTGCGTCATGGGCACCTGGTGCCCCGTGCCTCAGTTTCCCCTCCGGGGGGACACAGGGCCCTAGGGGCAGGCGCCGGGGCTGGGCAGACATGCAGAGATGTGGGTTGAGGCTCGTGTTGGTCCCCCCCAGCCCTATTTTTGTCCCCGTAGTCACATCGTACAAAGCCACCCAACCGCTGGGAAGCCCTCCTCGGGTCTAGTTTGAGCAGGGGAGCTCCGAGAGGGGGGTCAGTCGAGGGTCCGTGGCTCCCCTGTACTCCCAAAATAACCCAGTGGCACTGGTGCGGGGCAGGGGTGCAGGTCTGTGGGTACCCCGGAGGAGGTGGGCTGGGAGCTGCCTGGCTGGGGGGGGTCCTTAGGCTCGTCCCCCTCCTTCGGGGACTGCAGCGAGGGACAGCCCATCCCGCACAGAGCCATCGACCCGCTCCGGGGCCGGGTCCCCCAGCTCCCTGCCAAAGGGAGCCCTAATCCTCCGTGACACGGTGCCCGGCTCCGCGGTGGCTAATTGCAGTGTCCCCAGCTGAGGATTACGGTTTAAAGCGGGGAAGGAGCAGCGGGAGCAGATGAGCTCCCGAGCAACAAAGCTCCCGTTTCCCTGCAAAGCGACTTTTATTAGGGGTATAATTAAAAGCTGACAGGAGGGGAAAATCACGGGGATGGTCAGGGCGAGGGCTGGAGCTACCCGAAGGTCCCCGTGCCCCCCCAGGCATCCGACCCACCAGCCCCCCGCTCCGACCGCAGCTTTTCTGGCAGGGCAGGAGGCAGCGAGGTGCTGGGCTGGCGGAGGAAATCCAAACTCGGCCCCTATGAAAGGGGCTTTGTGTGCCCGGGAAGGAGCAGCCCTCCTCTTTCTCCTCCTCCTCCTCCTCCTCCTCCCCTGGCTGCGGGGCCGCTTTCCCGCCTGAGGGTGACCTCACCGTGGGTGCCGGAGGGAAACTGAGGCACGGGGCGGCATGGCAGCCCCGTGGTCTCCTGCCCCGCTCAGGCTCCCACAAGGGCTTTTCTCCATCGCTTACACCCGTGGCATCCGCAGGGGCCACGCGCTGCGGGTGAGCCGGTCCCTGGGGACGTGCTGGGGTCGCCCATGGGTGCCCCAGCTGATGCTGGGTCCCTTGGGGTGGGTCCTCCCTGCTGGGGCAGTGGGGAAGGAATCGCGGGGACAGAAGGACATCACGGGGACAGAGGGACATTTTCCCCTGTCCTCTTCATGCCGCCAGGATTGGCTTTCCCCAGTGCCACTGTCTGCCTCAGTTTCCCCTTCCCCTCCGTGCAAGCACTGTGGCTGCCGTCCGGCACGGTGGGATGCCGGATCTCCCTGGGGGGCGTTCGACCTGCATTGGTGACCCCGACTGCCTCTGTGGATGTGGCTGATGTCCCCTGGGAAGGGGACACATTGCAGCACCCAGTGTTTTGCACATCCCCGGGCAGAAGCTCGCAGGAATGTCCCTCCCGTGCCGGTCAGGTCCTGTTGCAGGGAGAAGGGTGGGCGCAGGCAGGGCCCCCCAGCTGGGTGCTGGCCCACCGGCTGCCTTGCCCTGGCCTGGCTCCGGCCCCAGCGGGCGGCGGGGGGCTTGTTCTCCGCCTGGACAGGAAGACGAATGAATTCCATTACGGGATCGCGATTTTATTCCACGTGTCAGGGAGCCTGAGATTAACTTGCTCACCAGGCTGTGACAAACCCAGACACCCGCGTGCGCGCGCTCGGGTGCAGGGGCTTCGTATGCTCGCCGGGCACGGAGCTGCCTGAGACCCCGCCGTGCCCCCCAGGGCGGGCAAGGCTGTACCCGTCCCCGCTGTCACCAGTTGGGAGCCCTCCCGGCACCTGGGGAGGGTGGCACTGGCCAAGGTGGGGGCCTGGCGCTGCCACCGTGCTGTCCCATTGTCCTAGAGGTCCTTTGGCCACCCAAGGATGCAGATCTTGCAGCCGGGCGAGGGGTGAAGCATCTTCCCGGTACAGCTCCCCTGCAGCCCGACGCTGTGCCGGGAGGCCGCGTGCTGCCAAAAAACGGGCTGGGAGGGAGGTGGGAAGGGGGACACAGGGGTTCAGGGGGCCTGTCGCAATGGCTGGCAGTGTTGGAGCCACGGCAAGACCAATGGCTCGCTCTCATCTCACCCCAGCCGAGTGGCTGCCCACCCTGGGAGAACACGTCGGGGCCCTGCATCCGCATCGGGGCCGTGCATCCGCGTGCACGGAGCTGTGCCGTGCCGTGCCGTGCCGTGCCGTGCCGCGGGGCCGGCTGCTCTCCCCTCGCCGCCCCCCCTGCGCGGGCGCAGGCAGCTGGCTCTGTTTGCTGGAGGCTTTGCGCATTCCAGTTCGTGGGTCACTCGCCTTCGAAACCTCTCCGGGGACGGAGGCAGTTGGGAGCCGTAACAAACAACCCAAGGGCTCCGATGACGCCCGCGCCCAGCGCTGCCTGCCAGCACTGGGGCGGGGGGGGGGGGGGGGCGGGGAGACGGCCCCCTGCTCCCCTGGGGTGCCGGAGTGGAGCTTTGGGGTGGTGCTGGGAGGTCCCAGTAAAAATAACTGGGGAGGAGGGCCACGCCGAGCGGGTCTCCTTTGCAGGCCGTGGGAGCGATCGCTTTTTGGGGAGCGGTGGGGTGCACAGGAGGGATGCCGCGGTCCTCTCTGCTTATGGGGCGTCAGGGCTGGGGTGCGGAGTGGGGTGCCGGCAGCGGGGCATCGGCCGGGATCCGTACGGGGAGGGGTGGGGGAGCCGGGGGGTGGGTCCGGCGCGGGCAACGAGCTTGGGGTGGCCGGGCTGGGGTTTGCTCAGGGCTGGTTAATGTGTCCTGGAATGTGCGTCGGAGCCGTCCCGGGGAGATCAAGGGTCCGGCAGAGCGGCGGGAGCGCGGCGTGGCTCGGGGGGCTGCGGGGCCGCGCGCCGGGGAGGCTGGGTGGCGCGGGGAAGGTCAGCCTTGGCCAGATGCAGCCACTCCACCCTCCTCCAGTGCTTTGCACATTAATGCAAATGCACTGGCCTGAGTGGTTCATTAGCAGCATGTGGAATGGAATAATGCATCCGCATCCCATTAGCCTAATGAAAAAAAGGGAGCCGGCACCTGGAACAAAGCTGCCGACTCTTGGCTAGTGCTCTGGTTCGGCCATGCTGGGCCGTGGGGCCCCCCCTTCCCTCGCCCTCCCTTCCCGTCCCTTCCCTCCGCCGCCCCGGCCATCGCCTGCCCGGTCCTCCCGGCGTCCTCGCACCCAGCGCCGCAGAAGGGGCCGCCATCCCCGGGACGTCACCGTGGCGGGGTGCAGCCGCAGGGGGACCCCGGGGTGGGCAGAGCCCGTCCCAGCATCACCCCTCTGCGTCCCGGGGGGGACACACGGCCGAGCCGGGAGTGCCGCAGAGGCGCTGGCCGGGCGGCGGTGCCGGGCGGCGAGATGTCCCCGTGTCCCTGGGGCTGGGAGCTCGAAGCCTGAAGGATTAGAGGAAACATTGCCAAACAAACCAGGCTGTGCCGGAACCAATTAGCCTCCAGCAGGCAGAGTTTCAGATGCTGTTATTTCTGCCTCTTCTCTTTTCTCTCCCTCCTTCTGTCTCCCCCTTTCCCCCCTCCCCGGCCCTCCCCAGCCCCTCCTGCCCGCCCCCAGCATCTCTGCTCTCGCCATTCCTCTCCGTGTCGGAGCTTGTTTTGGGCACTGGCTCTGGAGTGAGTCATGCCGCGCGTAGGGGATTTTAAAAGCTTTCTGCTGTCGCTGGGAAGCCGGTTTGGGCTGCTCCGACACTGGGGGTGGAGCGCGATGCCTCGCAGACAACCCTCGTCTGGGGAACCCAAAAAAAAAATCCCCCACCCCGGTGCCCCGAACCCCTGGGGTCCTGCGGGCCCCCTCTTTGCCGGGCCTGGCTCGGTCACCCTAGCCAGCGGTTGAGTCACAGCCGAAACTTTCGAGCCGTTGGAGCTTCCTCCGCCGGGGCCCCTCTCCGAGGAAGTGGTCTGCCGGGGCGTCGAGCCCGGCGGGGCGGTTGCCCTGGCCCCGACGGGTGCAGCACGCAGGCGCGGGCAGCCGGCGCTGGAGGTTGAAGCGTGGGAGATTTTTTTTCTTTTTTTTTTCCCCCCTCTGCCTCCCTCCTTTCCTCCACCGCCGCCTCCGCCAGCCCCGTTGCCAAGCCTGGGGTGGGGGCCCTCCGGCACGACCCTCCTGCCGGTCCACAGCTGGCCCCGGTCCTCTCCCCCCCCCCCTTCATCCTCCTCCTCCTCCTCCTCCTCCTCCTCCTTGCCTTGAGCTGTGCTGCCGAGGGACTGCAGCTCCCGTGGATCAGGAGGAGATTTAGGTCAAGCGCTCGACTGAGTCGAAACAGCCATCTGTGTGCGGAGGAAACCGGCCACCCAGAGCCCCCGGCGCGGCTGGCCCGGCATCGCCACCGGGTCCCGGCACCGCCGGCACCCTCCGAACCCCGCGGCTGACCGCGCAGGCTGCCTTTGTCTCCGGCAAGGAAAAAAAACCCCACCCAACGAATAAATAAACGGGGGGAAAAAGATTCCCCCTGCCCACCCCATCCGTCCCCCCCAGCTCTGCCGTTGGCATCGCCGCCGAGCGCCGGGAAATTTGGCACGCACCGGCCGCGGCACCGCTCCAAGGTCGCCCTGACACGCCACTGGAAGGTGCGCGCCCGGGGAGGGAGGCCGGCGCAAGCTGAGCTGGGGATGTGGGTGCCGAGGGCCGGAGTTGGCCCCGGGGCGCCCGCGGTGCAGGCAAGGGAGGCAGGGCGGGAGGTGCAGGCAGGAGGGAGGCGCTGGCTGCCTGCCCGGAGTCCGGACTCCTGGGTTCCTGCAGGAACAGGGTGGAGCGGGAGGAGGCCGGGGAGCTGGTGTCATCCCAAGCCGCGGCGGGGGGGGAGCGTTTCCCTCCCCTGGAGGGTGGGTGGGGGGCTCCGAGCGGACCGCGGCGTGCGGAACTGCTCCCCGCTCGCCGCCGTGCCTCAGTTTCCCCAAGTGGGGGTACTGCCTGCAGAGCAGCCCGGTGCTAGCGGCACGGCCAGGCGCCCCGGTGAGGTGGGGAGCCCCAGCCGCCCCTTTGCACCCCATGCCGGGGCGGGGGCGGCCACGGCCCCTCCTGCTCTCCACCTGCCGGCTTCTTCTCGCTTTCTCCATTTCCTTCCGGAGCCTTTTTTCGCTCGCCGGTGTCTCTTGTCGCTGCGCCTGTGCACACGCCCGTGCGCGGGGAGAGGAAACGCCGCCGGTGCCGTGGGAGGGCCGGCGCACGCCGGACGGGACTTCCCGCCGCGGTCGGTTTGGTGCACCCCAACCGTGCAACGAGTTGTGCCTGGTCTCAGGCCGGAGCCCGGCCAGGTGCAGGGATGCTCCCCGGCATCTTGCCCACCCAGCGCTCTGCCCGCGCCCCGCCAGGCCCCTCGGGAGCCCGTCGATCTGCACGTCGTGCTTGGTAAGGAGCTTTGCCTGGCTACGCAGCCGGTTCGCACGGTAATCCCGCCTTCGCCGGGGGGATTACACGTGGGGAGAGCTGTGGGGGGCCCGGAGCGCCCAGGGGCCGGCAGCCGGCTTTTGGAGGTCGGGATTTCCCCTGGTGCAGCGGGTTTTGGCCAGGAGGGCGACGGGGACATCCTCGCGCCAGAGCGGGTCTTGCCGATCGAGGACCGCCGGCATTTACCGCCGGCTCGCCCAGCCGTGGGGCGAAGCAGGCGGGAGCCCGGCGTCCCCGCAAGATCTTTACCGGGCAGGGGACAGGCAGCCCTGCGCCGAGCCGTGCCGGGGCTGGAGCCGGTGCTTCCCTCCGGCGGGATCACGGTGAGCGTGCCTGCATCCTTCGCCTGCATCCCTCCCTCCCCGCGGCGCGCTGGCGTGGCAGCGTGCAGGCACGTGCAGGCAGCAGCGAGGCGAGGCAGCTGCGAGTGGGGACACGCAGGCAGCGTGCGGAGGAGGTGTCCGGCACGGGGACTTGGGAGCTGGGCTCGGGGACAGGCTCTGATCGGGGGTCCCATCCTGGCTTCCCCACAGCCCTGAGTCCCTGGGGTGGGGGGGCTCGGAGGGGGCTGGTGGATGCCGGGAGCTCGGCGGTTCGTTATGGTCTCAGAGGGCTCCATTAATTCTTTAAATATCCAGCCTTTCCAGGTGGGTTTTGTTGAAAATTAATTTCCGGAGCTATTTTAATTTTGCTGTATTTAATTTGCTGTTTATTTTAATTAATTAACGTCGGGAAAATCTCTTCTCCCGAGCATCCTGCAGCCGTCTGGGGTGGCTGCACCCGGGAGGCGAGAGCAAGGGGGTGTCGCGAGCGCGAGGGGCACCGGCAGGGAGGGTGCCCGGCCCCCACCGTGCCCACCCAGCTCCGCCGCACCTGCGCCAACCTGCCCGGGCAAACAGGCTGTCGGCACCCTCCCACTCGCCGGGATGGTCACGGGGAGGCGGCGAGCTGGGTCTCTTCCCAGCTCCGTCCCCGGCTCCGGGGCTTATCCGGGGGTTTGCTGCTGGCTCCCTGGGATGGTCGTTGCATCTCCTGGCTGGCAGATGGCTCGGGTACCGCTTGCAGCCGCCTTCCTCCTCCTCCTCCCCCTGGACCTGGGGGTCCAGCATCTGTGGGGATGCAGCATGCGGTGGTGCAGCTGCGCCGTGCCGTGCCACGCTGTGCCACGCCGTGCCGTGCCAAGCAGCAGAGCTCTGGTTTAAAAGCCCGGCACGGAGCTGTTTCCACCCACACCCACGCAGAAGGATGCGGGGCTGAGCTCAACCTCCCGCTCCCATCCCCGCATCCCCCTCGGTGCTCGATGCTCCAGCCCTGGGACTGGCCATACCCCTGCAAAGGGGTCCCTGGGGGGAGGCAGGCGAGGTGGGGGGGGGAAGGGATGGAGCCGCCTTCCTCCAGATCAAGGCCTCTGGTCTCTCGCATGTCTAGACGCTGCCACACACACCTAATGTGGTTCTTGGCAGGAGCCGCGGCTGCTCTCTCGAGGTTAATTGCTGCGCGCAGAGCTCTGCAGACAGATAGCCGGGCTCCGTGCTGCCCCGGGGACACCCGCCTTGCCCGGTCCCTGCGTTGGCTGCAGCCCCTCAGGGATGCTCGGACCCCCGAGGGATGCTCGGACCCCCCCCAGGGTAGAGGAGCGGATGGGGGATGCAGAAGGAGCGCTGCTGCGCCAAGCCGGGCGATTTGGGGTGCAGCACTGAGCAATGAGGGGGGGGTCCCTGGTTTTGGGGAGCAAGCAGGGATGGAGGAGAGGCGCTGGCGGTGCTTTGCAAGGGGCGATGATGGCCCTGGGGGCTTTGGAGCCAGAGGAGGAGAAGAGTTAACGGCCTCTCCCTCGCCGGCTCGGCGCTGCCGCCGTCCTCCTGCCTGCTCTTGGCAAGGCGGCTGGGCTAGATAAGGGGAAGCGCGGCGGGGGGAGCCGGACAAAGGCAGAGCCTTATTCAGCCAGCGTGGCCGGATCCAGCCTCCGGAATGGGAGCCGGAGAGAGACGCGGCGGGGACTGGGGTGGGAAGAGCCGTTTCATCCTCCGGCCCCAACATCTGGTGGAAAGCGGGGCTGGGGAGGGGGGGAACGCCGGGGGTGCTGCAGGGGCGAACCCTGGGGCTCGGCCGGATCTGGACTCCCTGGGATGGGCTGGATGAGGCCATTCCCAGCCGCTGCTCTTGCAAAGGAGCCCAGAGGTCTCTGGGATCCACAGGGAGTTCAGGGCAGCCAGGCACCGGCACCTTCCCGGGAGCACCGCGAGCAAATGCTGCCAAAACGCCATGGTCGGAGCCACCAGCACCGCAAGCCCCGTCCCTGCCTGGCGCCGTGCGTAGGGACCGGCTTCCCCATGAGCAAACTAGTCCCTTGCCGGGCCCGATGTTGGCTCCCACGTGCCATCACCGAGGCAGGGTGGTACAGAGCAGGGCTGGGAAGTGGGGCATCCCAAGGGGGGAATCACATTGGGGTCACAGGAGAAATCCCCAAAGCACGACATCCCCTCGCCTCGCACATGGCTGGTGCCGGTGTTGGGGTCCGGGCTCGGTCCCATGTCCCGGGGCCGTGTGGGGGTGAGCTCTAGCCCTGGGACCTGCCCCACACGGGATCCCCGGGGAATCAGGTGAAGGTTTCAGTCCGAGCTGTGTTTTGGTTTGGGGTTTCGTCATGTTTTCATGGCAGGGAATTTCCGTTCCTAACCAAAGACAAGAGAAAAAAAAAAAAAAAAAAAAGAAAAAACCAAAACCAAAAAAAAAACAACCCCTGCCTTGAAATTTTGCCAAAAAAATGGGATGTTTCCATTCTTGTTTTGGTTTTTGGCAGCCCCAAACTGCAGCCAATGGAAGAAAATATCTGTGTGGAAATGCTGCTGGCCTCCTCCGCGCAGTGCAATGGCTGTTTCAGGGCCGGCAGGGCTAGGAGCTCCTGCCCCCATGGCCGGGTGGCTTTGGGGGGTTTTGGGTGCAGAGGGAGACTTTTGGCATATGGAGAAACTTGCAGAGAGCGTGAGAAGGAGCGTGGACCCTCCTGAGCGTGGTGCCGGGCACCGCTCCTCCGACGCTTTCCTCCCCGCACCCGTGCTCTTTGCAGAGGACATTGCCATGAGAACGGGATTGTTGTTTTGTGGGGAGCATCGACAAGAAGCAGGCGAGCGGCTGCAAGGACACCGGTGGCATGCGGAGCTTGCGGTTCCCACTTGTCCTTGCAGCGGGTCGCTCTCTCCTCCCCAGCTGGCAGCGGAGCCGCGTTTGGCTCCAGCGTGTGCCGTGCAACGCCGTCCTCCCACCGTGCATCGCCTCCCCTCCCGGCATCACCCAGCCTCCCCCCGCCGCCACCCCGCTTCGCCCCCCGGCTTTTGGGGGACCCTCTGCGGGGGCCACGATGCTGCGGTGGGTGGGGTTGGGAGAAAGCGGCCGCTGCGATGCTTAAATGAGGTTGGGTATTTTTCCACCCCCCCATCCATGCTAGGAAGAATTACAGTCACCCAGGCATCTGTTCTGGCAGAGTCGAGCTAAAGAGCTTGTCCTGGGCTTGGCAAACCAGCCGGCGCAGCCGACAGCTTTTCCAAGGGCAGCCTTGGCGGATGCGGAGCAGCAGGTTGACATTGCAGGGAGAGGATCCCTGCACCGCAGGCACCCGCCCTGCGCCCCTCTGTTCCTGCCTGGGTGGGGTGGAGGGGGGGGGTGTCCTGTGGGGAGGATGGGTTGCAGGATGCTGCAAACCTCCTCCCCAAAAAGCAGCATCCTCCAGCAGGTCTTTGTTCAGAGCAAGGAGGAGGGTGGCCGGTGCCAGCGCATCCTGGGCTCCTCGTCCCCGGGCAGGGAGGGTGGCTCGTGGCACCCTGCACCCGGTTGCAGGAGGCAGGATCGGTCCCTGAGCAGCCCCTTGCGTGTCCATGGGAGACCCCTGCAAGGGACCACCACCAAAAAACCCCCCGTTAGCTGCTTCTCACGTGTGGAACCCGGAGACATCTCTTGGCATCCCCTGGCTGTGCAGCATCCCCTGTCACCGCCACCCCGTCCCTGCTGGGCGCTGCACACCTCACGGCCACCCCACGGGTCCTGCTGTCACCCACCGTCCCCGTGAATGCCATGGGTGGGTACAGCGGTGGCACCAGGAGGGGCTAGGAACGCGGCGTGCCTGGCCGGTGCTCGGCCACCCCTCATGCCTTCCCCAACCCCGCCATGCCCTGATCCTGCCCAGGCCTGCGAGCACAGCCGCGGTGCGGGTAATTAGCAGTAAATCTCTGTGTGCATCTCCTCTCATCAGCTCGCAGGAGCTGGGCTTGGCACGGCCGGCAGAGAGGCTGCTGTTTGAAGGCACCTTTGCGGCCGCCCTCCCACCCGACGCCCAGCACATCGCCGTATGGGTGCCGCAGACCAGCCAGCGGCACGGTGCGCACGGGCCGTATCCGTGCCCCAAGCCATCAGCGGTCGAGGCAGGGGGGAGGCGAATCGGCACGGCTGGGCAGGGAGGTGGGGGAGCCCTGCCAGAGCGCCAGGCTCGGAGCTGGAGCGTGTCAGGCACAGATGGGATTGTTAGTAGTGGTAAAAATTAGCCAGCCCCCTCTTAAAAACCCAGGCGCAGCAACCCGACCCCACGGGCTCCGGTGGCGGCGGTTCCCACCGGAGGGGTGTTGGCGTTTGCTTCCCCTGCCATTACCATCCATCCCCGGGCTGGGATACGGGGCCACGGCTGCCCTTCATGTGCCACCACGTCCCCTCTGCGCTGCTGGGCTGTGGGCTTGCTCCTTCGCCCAGCCCTGGGGACGAGCACCCTGACCCTGCACCCGTCCCGGCCCCAGTGCCACCAGTGCAGGGCGAACCCTGTCCCCGCGGGTGCCCCCACCCTCCAATCTGATCCGCCCCGTGCGATTTCCTATTTCTTTCTTAATGCGCCCAAGCCTCCTGTTTGCTTTTTTAACTGCAGTAACCACAAGAGGGAAGTTTCGGAGCGGTATGAGCCCAGCTCCACCGGGAAGGGAGAGTCGCCGCGACGCTGCCGCCCATCACCGCGGCACCGTGACGGGGGGGCTTCGCCAGCACGGTCCAGGGGATGGTGGCAGTTGTACTCTCCATCCCCCTCTCCCCGCCCCTCATCCCCAGCCCCTTTTCTTTTCGAAGTGGTGAATTTGGGGCTGGTTCGGTGTCGCCGAAGGGACTCAGGCCCCCCCAGCGCCGATCGATCGCTCTGCTCGCTCCCGCTCGCTTTTTTTTCTGTTTGTTTGCAGCCGCTTGAGGGCTCTTGTGATGAATCCAGCCTGGACAGATTTCAAGAACAGCTGAAACGCAGCCCGGGGTGGGGGTGGGAGTGGGAGGGCAGCGGGGCTGGCCAGCACCAGAATGCAAAATGGTGCAGCGGGCAGAGCTGGGACGGCGGGACGGGCTCACGTGGGGTCCGGCTCGAGGAGAAGAGAGGGATGGGGAGCAACGGCAGCGCCTCCCCAAAGCTCTGGGTTCTGTGGGTCAGCGACATGGGGACCCTCTGGGTTTAGTGGGGCTGAGGATTCGGGGCGATGCGTGGGGAGCGGGCTCAGCCCCTGCGTCTGCCTTCTGCCCGCTGCCCGCGGCCGCTGCCGGGAGCTGGGCTGCGCTCCAAGCCAGCCCCTAATTGCACCGGCAACGGGCCGGTCCCGCTGGCCTGGCGCGGCTTGGGCTGCGCCGGGGCTCGGGGTCGCACCTGCGAGGGGCCGAGGGGGCCGCGCCGGCTCCGCCGCCCACCCCGCCGCACCAGGTGCCGTCCATCCCCGAGCGGCCCCGGGGATCGGCCGCCTGGCCTTCCATCGCTGTAAAATGGCGGCTTCTTAATAAAAAAGGAAACCCTCCCAAAAACCCAAGCACGAGGAGGGTGAGCATCTCCCCGCACCCGCAGCCCGGGGCTGCCGGCTTTGCCGGGGAGGGGGGAGCGATGGCAGCAAAAGGGGGGGCGCGCAGCTGTGCCAGGGGGAACAGAAGCACGGGGGGCAGGAGGAGAACCAGAGCCTTGGAGGAAATCTTCCCTGGCTGAGGCGATGCCGATTGGCGAGGCGGCGGCTGCCGTGGTGCTGGGTGCTGGGGTTGGCTGTGATTTTGCAGCCGCAACTCCGGGAGAGAGCGGGACGCGCGTCTGCGCGCGTGTGCGTACGAGTGTGCGCGCAGGCGGGAGGAATAATTAGTTCCTACTACAGCACTTCTCACTCAAAGTGCTTTTTAAAAGCCTCCATTCATTAGTCTTCACAGCTCCCCTGAGGTGTCATGTCCTGGTTCTCTCCCCCCTCTGACTCCCCACCTTCCCCGGAGCAACTGGGGATCCTGAGCTGGGGAAGGGGAGGGTGACACCGCCAGCAGATGCTGGGTCCTTGTAAAACCCGAGGTTTTTGAAGACCGTCCCGGTGCCCCCCGTCCCCATGGGGCTGATGGGGTGTCGTGGGCACATGGGCATCGCTGGAAAGTTCCTGTTGAGGCTGAGCTGTGCCAGGTTCGGAGCACTGGGGAGGAGAGCGGGATGGCAGGGAAGGGGTCATGGGTCCGGTGGGTCCCACCACCGGCTGCACCCAGGGACAGTGGTGTCCCTCACCGGGGTGCCAGGGAGTGGCACAGCAGTGCCAGTTTCCAAATTACCCAGCGCGTGCTGGGCTGCCAGGGGTCACCGGGCAGAAGGACGGAGGATGCCGGAGGGTGCCGGTGCCGCTCAGCCCCCGAACGCGAGCATCGCCGATGGGCGAGGGAGTGGGGGGGTGCCCGGGCGCTTGCCCCCAGTGGGGCAGCAGGGCCGGGGGGGCACGGAGGTGGGCAGGCGATGGTGGAGGGCCTCCTCTGCAAACCCTAACCTTATTTTCCCAGGTCCGACGCCAGTTTCCATGGAAACAGCCGGGAGCAGAAACGGGAACCAGAATCCAGAAATGCGAAGCCTCGAGCTCCCGTTCGCCTTCCTGGATTCCCGCTCCCCGTGGCCCCGGGATGCTGGCTGGGTGCTCACCACGGGGCACCCACGCTGCTCCCACCATGCTGGGGTGCGGGGCCGGCCCGTCTCGGCAGCCCGTGGGGTTGGGGTGCTCCTCTGTCCTTGCACGCTGTGGCACCCGTGCATGGTGCACGGCACATGGGGATGTGCATGGTGTGCACAGCAGGGTTGTGCGGTAGGCAGGGGGTACCGCGGGCAGGGGGTACCGCGGGCAGGGGCTACTGCGGGCAGGGATATTGCAGGCAGCACCGTGCGCGGGCAAGTTCAGACAACATCTGCACACATCTGTGCGTCTAGATGGTGCACAAGGGTGGGCGTGTGATGTGTATATGTAGGCGCTCCTGCACAGACATGTGCGCTATATGGGTATAAGGGGGGTGTGGGCACCGTATGTATCAATAATGTATGGTCTGTATGTTCAGTGTTACTGGTTGCACTGGCAGGACCCCAGTCCCGTGGTGTTTCCCAGTCCCGTCCCTGCCCTGATGTCCCCATCCCCAGGACGCGGCAGGGATGGGGGACCCCAGCCGCCTCGAGAGGGGCAGCACCAGCCAGCCCCACCATGGGGACCTGGGTGCTGGGTGCTGCACACAAACCCAGGCCTGTGGCTGGGGGGGGAGGCCCTGCTTGGCCCCCTGGGGCTGAGAGCCCCCCAGACTGCTCCGGGCAGCCAAACCGGAGCCTCACGGGCCACGTTTGCATCCCACAAAGCCGAGCCCCGTGCCCTGCGCCGCGCCGTGCCGCGTCCGTCCAGCCTGCGCCTTCCCCGCTGCCCACCGACCTCCTGCACGCGTGTGCTCGCCTCGCACGCGCGTGTGCAAGCCTCACCCCGTGGTCCCTCAGGTGCGCAGCGGCACGTTGCGTTCCCGCATAAGCTCGTAGGAGCCAGCATCCGTGGGGTGGGACATTGGTGTCCCCTGGCACATCCCAGCCGGTGATGGGGATCTCTTGGCGCCGTCCTGGTGCCAACTGTCCCCATCCTCCCTGCGGCACCCCGCCACCCCCCGCGAGCCGATTTCACCATGCTCCCAGCGGGCTGGCTCCCAGCGGAGCCACGCACGGCTACCGGATCGCGGCACCCAACCCCACGCCGCACCCTGGGGGTGACGACAGCACCGTCGTGACACCTTCCCCCCCCCCCCCCCCCCCGCCGCCGCGGTACACGGAGCCGTGGGTGCGGGCACCGCTGCCATTGTGTGCGCGCACCGTAATACATCATTTACAGACGGACAGGTATTAAGATACATTATGGATAACTCACAGAGAGAGACGCTATTAATAATACAGACACATACAGAGGGAAGAAAGTGCACACTCGATTTCCATGTTGCTACCAGGAGTTGTGAGGCTGGCTCTGGCTGCCTCTTCCCACACGTGACTGCAACACAGTGGGTAGCTGACAGCCCAGAGAGCCTGGCTTGGGGCCAGGAAAAAGCAGAAAACACAATGTCTGTGCATATCCTCTCTCTTAAAATAACACTCCAACACCGTCTGAGACGAATTAAAATAAGATCAGGAGCGGTCTCGCGAAGAGAGGAAGACGAAGAGGGAAAAGGCAGGCAGGGGAACGGCCGGGGCTGGGCGGCTTCAGTCCCCGGCGGGGAAGGAAAGGGGGCTTGTTTTGCAGGGTTAGAGTTTAAAATTTAAAAAAAAAAAAAATAAAAATGCTGAAGGAGAAAAGAGAAGGCGAAGAGGGAGAAGCAAATCCCCAACGGGGAGGGGAGCGATGCCGGCGGCGGCGGCGGTGCTGGCTGTCCAGCACATGGCTGTCCTTTGGAGGGAAGCCGCGGCAGGGCGGGGGATGCGAGCGCAGGCTGCATGATGGAGAGCATCAGGAATTTCCTGCAGCTGAGGAACACACCAAATACCAGAATGCAAGAGCGAGCGGAGGAGAGCAGGGTGCCGGGGAGGGAATGAGGAGGCGGGGTGGGGGGGGTGGTGGGATGCAGAGGGCTTGAAATAACTGGTGGGGAGAGCAGTGAGGGCAGGGGGCAGCGGGGGGGGGGGGGGGTACTGGGGTGGGGGGAAACGTGGCACTTTGGGCCTTTTTCCATCTCTTTGCCTTGATTTTTTTGCTGCTTTTTTGAAGGAGGTGCCCCGCGGTGCTGCCTGTGCCCGCAGGCCCCTCTCCCTCCTGCCCGCTCCCTGCCCGAAGAGGGGGGGGCTTGGTGTATTTTGGGGGTTTAACGTCTTTCCTCCCTTCTTTTCCCCGGTGATCTGGCGCGGCGCCGGCGGGGACGCAGGGGTCGGTGACGCCGGGGCGTGGGGACGGGGCTACGTCCCGCAGACCCCCGCCTCTCCCGTGGGGCCAGATCCAGGCTCAGGGAGCCAGGAGCAACCCGGAGAACGGGTCCATCCCTGCGGGACAGTGTCACGGGAGAGCGGGGGCCCTTCGGGGGGACCCGCCGTGCAGGCAGCGAGGGCAAACGCTGCCCGAGGAGCCATGGCAGCGCCTCCCACACATGCAACGAGTTTGGCAGGCGCCCTTTGGCCACGCTCCTGCTTCTCCCTGAGCCAGGCTGGGTTAAACACAACAACCCCAAAATCCCCAGGCAGGCTGCGAGCCCCTGAGGCCGGCGTTGCATCCAGGTGCAGCCCGACCTCTCCCTCCTCCTTGGCCACCCCCGGCTCCCCCCTGCATCCAGCTCCTGACTGCATCCAGCCCTGGCTCCCCCGGGGATGCTGGGGGGCCGGAGGGGAGGGGAGATCAGAGGGGGCATCTTGCAGTGCCGGATCCAGGTAGCCAGAAGGTCGCACTGAAAATCTGGAAGTGGAGTTTGGAGCTTAGCAGAGCGGTGAAATCAGTCTTGCTTTAGGGCAGAGAGGAGGAGGAGGAGGGAGAAAGATGCGGTGAAGGGAGCAGGAGGGAGAGGGGCTGCGTGTCCCCCCACATTTTGGGGTGCTGGGTGTCCCCAGGTAGATGCCGTGCCATGCCCCGGCTGGGGCTCTGCCGAGCATCGCGACGAACTGGGTCAGGGGCGTTTGGGGGGGGGGACCGAAGAAGGATGAAGAGGAGGCAGCAGACCCTTGAGCGAGTGCCGAAACCCGGCCAGGCGATGCCGAAGGCTTTGCGGCCCCTTCACCGGGTGCCTCCCGTTTCCACCGATTCCAGGCCGCGGCGTCCCCGGCATCCCTGGGCGAGCGGTGACCCACACCTGCCAGGGCCCCGCCGGGGATGGGGATGCTGAGAAAGGGCTGAGCTCATTAGCAGGCTCCAGCCTCCCCAGCACAGGGGGTCAGAGAGCAGCAGCCCCGGGGCATGGGGAGGGGGGGGCGTGGGGAGCGTGGCTGGAGGCGCTTTGTGTGGGCTGGTGGCCCCCGCCGACCCGCTCGCCAGCCCCCACGAACTGTCCCAGTTCCCGCGATGTTTGTCCCCAAATCTGGGGGTACAGCATCACCGGACGGGGATCTAGCAGGCATGGTGAAGGTAGTGCTGGGGAGGGGGGTCCCCAGGGGCTCCCCCCACCCAGTGCTGCACCCCGCTGTGGTTTTTCCTACCTCCCCCCCCCCCCAAAGCACCCAGTTTCCTTCATTGCAGACCATGAGCTCTTGGTCTGGGTGCAGGGGGGGTGCCTGTGCCCCCCCCCCCCAGCATGCCGGTGCCCTGTCCTTCCCTGCCCAGCACGGAGTAAGGGCTCTCTCGGCCCGTTGCGTGCCAGGAATCCTTCCTGGCCTTGCTCGCCGAGCCGGCAGCGGCACTTTGATCTCCAGCACCGCGGGGTGAGAGGGCGAGAGGGGCCCAGCCGGGGTGCAGAGAGACAGGGCTGCAGCCTGGGGGGGGGGGGTCAAGCACCCCGGGACCCCTCCCTGGCTAATGAATCTGGGGACGAGGGGCCGCCGTGCCCAGTGTCACCCTGCCTGGGCAGGAGATGCGAAGCCTGTGCTTACCCCAAGGTTGGGGTGTTTCTCGTTAGGCATCAGCTGCTAATTGGCCCCTCCGCAAAGTTGTGCAATGGTGGGGGGGTGTCCATCCCCCCAGATGTGCCCCCTCTCGGTCATGCCTGCCTGGCACGGAGCAGGGTGCCCCATCATTTAGCATGGGTGCCTGACGTAAGTGCCCCCGTGGGCTGCCCACAGGGGCCATGGCACCTTCGCTTACACCGTGGCATCCAGGCAGGGGACAAGCAGGGTGCCAGTACCTGCCCTCGGGATGGGGACAGGGTGGCAAAAACCCTACCAGCAGATCACAGGGTGCCCCGGTTTCCCCCGCTCCCCCTGCCCACCCACCTCCCCAGCCCTCCCTGCACATGCCTTTGCTTGGGGGCTGGCCGGCAGGGAGGCCACCCGGGTGCAGGGGCCGGAGGCAGGCGGTGGAGGGGGGGGGATACTGGCTGGAGCGAGTCTAAACCTGGCATCTGTCGAATGTCACCTTACCCAGACAGTCTGTGCTTCCCTGTCTCCATATCAACCGTTCTGCTCCAGCCACCTGCGGGGGGGGTGGCAGGGAGCGCCTTTGGGGAGGAGGAGAGCTCGCCGCTCGCTTGCCGCTCGCTTGCCGCTCACTCGCCGCAACCTCCCTTTCCCCTCCCTTGCTCGCCCCTGGGGTGCGAGGCCCCGGGCTATAAATCGTGGCGCAGGCGCGCACCGATACTCCTCCAGCCACCTGGGATGCGCCTGGGAGATGGGGGGGCGGTGACCCCGGCGCTGGCGGCTTGCGCAACCCCAAATTGCATCATCTGGCTCCGCCGTGCCTCAGTTTCCCCTCGCCGCAGCGGTGAGGCTGGGGACCAGCAAACCCCTACCTGGGCCGCTGGCCCCCCGCGCCCACCGGCACCTCCGCTCCCCGCCGAGCCCCGGCGCAGCTGCGGTGCAGGAGGGATGCTGGGGCTCGCTCCACCCCAGACTCAGCGGCGAGGGCCTCTTCTAACAGCTCTGCACATTTCCCCGGACTGTCCCTCTTCCCTGTGACCAGATGTTCTCGCCCTCCTCCCCCCCGACGGGGTCCGGGCCAGAGCCAGCTCACCGCGGCCGTGCTGGGACGGACACCGCCTGCCAGCATCTCTCCTCCTGCCCCACACCTGGACGGCGGCTGGGGACAGGGGACAGCTAATGGCGTCCTCCCGTGTGGCTCCCAGTGCTCCCCAGTATCGACCCGTTCTGCCGCAGCTGGGCTGTGACACCCCCAAACACAGCGGGGAGGCGAGCCCGTCCCGTCTCTGCGCGGGGCAGTGCGTCGGGGACGGGATTGCAGCACCAGGGCTTTGTATTTGGGGGGATGCTGGAGTATTTGGGGGGATGCTGGAGTATTTGGGGGGATGCTGGAACAGTAGGGGAGATGCTGGAGCATTGGGGGGGGCTACTGGAGCATTTGGAGGGACATGCTGGCGCATTGGGGGGGATGCTGGAGCGTTTAGGGGGATGCTGGAACATTTGAGGTGGGGGTTCTGGAGCATTAGGGAGGCTGCTGGAGCATTTGGGGAGGTGCTTTAGCATTTGGGGTGGGGGTGCTGGAGAATTGGGGGGGTTGCTGGAGCATTTGGGAGATGCTGGAACATTGCGGTGGTGCTGGAGCATTTAGGGGGATGCTGGAGCATTTGGGGTGGGGGTGCTGGAGATTGGGGGGGTTGCTGGAGCATTTGGGAAGGTGCTTTAGCATTTGGGGTGGGGGTGCTGGAGCATTGGGGGGGGTTGCTGGAGCATTTGGGAGATCCTGGAGCATTTCAGGGGAGTTGCTGGAGCTTTTGGGAGGTGCTGGAGCATTTAGGGTGGGGGTGCTGGGGCACTGGGGGGTTGCTGAAGCATTTGGTGGTCACAACAGTGCTCCTTGCTGGTTTACGCCTATCCCAACACCGGGGCAGGCAGCAGAACCGAATTCCCGTAGCGGCGGTGCCGTGGGCAGACGGGTCGGGACGGGGCACGCGCGTGCATGCGGGCCCCTCGCGGGTGCATGTGCATGTGCCACGCATGTGCCGAGCCACGCGGGGCGAGACGCCGGGCTGCGTGGCCACCACCAGCGGGGGCCACGCGGACACCGCTCGCGCTCCGGCGGGAACGCCTCGCCGGCCACGCGCTCCCGGAGCGCTTCGGGAAGGCACGGATTGCGCGGCAGGCGGGATCGGACGGACGGACAGCCGAGGACGGACGCCACCGCCCTCTCCCTCCTCTCCCAACCATGCGCAGCGGCTCCTGCGAGTGTGTAATTTCACCACAGTGCCTAAACGAGGGACAGAAGTAAATTGACCTTTTAACCCGTTTTCCTACCAGGGGGATTATAGCCTGTTTCCTGTTAAATCTCTCCAAGAACTGGCTCCATCCTGCTCGCAGAGTGGGGCGGGGGGGGGACGACACCCACCCAAAGCGGGGGGCTTTCATTTCCCTCGCCGTCCACCGCCAACTCGCCTTTCCCATCCCATCCCATCTCCACCACCTCTTTTCCCGTTCGAGTCTTCGGGGGTGCTTTCACCAACCCCGGGAAAAACCAACGTGGAAAATTGCTGGGAGGAAGGAACCGAAGGCGGAGAGTGATAAATATTGAAAGGGTGGGATTTCGATGTAGGCTGCAACAGCTGTGCCGGTTACAGTGTCACACTATCTCTCCACAGGTTTACTGACCCATTTCCATTCACACGGCTGCCAGTATCTTAGCAACTGCAACAGTCCCCCAAGAACAGGCATATTGCCTGCTATTAGTGACTGCTGCAACTGTGTCAAGGTTAGCTCTCTCCCTCCAAGCCCTGCCGGGTTTGTTTTTCGCCCAAAGCCAGCCCAGGCTGTTCGGTGACATATCCCCCTTCGGCAGCCGTCTTGGGTATTGGGTGGTCATTCCTTCCACAAAAAAAACGCCGGCGGGACCGGAGGAGCGCTTGGCGGGGTGATGGATGGATGGGCTGCGGGGTTGGGTGGTGGGACGGAGGGGGATGCGGGGTTGGGGTGCGCCGGGAGATGCTGCGGGAGGTTGGTGATGGCGTGGGTGCGTGGTGCGTCCCCCCAGAATAGGAGTGCTGTCATCCGGCTGGGTGTCACCGTCGTCCCTGTGCAGTGCCGAGCCCCGGGAAGTCAGCTGGAGGTGGTTGGGGGCTGCGTTGAGCCCGCCTGGGCTGTCACGAGTGGGGCCGGCCTCAGCCCGCACCCTCGGTGGCTCAGCAATGAGTGCTCCCATGGCTGGGCACGGGCAGAGGGATGGTGCATGTCCCTGGGCTCCGTGGCAGCACCGGGGGGGCTCGGAAGGGGAGGCATATGTCCATCCATGTTGGCAAAGCCTGGGACCACCGTGCACCGGCTTGGGACAGAAAGTGCCACGTCGGTGACATCCGCTGTCACCACCTCAGGCACAGGGTCAGCTTCGGCGAGAGACCCACTGGGGTCCCCCCACACTGCATTCCCCCCCACCCCCAGCCCCTGCTCAGCTCTAGCACTTGTCCTATCAGGGCCGTGCCTTCGGGGGAAACTGAGGCACACGGTGTGTGGTCAGGGGACCAACAGGGTGCTTGCTGTTCCCGCTGCATCCAGCCTTGAGGGGCATGGAGTGCGGAGCCATAGCCACAGCAAGAGAAGGGACGTGTGCTCCCTCAGTGTCCCCCAAAACGCAGCGATATTGGGGTGACTGAACCCGCAGAGCAGAGAGAGGGCAAGCAGCCGGTGCGTCCCCCAAACAGCCCATCCAGGGAGGGAAACTGAGGCACAGGCACCCACCAGGCAGGCAGAGCTCCCCATCACCCAGCTCCCCGGCGGGTGCTCTGCTTGCTGGGACCTCGCAGCCACCCCAGGGCTGCACCCACGGGTGAGGAGCAGTGAGGTGGGTGCTGGGGTGGGCAGGGTGCGTCCCGGCCCCCCCGTGCCAGCCACCCCCCCCCCCCCCCCCGGCAGTGCTGCAGACAGTAGGCTCCACACCAGCACGGCCGCGGGGACGGCTGAGAGGGAAGCCACAAAAATGATTTAAGGGGCTGGCGGGATTGATTTATTAAGAACAATTAAAAGCGCTAAATACGCTTAGCTCAGCCAGACGCCGAGCAAGGGAGCCTGGGGGGAAGAGACCTGTCTGCTGTATCCGGAGGGCGAGGCTGGCAGCGGGGGGACCTGCGGCACTTTGCGGGGGGACTGGGTGGCACTGGGCGGCACTGGGCTGGGCTGGAGCAGCCGGGGAAGGGGAGGGGTGCTGGGGCTTGGCTGAAAGGCGATGTAATGGGGTGCAGCGCCCTGTGGCTGGGTTTGCACCCAGCGGTGGATCTGTACCTAGTGACGGATTCGGATCCAGGGCTGAATTCGTACCCAGGCGTGGGTTTGCACCCCAGCTGGAGGGTGCGTGGTGGATGCCCAGGGGACAAGGATGTCCCCAGGCAGTGCTGAAACTGGGGGAGCTGCTTAGGGCCAGTGTCAGCTGCCCAGTATGACCAGTAAACCACACTGGGCAGGGTGTTGCTGTCACAGCCCTGTCTGGCAGGGCTATCCCGGGAGCTCTGCAAGGCCCCGGGAGCCGGCTCAGGGCTGGTGTTCGCCAAGCACCAGTGGCGTGCCAGGCGATCGGCAAAGGGAGGAGGCTCGGTGGCCGTGGGTGTAACCCACAGGACTCCTCACTGATGGGCACCCACGAGGCCAACTGCATTGCGTGGGTTCCAGGGAGGTCGCGGTGCAGAAATCACGAAGCGTTGCGACATCCGCAAACCCGCGTCCCGCTCAGGAAATCCCAGCCGAAAGTCCTTGGAGGCTGGGAGAGTCCCTGGCCTTGTACAGACCTGCCCAGCCCCGGCTCCTCCCTGGGCACCAGCAACGGCTGGGGGGGAGACGGGAGAGCTGCACCCACCATGGCTTTTCTGGGGTCCCCGGTGCTGTCACCCCGTGGGGTGGGCTTTGCCCGGCAGTGGCGGTTCGGCGTCCCCACCGTGCTGCTGGGGTGCTGGCGGTGGGGGCAGCGGGCAGTGCTCTGCATCCTGCCAGTCCCCCTGGCTGTCTGCAGTGGGAGCACTGGTGTTGTACGCATTCCCCAGTGCAGTGCAGGATTCGTCCCCTCCCCGGGGCTCAGCGGGCTGGCTGTGCGCTGGGGGCCTGGGTGATGCTCAGGGACATGCGGATGGGGAGCCGTGCTGCCTTCTTCCCCTCGCCCACTCCCTCTACAGCATCCCAGTGCCATCGGGGGAGCTGGGTTGGGGGGTTTGGCTTCAGACCCCCCCCGCAGAGCAGCCGCCACCTCCCCCAGTCACCCCACCTTAGGTCAGGATGCGCCCACGGCCCCATCACCGCACGGGTCCCCCGTGCCGTGAGCCACGTTGGGCACCTCCTGCCTTGCCCAGGAGCCATTTCCTCGCCAAAACCCCACAGAACCGGGGCGGGGGGCCTGCCCTGACCCCCCCAGAGAGGAGCCCCGGGAGGTGGCGGGAGCTGGGAGGTGCTGGGAAAGGTGCTGAATGGGAACAAAAGGTCCACGGGGTGGCTGGCAGGGGCGAGTGGAGCCAGAGGCTTTCTGCTGACCCTGCTCCAGCTGCCCCGGCCCCGGCCTCCCCCCGCCACCCCCACCCGCTCCTGCCGACGTCAGCGCTTCCCGGCAGCGCTCCCAGGTAGAGGAGCCGGCCGGGAGGTGGAAAAGCCATTTCTGCCTCTGCCCCCGGCGCTTACGCCTCCGCCAGCCGTGGCAAAAGCTTCCTGGAGCAGGGTGGGTGCTCGTGCCTCGTCCCCAAGCGTCACCACGGGGCCACGTGCCCTTTTCCCGTGGGGACGGAGCTGTGGTGAGGTGCGGAGTGCGGCACGGGTTGGGTGCTGGACACGGTGTGGGTGTTGCGTCCCCCTCTGCCTGCACCAGCACCATGTTGCGTTTGCCGGGTGTTCCTGTGGGGACAGTGGCCGGGGATGGAGGTGGCCGGAGATGGAGGTGACCGGGGATGGAGGTGACCAGGGATGGAGGTGACCGGGGATGGAGGTGGCCCTGGCACTGCCAGCGTTTGCTTCCATGCTCCTGCTTGGCCAAGTGCTGTCCCAACCGCGGGCAGCGGGGACAAAGCCTTGTGCGGCAAGGCGAGGGGCTGCCGGGGGTCACCCCGCTGGCAGTGGTCACCTACTGGGATGCACTGGAGTCCCAGTAGCCGCACTGGGGGGGAAGGTGGGTGTGGGAGCAGCTCGGTGACTTGCCCGGGGCCGTGCAAGCAGGGGGGTGGCAGAGGTGGGTCTGCCCCAGGACGCTGGGCGGCGGGTCCCTGGGTGCCCCCGGCCTCGACAGAGCGCACCCGCCGCTGGCTGCCCAAGGGTTAACGAGAGTTTGCTGCTCCTGCAGACAATTAGTGACATCTTTGCTGACAACGCCACACTGAGCCGCTCGCTGCCTCCCCGGCAGCACCAGCCTGGCCGCCCCCGCGCCCCGCACGGCCCCCGCACCACCGCCTGCCTTCGCCGCCGTGGCCCAGCCGTCCAGCCCGGCACCTCGCCCCGGCACCTCGCCCCGGCGGATTTTCGGCAGCGACGGCACAATTGCAATCCCGAGCGGAGCAGCCAGCTCCCCTCGCTGCCCTCTGACCCGCTGTTGCTGTGGAAACTACATCCCACGTAGGATTACGGAGCCTGAATCCGCAGGCTCCGAACTCCCCTCGAAATCCAGACGGCCACGGGGGTGTCGTGGCCGTCCCCCTCCCTCGCCGGCCATGCCAGCCCCCCCTGCCCGCGGTGCCCATGGCGGTGGTACCCGCAGGGTGCCAGCCTGCGCCCGCCGTCCCCGCCGGGATGGAGGTTGGGTGCTGGAGGAGGTGGCAGCAGCACTTTCTGGGGACCCTGGTTCGCACCCACCAGCTGGTGACACCGCCAAAGGTGCCGTGGTGTCACCGTGAGGCTGTCGGTGACCCCCTGGCACCTCTGCTCCCCCATGCTGTCGCCTGAGCATCGTCTCCTGGTGTGCCGCCATCCCTGCATCCCGGAGGGATGGGGAGAGGTGTGGGGTGCCAGCGGGATCCGCCTCCCCCCTCACCGCAACCAGTAACCAAAAGCACCCTGGGGAGGTGGGTCCACCCCAAGGACCCAGGCCCCAAACCGTGTGCATGGGTCCCCAAAACCTCTGGGGCAGCAGCAGGAGCCGGGCACCCACCAAAGCCCCCCACGTCCCCAGGGACAGGCAGCGTGGGTCCCCCAGGCCTGGGTGCCCGCGCTGGGGGAAGGGGTGGGCGCGGGGGAGAGCGGAGCCTGTTTGGGGAGCTCTGTGGGCTGGGTTTGTGTCTCAGCATCTCTCCCTGCCACCCGGGGAGGTAGGAGCTGAATTAATCGCGATCAATTAGTGCTGCTTGCAGTCCCCGGCTTCCTCCCTGCACCAGCTTTGTGCCGTCGCACCCGGCAAGGGGGGCCCCGGCGTCCCCAGCAGCACCCGGGCACCGTTGGGGACCGCAGCCCCTCCGGACCCTCCGGGATGGGGACAGGGGACAAGCGGGATGTCCCCCAGCCCGCGTGGGCACCCGCAGCCATAGCAAACGTCCACGCCATAAAATTTGGCGGGGGCGACAGCGCAGGGATGGGGAGGGGACGCGTGAGCCCCTCGAAGCCCTTCTGCCAGGGCTGGAGCGGGATGATTTGGGGGTCCCGAGCGAGTGGCCGGATCCTGCAGTATACTGCAGCAAATGCCCTGCAATCTGCATCCGAATGAATCCCACCTTCCTTCCCCCGCAACGTGCTGCCCTGGGCTACAGCTAATCTATTGTGCGCTGGGCTGCAGCCAGCACAAGCTGCAATACAGTAAATCCTTCTGCAGTATCCTGCAAGGGGACCGAGCCCAGCCGCAGCCGCTCGCCGCCTGCCAGACAAAGCCGGGGGGCCCGCGCGGGGACGGGGCGCAGGGGACAGGGACGCAGGAGGGTGGCAGGCACCCCTGGCTTCATGCCGGCGAAGCTGGGAGAACGTAACCCCTGACCAGGGTGGGAAGTTCCCCGGGGAGTTTTGGCAGCACCGTGCTCTGTGGATCCCCCTCGCTCCCCAAATCCCTGCTGTGGGCCAGGGACATGCTCCGTCCTTTGCCTTCCTGAGGGTGGGGTTGTCCCTAAAGCCTGTCACCACCATGGTCCCCGCCAGGGTCCAGGCGCGACGCAGGGGTTTGCATCCTCACCCTCTCCTCGTGCATGGCGCAACCTCCCTCGTGCCTCAGTTTCCCCACCACCGCAGGGCTCGCCAAGCACCTCATCCCCCTCCCGCCAGCAGGCTCTGGCGCACGTGAGCCCTGCTGCCCTTTGCCAAGGGATATTGCTTGGATACTGTTATTATTGTTATTATTACTACTATTATTATTATTATTATTATTATTATTATTGGGATGTTGGTGGGGCACAGCGGCTCTGCCGGACCCGTCTTTGGAGAGCGAGGCATCCTTCAAAGGGAAGGCGCTCTGTCACCGCCCCACAGCAGCTGCGTTCTCCTCAATTAGAAGAGGTAATGAAGCAATTTATGGGCATCTACAAAGTGATGTGTGAGTGACAGGCTGTGTACGATCCGCGCCGGGGCTCTGCCGGCAAGTTGTGTTCTTCCAATTTTAATGGAAAGCTCCCTGGCGAGGGAAGGGGGGGGAATAGGCGTACCTATAGGTGTGTGTGCTTGGAGGTTCCTACGTGGCTGGATCAGTGATGCCGGTGGGTCGTGGCTGGGTGCAGGGAGAGCTGGGTGCCCTGATCCCCCGGCCCTGGGGAGCTTGGCCCCCCAGGACGCGTCGTGCCGCAGCCTGGCCCAGCCGCAGCTGTAACCGGAGCTGGGAGGGCAGCTGGGTGGGAGCAGAGCGGGGGGCTGGGGCTGCAGCGGACGCCTGGGTCCTCTGGGAGAGTTGGCTGCAGCTCCCTGTTTCCATCTGCACTCCAGGCACTGCCCACCCTGCTCCCTGCCTCAGTTTCCCCACGCGTATCCATGCCCCCACTGCTTATTGCTGCCAGATCCCGGGTGCTTTCCCTGCGCTCGCACCTTCCTCGCGCCTCTGGCTTTTTGGATGCTACCGCGGCCTCTCAAAGGGGAAGGGTGACTTGGGTTTTGGGGTCACCCGCTCTGATCGGGGCATAAACCAGTGTGCCCCCTGGCACAAGCTGCCAATGGCCCCCTGCTTCTGCTGCTGCTGGGGTGTGGCGTGGGGGTCCACGGTGCCAGCCTGGCCATACTGGGGGGCTAGGGAGTCCCTGCACTGTGGGAGCCCATGGGTGCTGCCTGGGTGCCCGGCTGGGGCTGCCAGCGCTTCGTGGTCGGGAGGGTGCGGGGGCATTGCGGTGCTTGTCGGTGCATTGTACCCCCGAGTGGGTGTGATCCTGCGCGTGCGTGGGAGATGGGTGCTGCGCATCCATGCGCCAGCACACCTGGGTGGCTGTACCTGTGTGCACCCGCGTGTGCGCCCATCTGTGCGCCCGCCGGTGCCCATGCACGTTCTGTACCTGCGTCTCCACCTGCACCCATGTAGGTGTGTGCGTACCCCTGGACCCATGCTTGTCTGGGTGGGTGCACCCACGTGAGCGCAATCGTCCCCCCGTGCACGTACCTGCGCGCACACCTGCGTGCGCACAGCCACCTTGGGCACGTGCAGCCCCGTGCGCATGCACACCTGCACCCGTATCTGTCAGTGGGTGCATCTCCTACGTACCCACCTGTGTGCGGGGTGGCAGGCTGCCGTGGGGCTGCCCCCCTCCCCGCGCCTCTGCCCCGGCACGCCGGTGTTGGCATTATCCCCAGTGGCTCCCACACCCCAGCTCGGCCCCAGCCGGCCCTGCACCATGCCGCATCTCCCAGGAAACAGGATCCGCAGCCAGGAGTTTCCGCTCAACTCGTGTATGCCTCCCACAAAAAAAAAAAAAAAAAAAAAAAAAAAGAAAGCAAAAAAGAAAAAAAACCCCAACCAACCCACCCTGACACCAGCACGGCCGTTAATCCTGCCCGGCCCATTCTGCTTTTCTTGTCTAGCCAGTTTCTAAAATTGGCCAAGGGAGGCAACTGGCTGCTCTCCCCCTGCCCAGACCCCCCCCAGTCCCCACCTGGTCACCCCGACACGTCGTCGGCACCGAAGGGGTGCAGCGGCGATGCCGTGGGCTCGACCGGTGCACCTGGACCCCGCTGCCGCCGCTCCCTGCGGTGGGGCTGCAAGCGAGGGAGGCAGCGGCCGGTGCCTGGTGTGGGGGGTGTGGGTGGGCGCTGGGTGGCCCTGAACCCCGGCGGGCACACGGTCGGCATCCCGACATCCCGGCGGGTGCCCCTTTGCTGCCCTGGGCAGCCCCCCAACCCTCAAGCGCCGGGGGAGCATGGCTGTGCCGAGCGAGCCTTCGGCACGGGCACGCGTCCATCTGGCGCCTTCCAAATGTTACTGGCCTCGCAGGATCCCGGCCCCGCTCGGTGTTAACCCGCAGCGCACCGCGGCCTCACAGCCGGCTGGGGACAGGGGGGAGCTGAGCATCTCCTCTGCCCCCCCCCCCTCCGGGGGTCCCTCAGCAGGGTGTCGGGGGGCTTCAGAGCCACCCCGGGTGCCACGGGCTGCGGGCAGGGGGTGGCGTGGGCAAGGAACGGAGCCCCCCTCCGCGCCGGCACGGCCGCGGGTGTTACATGACCCGGCGTGGCCGGCACTGGGCAGGGACACACCGGGGCTGTGACTCATGCTGTGGCTATAACAGGGAGCCCGGAGAGGGGGGCCGCGGCCGTCTGCGCAGCCTCAGGCCTGCCGGCGCATTGAGGGGGGTGCCCCGGGGCACGCTTCACCACGCTGGGGCGAAGCACCCCACGGCACCAGCCGTCGCGCGGCGACGTGCGTGCAAAACTACCCGGCACCCCGAAGACCCCCTGGCACCCTGACCTGGCACCCCGAGGAATGGGTGCTGGGGGGTCCCATCGTCTGTCCCCCCCGGCAGGGAGAGGGCAGAGGAGGGGGCCAGGCCGGCTGCTCGCCTCCCGCGCCGGCTCGACGGGGCGGGGGAACAAAGCTGGCACCGAGGAAAGCAGCTAAATTTAGCCCGTTTCCCTGCTAGCTCTGAACTGCGGCTCTGGGCTCCAGCCGGCCGAGGTGCCACCATCTCTGCAGTCCATCTGTCGAGCGGTTTTGCCGCCCGACCTCCCCCGGCCCCCCCCCTCCAGCCCCACCGCCGCCTCCTGCCCCCCTCCCAGCAGGGGAGGGGGGTCAGGCCCCTCTGGGACCAAGGGGGGTCGGGGTGGGAAAGGGGGCTGCGTCCACGCTGGACGATGCCGCTGGGGCTGGGGGTACCTGGGCATGGAGGGGAGCTTGCCCCCCACTCCCGAGCGGCTGCAGCCACCCAAATCTGTGGGAGGAGGAGAGGGTCCTTGCACGGGGAAATGGTTTCTTGCAGAGGGAGACGGTTGCAGGGGAAAATGGTCAGTGCAGGGGAGATGGTTCTTGCAGGGGAGATGGTTTCTTGCAACAGCGGGAATAGGCATCCCCACCCCTGCCCATTTCGAGGGCACCGTGACACGTTACAGGGCTGAAGGCTGAACCCATTGAGGGTCCCACCAGCTCCTGGACCACCAGGCCCTCAGGCTGAGGCGTGAACCCCCCGAGGATGCCACCAGCCAGGCTGGGGGCTGCGCTGCCGGAGACCCCCGTGGCAGCAGCCCACACCTGGGGCCAGGCCCAAGAGAAGGGCCGTGTGTCCTGACTCACCATTATCCCCCCAACAGCGTGGGGGCGTCGGCGTCCCCGGGGTCCCTGCTTCCAGGGCCAGCCGGGATTTCGGAGCTGTTTTGGCAATGAGTTTCCCACCCTGCCTTGCTGCAGTGCTGGGTGGTTGGGGGGATGCCAAGACCTGCAAGCACCCCCTGCTTGAGCCCAGCGGTCCCAGAGCCCCCTTCCCAGTGCCAGGGTGGGTGCCTGAGCCTGCCCCGGGGATGTGGCACCCCAGGGTGCCATGGGAGGGTGGCTCCCAGCCCCAGCTCTCCTTTGGGACCACATCTCCCACGTGTATTTGCCCCCCACGCCAGCCAAGGCCTTCTGGGCACCGCCATCTCCTCCCGCACCGGCACCACATCCCGGCACTGCACTGGGGGCGATGTGTTCCCCCACCAGCTCCCTGCTTGGGAGGGACCCCAAAAAACCTCCACTCTGGCGACCAGTGGCCCCCTGAAAGGAACTGGTGGCCGAGCAGCTCGGCTGGACCCGTTACCTAAGATGAAACCCGGGCGCCATCTGCTCCGTCTCCTAATTACAAGCGCGGCAGAGAAGGCAGGGTGGTGGGGAGGGACATGGTGACAGCCGGGTTCCAACGGCGGTGGGAGCGGGGTGACAACCCAAGGAGGGGTCGGGGCTGCCTACAAGCACCCTGCACCTCTGCCTGCAAGCACCCTGTGCCCCAGCACCCATCTGTGCCCACCCCTCTGGACCCCCGGCTCTTGCCCTTCTCCCAACCCGTGCGCTGGTGGCATCGTAGGGTGGTGGGTCCCCGAGGTGGAGCGGGTGCCCTGGGAGCTGGCAGCGGTACCAGGGCAGGGGGTTTCTAGACGGGCTCCCAAATCACCCTTGGGGTGCTGATGGGTGCCCCCATTCCAGAGGCAAGCAGGGTGGTGGCAGGGGATGCCCGGCGCGTGGGGTGCAGGCAGGTTGACGAGGTGTGGGGAGAAAGAGGAGGGAGCAGGACCCGTATGCTTTGGGGTGGGGGCTGTGATGCTGAATTGGGGGGGGGGGGGAACGCAGAGGTTGGGGTGGCAGGAATGAAGGCGGGGGGTCCTCCTGCCTGCCCGACCCCCCGCACAGCTCAGGGAGGAGGTGGCCAACGGGGGGGGGGGGGGGGGCTGGCTGGGGAACACGGAAACCCTCGGAAAGCGCCTGCCAGGAAGCTGTCACTGGAGGGGATTTTCCATTGGTGTCAGCAGGAGCAGGACGGGCTCCGGGGGGACTCACAGGGCGGGGGGGCCTGGGTGCATGTGAGGGAGCAAGGGGGGTGCGGGAGCGTGCGAGGGACAGGGCGCAAAGGGGACAGCAGCGGGGAGGGGGGACGTGCAAGGGAGCTGCACGTCTGTGGTGCCCCCAGATGTGCGTGTGCAAGGGAGGAAAACCTCTGCCGTGCCCCAGCTGTGTGAGTGTGCAAGGGAGAGGCACCGCCACAGCGGCCCCAGGCTTGTGCAAGGGCGGCCGCGGGAGCGGGACACCCCGTGATGCCACATCATGCGTGTGTGCAAGGAGGGGGGGGGGGGGCACCTCTGGGGTGCCCCAGATGCGTCTGTGCACACGCAAGGGACAGCTGCGACAGCTGTGCACGCAGAACACGGGTGATGGGGGTGTCCAGAGACCCCACGTGGGGGTATTTAGGGCCACCCCGACCCCTCCCAGCACCCCACGGTGCCCAGGGAGCCGGGAGGCGGCAGGGCGATGGGGAGGACCCCCCGGCCGTGGCCCTGCCGCCGCGGGCGGCTCGGCACGGTGCCCTGTCGGGGTGGGAGGCGGAGGGCCAGCGTGTCCCCATCTGTGTGGCGGCTGGGTCCCCGCCGCCTGCCTGTCTCCCGGTGGCATCTCCGGCCCCACCCTGACGTCTGGGTGGCCTCAGAGCCGGGCACCAAACCACGTCCGTGTCTTGCGGAGCCGTCCCTCCGCCGCAAGCTGCCGCCACGCCGGTGCCAAGCGAGCCATTCTGTGCCCACCCTCCCCCCCCCTGCTCCTCTGCCCCGCCGGCGCTGAGGGTCGGGGCTGGGTGCCAGCAGCCTCAGGGGACATAGAAGGGGGGGGGGGTCTGCAGCCCCCCTGTGCCCTCATGGTGCCACCTCTCCCACCCCACAGCACCCTTGCCACCCAAGAGGGAGACCCCCGGGAGCCTGTCCGGGAAGGAGAAGCGGCGGCGAGGGGGGAGCATGCCACTTGCTGCCAACCTTCGTCAAGCCTGAAACCGTTAAACTAATTAAAGCTTTGCAGCAGCAGGATTAAGCCCGGGCAGGGGAGGTGGCGAGCCCAGGTAGTCGATTAGTTCACCAGGCGAGGATATTGGATTTCTGCGAGGCGAGTCAGCAGTCTTCGGGGGCTGTTATCTTTGCAGGGCTGCGGGGTCAGGAGGTGGGAAGCGGAGGTGACTGCAATCTCGCCCGCTTCCCCCCCCCCCCGCCTCTGTTCCCCCCCCCCCAACCCCGCCGCAGCACCCGGCCTCGCTGCCTCTCCCCCGCCCACGGCGCCCATCTATCTCTCCTTCTCGTTTCGTTCCCTCCATCCCTCCTCGCTTGTGTGGTCTCGGCTGGTGTTTTGTAACCAGCGAGGAGAAAAAAAAAAATTAAAAAAAAAAAATTAAAAAAAAAAAAGGGAAAAAAAAAAAAGAAGGAAAAAGGCCCTACCCCTGGCGAGCAAGCCAGGAATGGCGAAGTCCGGAGAGCCTAATGCGAAACATGTGGCGGCTGCCTGGGGCTGAGCAGGGAGGTGAAAGTGAGCGCGGCGGCGCGGCGAGCATCCCGCCGCACCCGGCTCCCCCCCCTGCAGCCCCCTCCCCACCGCCCAGGGCCAGGCTCCCGTCCTGCGTCCCATGCCCCGGGTGGGTGGTGGTGGTGGTGGTGGTGGTGGTGGTGGTGGTGTGAGGATGGTGGGTGCTGCCCATCCCCACGGCGTGGTGTGGTGGGTGCCTGGTGAGTGGCGCAGGTGGTCCCCGCCGTGGGGGGCAGCCGGATGGCGGCGGTTCGGCCGGGGTGAGGGAGGAGCGCTGGCACGGCGCGGGGAGCGTCCCCCGCCTTGTCACCGGACACGTGGCCCTGCCGGGGCTGGAAGGGGGTCCGAGGGCAGGAGCCTGACGCCGGGCAGTGTGGGGTAAGAGCCGGCTGGACGGGCAGGGCAGGGCGGGAGGGGTCATACCCAGCACCTCTGGCACCCACGAACGCACGCCGGCGGGTGCCGCGCACCCCGTTGGGGACCCCACGGGCATCCCGCAGGATTTCCCGACTCATCCGCCACCCCGTACGCCGTGGACACGCAGGGGGACGCTGGAGCAGAGACCGGGGGGGGGGGGGGACCGCGCCCCACGCCCCGCGACGCCTCCGGTCCTCCCCGTCGAGCCGTGCGCAGCGTGTGCGGCGGGGACCGGCTCCCAGCGGCTGTTCTGGAAAACCTCCCGTTTGCTTCCTTCCTGCCTGCCTCCCCTCCAACAGCTCTCCGGGCACATTAGCAGCTTCATCAGAGACTAGACCGGTCTTTCTAGCACATATTTTCCTGCTCCTACATTGCCCTTGGTGTAACTCTACACCACGCAGGCAACACGGCGGTGTTTGCCGGAGAGGTGCCCGCATCTCCTCTGTGCCAGCGCTGCGCCCAAAGGCTGGTGGGGAGACTGGGGTGGGGGGTGGGATGCGGATGGACTGACAGGTTTGAATTCTCTTTCCCTGCCTTGTTGATAAGTTGTCACGCTAATCCAGACACCGGGAAGAGCCTGGATCACGCCGAGCGGCTGCGTGTGTGTGTGTGTGTGTGTCTGCGGGTGTGTGCTGGGGGAGGGAGCCAACAGGCAGGGATTCACACGCGGCGCTCGGGGGGGGACGGACAGGCGGACACGCTGGCATGGGGGGACCACGATGGGTTGGGGGGTTCTGCTGGGCACCCCTGTGCCGGATAGGCAGCTGCCTTGGGTGCCCGGACCCCCAGCACGCCGGTGTCACGCAGGGCGGCAGGGGCCCCCGCATGCACACGCGTGTGCAACGCGCACATCCGTGTGGACGTGCGCACGCGCGCCCGTGGCGCGGCTGGGAGGTGGTGCCCTGCCTCGGACGGGCAGCCCAAGGCACGGCTACAGCGGGGAAGAAAGGGATGTCCTGCCCCAAAATGCCACCCTGTGCCCGGGCATCCCGCGATGGGCCCCATCCTGTGGCGCATAGGGGACAGCGTGGCTCCCTGGGTGTCCCGATGGCTTTGAGGGGAAGGCGTAAACGGGGAGCACGCAGCGTGCCCGGCCCTGTGAGCGCCCACGCTAGCCCGGGGCAAGGGGTGCTCCCCCGGGGAGGGGGCCGCCGGCCTGACGCTTGGGGGTCTCTGTGCTTGCTCGAGCAGATGGGAGCTCGGTCGCCTGCCAGCCCGTCGCACTGGAGAACGGTGCCAGCCCGCCAGCCGAGTGGTTCCCGCGTACCCAGGGCTCCGGCCCCCGCCAGCCCGGCAGCGACGGCGACGGCAGGACCTTCAAAGTGAACCTACACTGCAAGCACCCGCGGCCCAGGTACCCCGGGGGGGCCCTCGCCCCGGGAACGGGGAACGGGGGCTGCACCGGGGGTGGTAGGGGGGGGGTTGGCAGCAAATCTTGTTGCCTCTTCTCTGCCCGTCCCTGCCTTGGCGGGAGTGGGGGGGCTGCAAAGCATCCTTGAGGATTTGGGGTTGGCGGGGGGGGGGGGGGGGGGGGGCTCTGCGGCTTTGCAAAGCCCTGGGCTTGGAGCGGGGAGGTGGGGGGGGGGGCAAATAGGGGTGCCTGCAGCCTGCCGTGCGGTGCAGGGTGGGCTGTGCTAGTGGGTGCATGGGTCCCATGCCGGGCACCCCAACCCACCCGTGGGTGCCTGTGCAACACACCCCCCCCCCCCGGCCTCGACCTCGACCTCGCTTGTGTCCCCGTTGCCAGCGAGGGGAAACTGAGGCAGACGCAATGCGGGTGGTCCCCGGGGGCTGCTGGCACCGGGCAGTGTCACCTCGGGTGGGGGCAGCAGCTGTGCGTGGGCTGTCCACGGGTGGGTGGGAAGGAGGTGGGGCTGGGGAACGGGGGACACGGACGGACAGACGGACGGACCGGAACATGCTAAGCCACCTCCGTGGGCAAAAAACACTTCCCCCCCCCCCCCCCTCCTCCCCTCTTCCCCACCCCTCCCTCCCCGGTCTGTCCGGTGGCCGGACCGGGGCGCTGGGCGGCGGGGAGGGGGGGGCGGCGGGGGCCGGGCCGGGGCGGCGGGTGGGAGCGCGGCTCGCCGGGGACACCTAGCGGCAGCACGGCCGTAGGGCCCCCCCTTTCCCCCCCCCACCCCTTACCGCCCCGGGCCTCTTTCCTTCCCCCCCCCCCCCCCCTTTCCCCGCCCCCAGCGCCCCAGCCCCGAGGAGGGGTTGTTGGTGGTGATGGTGGTATTGGGAGGGAGGTGGGGGGGGTAGGGGGGGGGGTAAAAAACCTGTCCCCTCTGTCCCCCAGATTGGAGGCAGCTTCCCCCCCCTTTTCCCCGTCCCCGCCCCGCTCGCAGCCCCGACGCCAGGGTGATGGGCGGGCGCTGCCCTCTCGGCTGTGGGAGCTCGGGAGGATCGGCCCCTGGTATGTCCCTTGTAGGGACTGGTGCTGCGAAGAAGCCGTGGGCGCGGTGGGCACCCAGGTGTTCCCCCACACCCCCCCACCCACCCCCCACCCCCCACCCCACTCGGGGCTAACCCTCGGCACCCCTTCCTTTGCAGAGAGCTCAAGTGCAATAGCAGGAGCAGCAGCAAAGCCGAGGGTAAGTCCCAAGCCCCGACCCCGTGATGTCCCTGGACCCCCCAAACCCTGCCCCACGGGGGAATGGGGCAGCCCCGGACCCCCCAAGCCCTGCCCTACGGGACAATGGGGCAGCCCCAGACCCCCCAACCCAGCCCCATGAGGGGATGGGGCAGCCCCAGACCCCCACGGACACAGCCATCCCGCTTCCCTTTGGAATTGGCTCTGCGCCGGGGCGAGCCGGGGCTTGGCACGGGTGGTCGTGCCGTGGGGAGGGTGTCCAACCCCCCGCCCTGAGCAGGGGAGGGGGCCTGACCCCATTTCCCCACCGCTGTGGCGGGCAAGGGAGGAGGCTGGGGGCGGCGGGGGCGGGTTCCCGCAGTGCCAGCCTGGTCGTCGCTGGTGATAAGGCAGGGATGAGCCGGGGGGTGAATGCGGGCACCCCGTCTCCGAGGGTGGCGGGGATGGAGCAAGGCACCGCCGGCTGCTTTTGGCCGGCAGTGCCCTCGGAGCCTCACTGTCCCCCTCTCTGCCCCACGCAGGTCCCGGTCTCACATTCCCCGACCCCCATGTCAGCAACTGCTCGGCCAAGCGGCACGCGGGGGAGGAGGAGGTCAGGATGCGCGTGAAGCCCCCGGGCCCAGTGGTAACGACCAGCGTTGTGCGTGGCTCGCCCGACTACGTCCGAGAGCCCAAGTTCTACCCGCCGGGGCACCCGGCGCAGCGGCCCCCAGCCTGCCCGGCGGAAAAGGCCTTATCCTGCAGCGTGCTGAGCTTCCCTGAGGGCTCGTGCCCCGCGCTCGGCCGGGAGCACCAGGCAGGCTCGCTGCTGCACGGCGACCCGGCCGACCGGTGCCAGAGCGTGCACGGGGGCACCAAGGCGGCGGAGGACTTGCTGGGCTGTGCCGGTGAGCCCCGGATCCTGGGGGGCAGCGCGGAGGAGGCAGCCGCCCGCGATCGGGCGCCTAAAACCTTCCCCAACGTGACGCTGGCCTCGGGCCGCTGCAACGTCGACAGCATCCTCGCCTTGCTCCGGAGCAAGTGCGGCAACGGGCACATCAACCTCCACCCCGTGGTGCAGCTTATCGACATCATGAAGGACCTCAACCGCCTCTCCGAGGACCTCAAGAGCAGTGGGGTGCACCTGGACTGCGGCAGCCTCCGCGGCGGTGGCGGCGGTGGCCACGAGGACAGCCGCCTCCTGCCCGCCGACCGCGACCTCCAGTACAGCTTCTTCTCCTCGCCCTCCCTGGCCAACAGCATCCGCAGCCCCGAGGAGCGGGGGGTGCTCTGCAAAACCGAGCCGCCGCGGCATCCCCGGCCCCCGGCCCGCGATGGAGAAGCCGACGGCGGCGGGGGGAGTGCCCCGCAGCCCCCCGGCCACAGCGGGGGCGTGGGGGGGGCCTCCAAAGCACCGGCGGAGGAAGCCGGTTGCTCCCAGCCCGACGCCGGCGATTACTCGGACCTGGCCGAGGCGGACATCCTGAACGAACTGGCCTCCCTGGCGTGCCCGGGGACGCAGCTGCTGGAGTCGCAGGCGATGGAGCCGCAGCCCCAGTTGCTGCCAGCCCAAGAGCTGGACTCCCAGTCCCGGCTGCTGGATTCCCAGTCCCTCGAGTCACAGCCCCAGCTGCTCGATTCGCAAAGCCTGGAGCCGCTGCCGGAGTCTCTGGAGCTGCAAAACCTGGAGCCGTTGGGGTTGCAGTCGCTGGAGCCGCTCTCCGAGTCGCTGGAGCTGCAGTCGCTGGAGCCCTTGTCCGAGTCGCTGGAGCTGCAGTCGCTGGAGCCGCTGGCGGAGCCGCTGGGGCTGCAGACGCTGGAGCCGCTGCCCGGGGCCCTGGAGCCGCCGCTGCTGGACGCGCGGGCCCCGCTGCTGCCCGCCGAGCCCTCGCTGCTGGAGGCGCAGCCGCTGGGCCCTGTGTCAGAGCTGCTGGAGGCGCAGCCGGGTGCCGGGGACCCGCTGCGGCCCCACGGGCTGCAGCCCCGGCTGGGGGGTTGTCCCCTGGGCGGCGTGGTGAAGCGGGGACCCTGCGGGGGCCGGGGGGCCGGGCGGTGCGGCGAGGACCACCGCAAGTACGCCCTGCGCCGGACAGACAAGCCAAAGATGCTGTGCCGCCGGAGGAGGGCAGGGCGAGGGCGCCGGGCGGACATCGCCCCCGAGAGCCGCGTCTTGTCCCCCCTCGCCCTGCCCGCCGAGGTGCCCCCCGGGCCCGAGGAGCCCGGCGCTCCGCTGCTGGCCCCCCCGCCGCCAGACCCCACCACGCTGGACCCTGACGAGGCGCCCAAGGCCCCCACGACGGGGAAGAAGAGCAAGTGCCGGGGGGTGAGGAAGATGGTGGTGAAGATGGCCAAGATCCCCGTGTCCCTGGGGAGGAGGAACAAGACCACCTACAAGGTGTCGTCACTCAGCAGCAACCTGAACCTGGAGGGCAAGGAGCTGGCGGCCAGCAGCTCCATGGAGCCCACGCCGCTGCTCAAGATGAAGAACAACGGGCGCAACGTGGTGGTGGTCTTCCCCCCCGGCGAGATGCCCATCATCTTGAAGCGCAAGCGGGGCAGGCCCCCCAAGAACCTGCTGCTGGGCCAAGCCAAGCCCAAGGAGCCCGCCCCGGAGGTGAAGAAGAGGAGGAGGAGGAAGCAGAAGCTGGCCTCGCCCCAGCCCTCCTACATTGCCGACACCAACGACAGCAAGGCCGACTACTCGGATGTGCTGGCCAAGCTGGCCTTCCTCAACCGGCAGAGCCAGTGCTCGGGGCGCTGCTCGCCGCCCCGCTGCTGGACCCCCAGCGAGCCCGAGTCCATCCACCAAGCCCCCGACACCCAGAGCATCTCCCACTTCTTGCACCGCGTCCAGGGCTTCCGCCGGCGCGGTGGCAAGGCGGGGGGTTTCGGCGGGCGCGGGGGCGGCCACGCCGCCCGTGCCGCCCGTTGCTCCTTCAGCGATTTCTTCGAGGGCATCGGGAAGAAGAAGAAAGCCCCCGCCGCCCTCCACGCCGACCCCGTGCACCCGCGCAAGCGGGGCCGGCCGGAGCCCGACCCCGTGGGCAAACCCAAGCGGAAGCGACGGGCCCGCAAGAACGGGGCGCTCTTCCCCGAGCCCAACCCCGGGCAGAGCTTTGGCGACGGCCCTGCCGAGTGGGCCGGGGGGGAAAAGGGCAGCCCCTGGGCCCCGCACCACGGCCACCCCGGCGGCCAGGCCGGCCGCAATGGCGGCTACCAAGGGGCCGAGGCGAGACCCTTCCACGCCGCCGGCCTGGAGTCGGGCTCCTCCGGCCGGGCAGGCTTCTACGCCGGGAGCGCGCCGTCCTCGCAGACGGAGGCCGGCCCGGAGAGGCACAGCCTCTTCACCGGCTACTTCCGCTCCTTGCTGGATTCGGACGACTCCTCCGACCTGCTGGACTTCGCCCTCTCGGCCTCCCGCTCCGAGTCCCGCAAGTCGGCGGCCGCCTACACAGCCCCACCGGCCGCCCTGCCGGGCCAGCGGGGTCTGGCCGCCTACCCGGCCCGGGGTGGCAAGGTGGCGGCGGCAACTCCCGGCACCGAGGCCGCCTTCCACGCGGCGATGCAGGGCCGGCCGGCCTTCCCGCCCGGCCGTGCCGCCGCAGCCGCCGCCGCCGCCGCCGGCTACGGGGTGGCCCAAGGGTCGTCCGAATGCCGGGGGGCCGAGGCCTTCCCCAAGCTGGCGCCGCCCTCAGCTGTCTCCCGGTCGCCCACGGCTCACCCAGCGGCGAGCGGCACCCCTGGCTACTCCCCATACGGCAGCTACGGCGCCGGGCAGAGCGTGGCACCTGCCAGCGTCTTCCCACCAGGGAAGCAGTACCCGTCGGCCCAGGACTGCCCCAACAGCAAGGACTGCAGCTTTGCCTACGGCAGCGGCAGCAGCCTCCCGTCCTCCCCCAGCAGCGCCCACAGCGCCGGTTACGCGCCGCAGACGGCCGGTCCCAGCCTGCCGCTGGGCAAAGCCGCGTTCTTCAACAGCGCCGAGCAAGGGGGACAGTTCTCCAGCGCGGCGCACACCCCGTTGCGCTGCGATAGCCGGGCCAGCACCGTCTCACCCGGCGGCTACATGGTGCCCAAGGGTTCGGCCTCCTTTCAGCCCTCGCCCGAAAATTGCCGGCAGTTCCCTAGCGCCGCGCCGTGGGCTTTCCGGCAAGGCTACGGCGGGCTGGACTGGAGCTCAGAGGCCTTCAGCCAGCTCTACAACCCAGGTTTCGAGTGCCACCTCAACGAGCCCAACGTCATCCTAGACATCTCCAACTACACCCCGCAGAAAGCCAAGCAGCAAACCGTCTCGGAGACCTTCTCCGAATCCTCCTCCGACAGCACCCAGTTCAACCAGCCGGCCGGCTACCGGCGTGCCAACAGCGAGGCCTCCTCCAGCGAGGGCCAGTCCAGCCTCTCCAGCCTGGAGAAGCTGATGATGGACTGGAACGAGGCGTCCTCCGCCCCGGGCTACAACTGGAACCAGAGCGTCCTCTTCCAGAGCAACTCCAAGCCCGGTCGGGGCCGACGGAAGAAGGTGGACATGTTCGACACCTCCCACCTGAACTTCTCCTCCTCCTCCTCCTCCTCCTCTGTGTACCCCTCCAAGAGGAGCACGGGACCCCGGCAGCCCCGGGGGTCCCGGGGGGCTTGTGCCTCCAAGAAGGAGAGGGGGACGGGCAAGGCCAAGTTCCCCACCAAGTCGCAGGCGGTCAACCCCCTCTTCCAGGAGAGCACGGACCTGGGCTTGGACTACTACAGCGGGGACAGCAGCATGTCCCCCCTGCCCTCCCAGTCCCGGGGCTTTGGGGTAGGCGAGCGGGACCCCTGCGACTACGCCGGCCCCTACTCCATGAACCCCTCCACCCCCTCGGACGGGACTTTCGTCCAGGGTTTTCAGAGCGACTCCCCCGGTTTGGGGCAGCCAGATTTGGAGAGCAAGCACTTCCCTGCCCTCCCGCACCAGCTGGCAGCCCCCGGCCAGCAGACTGTCTTCGAGGCCGGCTTGCAGAAAGCCTTCTCGCCCAACTGCTCCCCAACCTTGGCCTTCAAGGAGGACCTACGGGCGGGCGACATCCGTAAGCTGCCCGCCTGCGACTCGCTCAAACACAGCATGCAGGGGGGGGCCCTGCCGCACGCCCCCCACCTGGCTTGCCGCGATCTCCCCATGCCTCAACCGCACTACGACTCCCCCAGTTGCAAAAACCCCCCGTACTGGTATTCCCCCAACGCCAGCACCCGTAGCCCCTCGTACGACGGCAAAGCGGGGGCCGGTATGCTGGTAGACTTCATGGGCAGGACGGACCCCCCATGTCTCAACCCCCACTTGAGCAGCCCGAGCGGCACCCACCCCTCCAAGGGTGAGAAGGAGCCCTTGGAGATGTCCCGGGCTCACCACCGAGGACCCTACGCTTGTCCCTTGATCAATGACTTGAACATCTCCCCCGTACCGAGAGACTCAATGCTGCAGCTGCAGGACAACTACAGGTACCCCAGTTTTGCACCCCAAGGGCACCCCGTCATGGCCCCCACCCAGAAGAGCGGGTTTTTGGGACCCATGGTAGAGCAACAACATCCCGAGGACACTTTTACGGTCACCTCATTGTAGTGTCTGCTGACGTGCCAACCGGACAACGAGGTTTTGTTACAGGGTAGGTGGGGGAGCCCCTCGGGGCGAGGGTGGCGGGGTGGCAGGGGTGGGGACGGGGCACCCCTGGGCCCTTCTCATCGTCACCCCCCCCCCCCTCCGTGTTGTGTTTCTCTTTCAGAGGTAATTTAGCCAGCACTTTTTTCTGGAACACTTTTCAAGTTCTGTATTTAACTGGGATTGGAACCGTTTGTTTGTTTTCTAAAAAAAAAAAAAAAAAAAAAAAAAAAAAAAAAAAAAAAAAGGAAAAAAAAGAAAAAAAAGGAAAAAAAGTTAAAAAATAAGCGAAACGAAAGGAAAAAAAAAATAATAACGGACGAAGAGAGAAAACCCCCGTTTTTTTCCCCCCTCCGCACTCAAACCCACTCCGCCTGCCAACCGCCTGGCTCTGCTTTCCGGACTGCCGCCCCCACCTCCCGCCCCGCAGCAGGACAATCGGACGGACAGACGGATGGACGGACGGACGGATGGACGGCGCCGGCCCCCGCTGAGCCCAGGGCAGGGGCGCAGGCAGGGAGGGCAGGCAGGCCGGGCAGGAGGCGGCCGTGGGGCCTGGGGGTCAGCGGCTGGGTGCCCCCTGCCCGCAGCCCAACCGGGGGGCAAGGGCAGCCCCCTCAGCCGCCCCTGGGGGGGGTCTGGTTGGGGTTTTTGGTTTGTTTTTTTTCTTTTCCCTCCCGTCCGCTCGCTTGCCGGGGGTGTTTTTCTTGCCGGATGGATGCCGATGGGTGTTTGGGAGAGCTGACCCCCACCAGGCTCTGGCAGCTTCGCCAGCGGGGTTCGGAGACGCCACCGTCACCCGGTAAGTGCCACCCAAATCCCCTCGCTGCCCGATGCCCGTCCCCTGGGAGGGTGGTGCGGGGTTGGGGGCCGGGAGCTGAGGGGGCAGCGGGGCTGCGCTGGGTGCCCTGCGCTTGCTGGTGGGCTTTCTAACCCCAACGCACCCAGTGAGGTTTGCCCACTGGGTGCCCCCAGCCCCTTTTGGGCTGCAAGCGCTTGCCCTGGGTGTTTCCCCACGGCCAAGCATCAAACTGGGGACTTCGTCTGCCCCAGTGTCTGTGGGTGGCTGGAACCCAGGGTGTGGGGTGCTGGAGTCCAGGGTGGTGGGGTGCTGGGTGCTGGACCCTGGGCATGCCGGAGCTGCAGGGTTGTGGGGTGCCCCAGAGCCCTGGGTATGTGGGTGCCAGACCCCTGGATATATGGCTGCCAGATGGAGGGTGGGCAGGACCCCAAAATCCTGGGTGTGTGGGTGCAGATGGAAGGGTGAGCAGGACCCCAAAACTCTGGGTACATGGGTGACAGACCCGGGCTGAGCAGGACCCCAGACCCCTGGGTGAATGGGTGCTGGATGGGGGATGAGCAGGAGCCCAGACCCCTGGGTGCATGGGTACCAGATGGGGGGTGAGTAGACCCCCAGATGCTGGGTATATGGGTGCCAGACCTGGGATGGGCAGGACCTCAGACCCCTGGGTGCGTGGGTGCCGGATGGGGGATGAGAAGGACCCCAGATCCCTGGGTGCATGGGTGCAGGGTGGGCAGTGGACAGGACCCCAAAACCCTGGGTATGTGGGTGCTAGACCCCTGGGTGCGTGGATGCCAGATGGGAGATGGGCAGGACCCCAAAACCCTGGGTGCATGGGTGCCAGTTGGGGGTGGGCAGGACCCCAAAACCCTGGGTACATGGGTGCCAGACCCCTGCGTGTGTGGGTACCAGATGGGGGGTGAGCAGGACCCTAAAACCCTGGGTACGTGGGTGCTAGACCCCTGGGTGCATGGGTGACAGGTGGGCAGTGGGCAGGACCCCAAAACCCTGGGTACATGGGTGCCAGGTGGGCAGTGGGCAGGACCCCAAAACCCTGGCTGCATGGGTGCAGGGTGGGCAGTGGGCAGGACCCCAAAACCCTGGCTGCATGGGTGCAGGGTGGGCAGTGGGCAGGACCCCCAAAACCCTGGCTGCATGGGTGCAGGGTGGGCAGTGGGCAGGACCCCAAAACCCTGGCTGCATGGGTGCAGGGTGGGCAGTGGGCAGGACCCCCAAAACCCTGGCTGCATGGGTGCCAGACCCCTGGGTGTGTGGGTGCCAGATGGGGGGTGAGCAGGACCCTAAAACCCTGGGTACATGGGTGCTGGGTGAGCAGTGACCCCAAAACCTTGGGGTACATGGGTGCCGGGTGACCCCAAAACCTTGGGTATGTGGGTGCTAGACCCCTGGGTGCGTGGATGCCAGATGGGAGATGGGCAGGACCCCAAAACCCTGGGTGCAGGGGTGCCAGATGGGGGGTGAGCAGGCCCCCAGACGCTGGGGCGCAGCTCCATCCCTCCGCCACGGGGAGCCAGGGCAGGGAGGTCTCCTTGCCACCCAGTTGCCGCAAGCCCCACCGAGTGGGTGGGCACCCACTCGGCGCAGTGCCGAGCCCCAACCTCACACCCAGCACCCCCAGCTGGGCCGAGGGGCCACAGCGGTGGGACGCTCACCCCTCTCTCGCCTCTCCCCCCCCAGCCTGCCCGCCAGCCACAGCACCCTCGGCCCCGCACCCCGCACCCGTCCCGGCCACCGGAGCAGAGAGGAGAGGAGGGGGCCGCTGCCAGCGGGGTACCCCGGCCCCGTCGCCCCCCGCTTTGCCCGCCGGCCCCCACCTTGGCCGTGGCGCCGGCGCCGCGTTCTCTCTCCTCCCGGCCAGAAGCAGAGGGACTCTTTAATTTTGATTTTTTTATTTTATTAATTTTCATTTTCTGCACAAAACCAGCAATTGTAAATAATTTTTAATAAAATAATTAAAAAAAAAAAAAAAAAAAAAAAGTTTAAGGAAAAAAAAATCTTAAAAAGCTGAAAATTCACAAAAAAAAAACCTAAAAGAAGAGAGAGCCACACACCAGAGGGAGAATCAAAAAGTGACCGAGAACAGAGACCTAAAGCGACCGAGAGGTGAATATGCAGGAGAGAAGAGCAAAAACCCACCAGTATGCACTGAGAAAAATTTATTTACAGATCGATCGACAAAAAAAAGAAAAGAAAAAAAAAAGTAACAATAACCTATTTATTGTATATAATGTTTTATTATAAATCGTGTCTTGTATATTGCATTCTGTACATCTGCTGTGGTTTTGTGGTGTGCAACTTCCGCATGGGTTCCTTGGGTTTCCGTTGCCTTTTTTTAATGACGATGATGATGATTTGAGTTTTATTTTTATTATTATTAAGAAGAACGAGGCGGGTTTTTTTTGGCAGTACACACCCAAAGATCCAAATTTGTATAAAAAAAAAAACAAAAAAAATTAAAAAAAAAAAAAAAAAGAAAGAGAAATCAATCACATACCCTCTTGGTGGGGAGGGGGAGCCGGGGGGGGACCGGGGCGCGGGCCGGGGCAAAGGGGGGGTCACCGGCTTTCTCGTGGCCCCCAGCGTGGCGGCGGTGATGAGCTCAGGGTGTGGGTGCGTGCGTGGGTGCCAGGGGGGGCTTTGGGCTCCTCTCCTCCTCCCCCCCCCAGTCCCCTGTGTGTGTCCCCCCCCCCAGGGTTTGGCAACTTCTGTACAGCTTTGTGGATTGTGCAAAAAAAAGAAGAAAAAAAAACAAAAACAAAAACAACAACAAAAAAAAAGATAAAACCAACCTGAAATGAAAAAAAAAAAAAAGACAAAATGCAAAAAAAAAAAAAAAAAAAAAAAAGGGAACCCCCTCCCCTGGTCAAAATAGCCCCCCCTTTCCCACCCCTCCTGTGCTCCCCCTCCCCGGCTGACCCGCGCGGTGCTTGTGCTGCCCTGGCCGGAGCGGCCCCCCCCGGCAAGATCCCCCCCACCCCGGTGAGCCCCCCGCGCCCGGCCCCCCCCGGCCCCCGCTCTATCCCCTCAACTGGTCTTTTTGTGTTATTTAGGAAGGAATTTTTAATAGGCACTTTTTTTATATTAAAAAGAAACCTATATATTGAGCGATGCCCGCTGCTTTCTTGCTTCTCTTTGGGGGTGGCACAACCTGGTTGTGCCAGGGGATGTGGGGGGGGGGGGGCTGGAAGGAGACTGACACCCCCCCCCCCCCCCCCGAATTTGGCAGGGGATGCCAGGCCTAAGGTGGGAATTGCAGCGAGAAAGCTGAATTTTGGTGCAAATTGGGGTGCGGTATGGCACGAGGTGGTCCCGCTGCTGCTCCCCCCCCGGGATGGGGTGCCAGTGGGGGTCCCGGGGGGGGGGGGGAACACGTTACCCCAGGGTGGCTGGAGCACGTCAGGGACCCGCTGCCCTCCCCGATCGCCTCGTGCTCGGGGCTGTGGGTGCACGAGTTATTGCTTTGGGGGGGCTTTCCTTTGCTGCGCAAGATGGGTGCTCACCCCTCCCTGGCACCCATGGGGCACCCTGGGTTGTACGGGGGGGGGGGGGGGAACACACACAGGGCTGCAGGCAGCTTTGTGGTGATGGATGGAGAAAGCGCCAACACCATAAAGGAGCAAAAGGGAGGAAAATAAGCCAAAAAAAAAAAAAAAATCAAAATAAAATAATAAAAAAAAATCCACCAACTTCCAGGACTGGGAAGATGAAGGCTGCAGCATCCTCCGGGCGAAGAGAAGGAGATGGGGGGGGGGGGGGTCGGGGTGTGTGGAGGGGGGGGGGAACCAGCTACCTGTGGGTGGGAGAGGTTAGCGATCCCGGCGGGGTCAGGGCTGCTGCAGCGAAGTGCTTGTGCAGCGCTGGGGGGGCCGGGGGGGGGGGGGGGAGGCAGGAGGTTGCTATGGAGAAGAACACACGGTGCATACTGATGGCTGGGGGGGGGGGGAGAGAGGGGGGAGCGGGGCTGCCAGCGCCGCAGCAGCCTGGGAAGATGTCGGTGCTGTGCAGGGAGAGCTGGGGGGGGGGGGGGGGGGATGCTGGGGGACCCCCTCTTTGCTGGGCTGGGGGACCAGCAAAGCACCCCCCCCCCCTCCCCTTGCTGCTGGGATATGCAGCTGGGTGGCATCAAGGGAGGTGGTCCAATGCAGCCCCCCTCCCCCCCCATTATAGGGTGTGAGGGGCACCCTGAGCACCCATCTGGGCATGGAGCTGGGCTTATGGGAGCCCCCCCCCCCTCCCCGGCACCCCCGGGGGTGCCAGGAGGGAGAAGGGGCTTTTGCCAGTCCCTGCGCCCCAGGTGAAGGTGGTTGGGTGTTTGGAGGGAGCTGTATTTCCACCACCCTTTCCTGCCCCAGGGCCCCCAAGTGCTGCGGGGGGGGGGGCGCTCAGCGGGGGCTCTGGGTGCTGGTGGGTGTTTGGCAGCATGGCTGCGTGTGTGTGCATGGGGTGTCCCTGCAGGGGACGACTTGGGTCCCTCGGTGCAACCACATCTCTGCAGGGGCCAAACTGGGAGGGGGGGGGGGGGGCAATGCTCCTCTGTGGCCCCCCTGGGTGTCCCCCATATCAGGCAGGGCCCTCAGGGTAAGCTGGGGGAGATGCTGCGGGTAGAGGTGATAAAGGGGGGCTTGGGGGGCTCTGCCGGCACAGGGGACCCTGCAGAGGATGCCATCCTCTCACTGCAAGCACCCTGGTGCTGGGTGGTTTTGGTGGGGGGGGGGCACTTGCACCCCTAATGTCGCACACTGGAGCTTCGCTCAGCGACCTCCATCTGCTCCCCGTGGGCTGGTGCCCGCTGGGCACCCAGTGGCCCCATCCAGGCTGGGACTGGCCCCACCAGAGCTAGTGCTGGCTCTGGGGATGCTGCTCCCATCTAGCACAGCTGGTGGGTCGTCCCCCCCTCCAGCACCCCCCCAGCAGGGTGGCCGCAGCACTGGGAGGCTGCTGGTGGGGATGGGATGGAGGTTGGAGCACCCCTTCCCACGATCCTCATCCACGGTGCGGGCAGAGTGTCATGGCTGGGGCAAAAGGGGACCCCTCGGGGGGGGCCACCTTGATGCTGCGCTCTCACCCTGCTGGGCACCAAACGTCCCCGATCGTGACGTTGCTCGATGGGGAAACTGAGGCACGTGAGCAGGGTAGGGGATGGACGGCCTTCCCTGCCGCTCTGCCCACGCCACGGCCGTGCCCGCATCCTGCACCCGTCCCACAGAGGCTGGACCCCCTGGCACAGCTACCCCTGGGGAGGGTCTTTTAGGGGTGTGTGACCATTCCCACCTTGGCTCCAACGTGATGCTTCCCACAAGCATCAAATTTGCTTTTCCCCCCATTTTTCCTCTCTTTCATTTCAGGTTGCAAAAAGCAGCATCAAAGGAGGACGAAATCCGTTGTGGCCTGATTAATGCCCGGGTAAGGTGGGCACAAACGAGCACAAGACCACCGATGGAGGCACTGGGGTGCGCCGGGAGAGAAATCCCCCCCGGCAGGTAAATCCCACCGGGAGGCATCACCCAGCATGGCCACAGCCTTTCCGGGCACGGCCGGCTGCTTGGAGCACAGCTTGATTTTATTTATTTTATTTATTTATTTATTTATTTAAGACTCAATTAAATCTATCAAGCAGCGTGCGCCGTTTCTGAGGCTGAAAAACCTCATGATTGGGCTGATTGCTGGGGGTTTATCAGCACAGCCCAGCATCGCTGCCGCCGCACCCGGCTCTTGCTTGGGTTTTGCCAGCAGAGGCTGCTTGGTGCAGGGGGCGGAGAGGGGGGGGGGGGGGGGAAGGAGAAAAGGCTTCAAAATTTGGTGGGGAAACGGTTGTTTTGCTACTTCTTTATTTGCGTGGCGTGTGCTTATCAAAGGTTTCTGGGAACTGCTTGTGGGGGCACCCGGGGTGAGCCTGGCACGGCCGCGGTGCCACGCTGTGCCCAGGGTGATGTGGGATGAACGGGGAGAGGAAAGCCTGGTCCCCGGGTGCCTGGCTGTACCTGCTCGGCCACGCCGCCTCCTCGGGATGGAAATGATTATTTTAATTAAGCAGCTCTGCTGGGAGGAGGGTTCTGGCCTCTCATGGTGCTAACGATGCCAGAGCAGGCGATGGTGCTCGGAGCCTGGGGACGCTGCAGGACGGTGGGATGAGGGATGCTCCGTGTCCCCGGCACTGGCAGAGGGGTCCAGGGCTGACCCCGGAGCCACTGCACCACGGTGAGCCGGAGCTTTGCCCACATGTGCCATGGGGAGCGTGGCTGTAAGGAGGGTCCTTGCGCCGCTGCCGGGATCCGGCATGCGCCGGGGGGGAAGGCAGCTTTGCCGCCATTTTGACTTTTTCCATCCCCTTGGAAACAAGGCAGGAATTTGCCCTCCTCCCCCTGCCCTTCCCTCCTGCCCATCGCATGGGGATGGATCCGGGGGGGGGACGACAAAGCTGGGAAATGCCCCATTCCTGGGCGGTGAGGGCCGGGGCAGAGGATGGTGTGCATGGATGCACACATGTTGCACACCCAGTCCCGGTTGCACCATCACCCCGGCACAGGGAAGCACATGGGATGCCCATACCCGTGCTGAGCTCACCCCAGTACCGGCACCCGGCCCAGCCGCTGCTCAGCGGTACCCGGAGCGGAGCGGAGCAGAGCGAGGGCTGCGTTGCCCACCCCAGCCCTGGGGTCTTGTCCCGGGGGGCAGCGGTGGGCCCTTGCCTTCGCCCCGCAGGGCTGGGGCCAGCGGAGCCGCCTGGAGCTGCCCGGGAGGTTTAGACACCCCCTTCTCCTTCAAATTAATGGCTGTGCCGTGAAGAAAATTGAAGCCATTATTCTTAGCTCGCATCCTTTATACCCACCAACTTCAACCACTTGACATGCTAATCACAAGCTAACGAGGAAGGGAGGCGATTTCCCACGTCAGACCTGCAATCCAGTGCATCTGGCAGCTGGGGTGGGGACCATCGCATGCCGGGGGCCACCAGCACCCCTGCACCAACGCCTGCACCCCTGCTACCGCCCCTGTCCTTCCTGCCAGCAGCACCCCGGCAAACAGCCCCCGTTAGCCCCGTTGAAGCCCCCCCACGGCTGGCGTCACCCTACGTTGTCCTTGTCACCCACTCCGGGACAGCCGGGAAGAGGACGCGAGGGCGATGGCGATGGTCCCCAGGGCTGTCCCACCGCAGGGCAGCCTGTGCCGTGCCGCGTCCCCGCTGCAGAACGGCCTCTGCGCCGGCAGCGGGGGCGGCGCAAAGCCCAGCTGGACGACCAGACCACCCCTGCTTTTCCCAGAGGAAGGGCCAGGCCCTTGGAAGATATTTCCACCACCCACCCCCACCCCCTCCCCATGTCCCCCCCATCCTCCTTCCGCTCTGCCAGCAGCAGCTCGGGTTGCCCATGCGCTCCCCGCGCCGGGGTCCAGCTGAGCCCTGGCGCACTCGTTGCACACGCCGCAGGGCTGCGCCTGCCCGTCCCCAGCCACCCCAGGCTGGATTCGGCCCAGCCGCCGGCCGGGCAGAAAGCTCTGGAGTCCATTAACATTCCCCTGAGCGATCTAATCCCCCCTCTCTGCCCTGGCTCTGGCTTTTACTTGGTTTTAATCAAGCCCAGCCTGGCGCCTTTTAAATAACCGGGGCGGATGGCACCCAGCTCCCTGCACGGCACGTGGGTGCTGCCGTCCCCGGTGTGGGTGCCGGCGCGGAGGGGGAGGCAGGGGCAGCCGGGGGCAGAGCATTTGCAGAGGTCTCCACTCTCCAGTAATTTTAAAAGGCATTTTGGAGCCGGAGGAGCTGAGATCAGCAGAGCGGGGGCCAGGAAAGCGAGGGAATAAAAGCAAAGGCTATTGCAGGGGTTGTTATTAATATTTGCTGGCTGATGATGGAAGGGGGGGGGGGGGGGAGCCGGCACCAGGGAGTGGGCTGCGTGTCCGCCCTGTGGGGAAAGGGCAGGCTGGGCTTCCCATGAAGGGAGGAGGGATTTGGCATCCGGATGCCTGGGTTCCTTCCTGGCACCCAGAGATGGGGGGGGGGGGGGGTGTGCAGGATCCATGCCAGCACTCCTGGGTCCTGCGCAGCCGCCGGTGGGGCCCCGGTTGGGGCGAAAGGCGATGCTCTCCGCACCGACGCTCCTAAATCAAAGTGTTGGGGCACAGCTGGGGTATGTTGGGGGGAGCCCGGACCCCCCCTGAGGCGGGGGCATCCAGGGGATCCCCCCCTAAACCCCTGGGGACCAGAAGGGTGCGAGGGGAGGGCACCCATGGTGCTCAGCCTCCAGGGGCTCCACCATGTCCCAGCTGCAAAGGGAGCAGGAGCCTGGGGGAGCAAAATACCTGGGGGGGCGTCCTGGATGGGACCCCCCCGGCTGGGGCTGGGGGCTCTGCAGGGTCGTGGTGGCCTTGCCCAGCCGTGCCCTGCGAGACGGCGCCGGGGAGCCATGCCGGTTCCCCCCAGGCTGGCAGTGGGACCGGGTGGGGGGGTCTGGGGGTGCTGGGTGGGGAGGCAAGGGTTTTGGGGGGCAAAGCATGAGCCAAAGCGTTTGTTTTTCCGGGGGCCCCGGCGGTGTGAGTTATCAGCAGCGGCAGAAGCACGGTGCTTCCCGGCCGGGTGTGCGCGCCGGCTCCTCAGGGAGGGATTAAGGGGATTATATTATTATTTGTTATCACTGAGGGGGGAGAAAAAAAGAAGAAACCTCCATTGCTGGGAACTCTGCCTAATCGGAGCAGAGATTAGCTCTCCGCCTCCGCCCGGCCGGGCTGGGACGGCTCCTGTGGGCACTGGGGCTGTGGCTGCCCCTGCCCGGGATGGGGGTCCGGGGGGGCTCCCCTGTACCCATCTGACTGGCAGCGGGAGCCCAGCCGGGTGACACAGGGCCACCACCGGGTCCCTGGGGAGCCACCTCGTCTGCAAGTCACATGTGGGACCAGATTTTGGAGGCGATGGTTACTGCCCAAAGCGGTCGGCAGAGGAAATGGCGGCTCCTTTTCCAGCCTCCCCTGGGACCGTGGGGACTGTCACCCTTGGCCGGGCACGGTGGCACCCCGGCTGTGGGGGGACCAGCCCCATGGTTCGGTGGAGGGCAAGCCGGGAGTGATGCTTTGCCCCATGGACGGCGAGAGCTGCCACGAAAGCTTCTGGCAAGGGCGAGCTTGCGGCCATGGTTTTCCATCTCCCCCAGCCACGGATCTTGGGGATTTTGGCAGGTTTGGGGGGAGCAGCACAAACAGGGGGTTTGTGCCTCCCCTGGCATCGGGACAAGGGCGAGTGCCCCCAGTGACAGCCCAGCATCCCCGAAGGATGGGGCTAAACTTGGCTGTGGTCCCCCCCTCTTTCACCCCCCCCAGGTAACTGGCTCCCAGCCCTGAGCCACGGGGTAAGAAATGGAGCCCCGAGACGAACCAAGACCGATACCTGCGCAGCCCCGGGGCTCCCACCACACAAATCTCTCCCCGCCATGGTGCTGGGATGCGTCGGCCGCCCTTCCTCCCCCTCGTCTGCTGCCTTCACCCTCCTCCTGCAGCCACTGCGTGGCAGGCGGTGAGTGATGCCGCTGCCAGCTCAGCCCTGCCTGGCTCTGGCTCAGGGGGGGCCGCCCCGGCCAGGGCTGCTGGGAAAGATGGGTGGCTCGGTGGGGCAACGTGCCACGGGGCGATGCGTCATGAGGTGACATGCCATGGGGCAACGTGCCATGGGGCATCCCCCGGAGGTGCAGGGGATGGAGGCTGGGCTGGGCCAGGATGCTTCGGGGCGTGCTGGTATGTGAGGATGCAGGGCGAGATCCTGCAAGTCAGCGTGGGCTCTGCCAGCCCGGTAAGAGGAGCAGGAGGATGAGGAGGGTCCAGCTGAGCCAGGTACCCATGAACAGCAAAGTTTCAGGGTTTCCCCCTCACAGCGGGGTCGTGTGCCCCATCCTATGCCCTTGTGTGCCCATCAGGGCTGTGCTGCATGGGGCAGCTGGCTGGTACCCGTGGGCTCCGCGGGTCCTGTGCTGCTCCCTGCCCGTCCCAAGCTCCACGGAGCTGTGAGCATCTCCCACCACCCGCTGGGCTCCGGTGGGCTGGGGATGGAGATGTGCCAGGACACCCGGCACAGAGGGGCCACCTCTGCCCTGCTCCCCGCGAGCTCCACGGATGCCAGGGCAGGGTAGTCACACCACGGGGCGGAGGAGGTGTGGGACCACACTGGGTGCTCTGGGAGCCAGTGCACCCAACTCAGGACATCAGGGTATTTTTTTTTTTTTCCCCTTCTTAAGCCTCCAGCTCTGTCTGCTGGGCCGGGAGTCCCCCAAGGACAGCCTCACTCATTACACTGCAGCTTACAAGTGCACATCTTGAATTTTTCTTTCCAAACCCCCAGCTTCCAGCAAGTGGAGGCCAAGCCAGGTTCAAACGTGGGGTGCAGGTTTGGGGCAGCCCCTCTCCAATTTTGCCTTGCCTGTAGCAAGGCTGAAGCCACCACTGCCACTGCAGAAAGCCCGTCATTAGAGCTGCTTCCGCACACCCTTTTCGCTGATGGACCGCGCTATTTTCTTTAGTCTTTTATTTACACTTTATTGCTCTTGTTTTTGCACTGGCAAACGCTGCTGGAGTGCACAGAAATCCTTCAGATCTCGGCTGGCAGCAGAGCTCTGCCTAATCATAGTCATTATCTGGAAGCAGGTAATGGGCATCTTTCCCATGTTAATTTGAAAACAGAATCGGCAAGAGCAGGACACCAGGGATGGAGCATGCTCCCAGCAGCCGCCACTGCCTTCGGATGATTTCTGGGTGCCGGTGGCTTAGGTGGGTGCTGGCCATCGGGCAGGGGTAGGTTTGGGATGGGAGCACACGCAACCCCAGGCACAACGGCTTGTGCCGAGCCTCGTGGCTCAATAAATCAGCTGGGAAGGGGCTGCTGGCCGGCATCCCGCATGGCCGGAGCCCGTCCTTGCTGCCGCAGCAATAAAATCCCCCGGCCTTGTTTTTTTGGCGGCGAGGAGGATGGCGGCTCTCCCTCCTCCCCGCGCCGCTGTCAGAACTTGCCCCCGGCTCGGCCCAGCGTGGCTGGGTCCTTCGTTAACAAGGACTCGTCCCTTTTATCCCCATCGGCGGGAGGGGATGGGGATGGAGGTGAGAGGCGAGGATTTCTCCCGGGGCCGGGAGGGGAAGGCTGGGTGGTGTTGGAGTTTCGTTTGCTGAGATACCATTAACGAGTGAGCAAAGGTTGCGGAGTCTCCATGGAGACAAGACAGCAAGCGAGACGGAGCGGGTGTGCAGCTGAGGTTAGAGCTGATTAGTAAATGTCAGCGGCACAGCAACTGCCCGCCACCACGCTGGCTCGGGGACCCGGCGGGCAGCGGGTGCCCTGGGCACCCCACGCACCCTCGGCACCCCATGTGCACTGCGCATCCCGGGCACCCTCAGCACCCCATCCATCCCGTGTGGCCCGCTGCATCCCAGGTATCCCGTGCATCCCGTGTGACCTGGACATTCCGTGTGTCCTGTGCTTCCCAGGCACCCCATGCACCCATCCATCCCACGCGCCTCATGCATCCCACGTGCCCCATGCACCCCGGGCACACTGGGCACCCTAAGCATCCCACATGCCCCATGTATCCCACACACCCTGGGCACCCCATGTGTCCTCTGCATCCCCAGCACCCCGTGCACCCCATTCATCCCGCATGCCACATTGCATCCCGTGTGCACCATGCATCCCACGCACCTTGGGTAGCCCATGCACCCTTGGCATCCCACATGCCCCACACATCCCTGGGGCGCATCCAGGCGCCCCATGCACCCTGTGCATCCCATGCACTCCCTGCACGCAGGCACCCCAGGTCCCTGCTGCAGCCCAGGTTGATGCCAGGCTGTCACGGTCTATGGGAATCAGGGATGCAGGAGAAGCCCAGAGCACACCATTAAGTGTACATTTCTGGAACATCCTTGCAGCTCCGGTACCGACAGCCCTGGCTCCTTTCCCGCAGGGAGCAGGGATGCAGCCAGAGCCGCTCTGCCCTCATGCCACACTGCTGCCATGCTGCAGGGGCTCCTCGGCCATTTTGTGAAACACTGGGGGAGCAGGGGAAGGGGCACCCAAGTCTCCCCGGCGGAGACCGGGTGACTCCAGATTGCTGCTTGGCTGCCATCCCCGGGCAAGGACATGGCCGTGGCCTTGTGCGAGGCTGGGACGGCACGCCAGCTGCGATAAGCTGCCATCTCCTCCCTCCTGCGGAGGATGTCCACTCCTCCATCCCTGGGTCACGCAGAGGAAGGATGAGGCTGGACCTGCTGGATCCCACCTCATTTTCAGCAGAAGCAAAGCCCAGGCTGAGGGAAGCGGGGTCGGGCTGAAGCCGGAGGGGATAGCAATTTGTGCCAGGGTCTGTCTGGGGTTATCAGGGGCTTGGACATGGCTGGAGCCCAGCCAGGAGGCAGGAGCAGCCCAGCTGCCCTTCCCCATCCCCTGGAGCATCATTTACCTCCAGCAAAACGCGGGGAGGCACCTGGCAGGCGAGAGCATCCCTCTTGCAGACAAACAAGTGTCAGGGGGTACTGCGCGGAGGGAGGGGGGTGGTGGATCCTGCAATTTAGCGGGTATTATTTGGCAGCTATAAACAGAGCCTCTCACACAGCCGGGGAGAGATAAAGGTTGCAGTGCAGATACAGATTAGGTGGTTCCCTTGAGGCTGTGACACCTTGAGATAGAAGCAGATCTTCTTCAAGGGAATGGCTCGCTGGCAGTCTGGAAAACCTGGAGCCGAGCGGCCTCCAGCAGCACCTCGGCCCCTTGCCTTGCACCCGCAGGGGGAGACAGAGGGGTGCTGGGGCAGCATGGGGGGCCCGTGGGTGCTGGGCGCATCGGGAGGTGCTGAGCTTTGCACCCAAGGTGGCTGTGCGGGAGGTGGGAGTGACATAAAATGGGCAAGAATTGGCTGTTTGCAACATTCGCGTGTGCCCATCTCGCCCAGGAGGAGCCAAAGGAGACGGCGGCAGTGGCAGAGAGACCCCAGGAGTCGGCAAAGGCTGTGCCACGGGGCAGGACAGGCAGGAGCTGCGGACAGAACGGGCAGGCACGGCACACACCAGAGTGACCCTCAGGTTGCTCCAGTTGGGGCCACCAGCTCTGCCCTTCAGCAATGCCCGTGGCTGGGGTGCCCTCCCCAGCTGCTGTCACGGCTCCCAGCAGCGCTGACATGGATTTGTTTGCTTCCCAGTGGGAGTGATGGGAACACCGGTGATTTACTCCCCGCGGTTCGGTTTAAAGCATGAGCACTCCAAGCACCGAAGAGATAGATGTCCGTGCCCGGTGCCCTTCGTCCTGCCCCCGCCTGCTCCCTCTTCCCCCTTCTGTAGGTACAAACAAACCCAGTGCTTAATGTTGATAATCAGGCAGGGATGGAAAGATTTACTATCCAGGTGCGCAGGCAGAAATGCAGCATGCCACGTGCTGGCAATTTTTGATCGAGTCTTTGCTCCCGCAGTTTCTGAGGGGGCCATTAGCATCACCCTGGCTCTGCCGAGGACCGGGCTGAGCTGGAGGACGCTGCCGAGGTCACCGGAGCTCGAGGCCGGGCAGGGAGCGGAGCTTTTCCGAGCCCCCAGCGTGCTCAGCCAAGCTGCCCGACCTGGCGTGACCCCTACCTGCCGCAATCCCGGCCTGATATCCTCGTGGGCGCCGGGGATGGACGGCAGTGTCCACTCAGCAGGACCCGTCCCGTGTCACCCCCCCATACGCACGCTGCTGGCCCCGTTCGTTCGTTAAACCAGGCTCATTTAAGATGTGACTCCGCTCCCCACCTCATCAGGCCACAGGGAGAAACCCAGGCGGGAGCCCAAATCAGCCGCCATCACCCCTGCACAGCCAGCGAGGAGGACAGCTGGCTGTCCCCATGCTCCCCCCCCCAGCTCCGCGTATCCCCGTGCTGGGGACCCCCTGCCCTGATTTGGGGACTGGAGGTGGTTGGGGGGGTGGGGACCCCCCCCTCCCTCGTTTTGGGGTGGAGGCTGATGGGGGGTCTCTGGGTTTGTGGCAGGAGGAGCTGCCAGGCTCCGGTCCCGCTCGCCGGCCCAACACTGTCCCTGTCACCTACACCCCCCTGCCCCACTGCCACCCACCCACCTCTCCCCAAAGCCCCCCCCCCATCCCTCCACCCCTTCCTCCTCCTGCTCCCCCCCCCGGCCCTGCCCCTAACCCCCACCCCACACTCCTGGCACCCATACCCTGCCCCACAGCTCCCAGCCTTGGCCCCCCACAGCCTTGGCCCCCCCTCCCAGTTCTGCCCTCTCCCCCCCCCCCCCGCCCCGCCCCGCCCTGGCGTGACACCCCCGCTCCCCCAGGTGGAACTTTCCTCGCAGGGCGTGAGACCATAGAGGCGAAAAAGGCAACACCAAAGGGGACCTCTTCGGGGGGGGACGAAGGGACAGAGGACCCCTTCTTCCAAAGACACCTGGAAAAATATCGAGCTTTGGCCCTCTAAGACTCAGATACGTTTTTTAAAAATGTCGTGGATGGCCGTGGTGTCGCGGTTCTCCCCCATGCCGCTGGAATCTGGCCCAAACCTGTCCGGGGCTCTCCCCGTCTACCTCCCCTAATGGTACGTTCCTCCCCGTTTACGCTCTTTGCGCGGCCGGCTTGGGTGGGGTTCTTCTGTTGCTCCAGTTTCGTACGCAAGTGGCGTAGAGCGGCTTTGATAGACAGCCAGACGCAGCCAATAGCGCGGCAGGATCTTTGACCGGTTAGCCAATGGCGCAGCGGACCGGCGGCCGGGAGGAGGCGGGGCGAGGCTCAGTCAGGGCAGGGAGGGGGAGCTGTGGAATGGCGGACGGCCGGGCTGGCCCGCCCTGGTGGTAACGAGCCGAGGGGGCCGGAGGGGACAGCTGCGGAGGGGGGTGAGTACGAGAGAGGCGAGCAGAGACTCCCTGGGCTTCCTAGGCCGCCTCTTCCCGGGGGAGAGAGGCGGAGGTGCTGGGGTGGGCCGCTAGGCCCTTGCCAAATAGTGAGCTGTGGGGCTGAGCGGGGCACTGTTTCCTGCCACATAGTGAGTCCCAGGCTGGTGTGGGCCCTGGTGCCCCCGGGCTGGGAGGTTTGGGGCGGGCTTGGCCCCGGCCTGGGGATGGGGAAAACGAATTGGCTTCATCCCTGGGCTGACACTTGCCCAGCCCCTCCCAGGAGCCATGGCTCAGTGCAGGGTGTGTGTCCTGGGCCGGGCTGGCCGGAGGGACTGGGGTGTAGGGGGAGGGCTGGCCTGCCCGGGGGGGGTGGACAGAGCCCTGCGTTGGGTTAAGGAAATGCCGGTCTGGCGGGCTCTCCCGAGGCTTCGCTGGTGTCTGCTGTCCTGGGGCAATTACAGAGGTCTGACTTGGTGGGAATGGTTTGGGGAAGCTGGGGAGAAGAGTGGGGGTGCTGCGGGGTCCCCTCTAAGTGAGAGGCAGTGCTTTTGTGCTGGGGGAGGGGGGGGTCACTCCCTTCCCAGGCTGGCTGCAGCCTTTGCCGGGTTTGACATCAGTGCTTGTGCAAACGTGTGCATGTCCGTGTACAAAGTCTGTCTGTCTGGGTGTGAGCTGGCTGCCCATGTTGGTGCAAGTTCTGGTGACTGCGCTCATGGAGCGTTGCTGTGAAAATGACTTCTCCCTCCTGGCTGTCTTCCTGCCCCACAAGTGAGTTCGCCCTTCAGTGTGTCTGGCTATACTTTAAGGATGTGTGTAAGCCCCTTGACCATTAACTAGCCATATGAGCCCATAAAATCTAAAACTACTTGGGATAAGACTATGTGGGTGCTGTAGTGTGCTTTGGAAAATATTTTCCCCAATCTTAAATCCCTAGGTGCTCTCTGAAAAGAAGCTTTGGAGGGTGTAACAGGATATGGTCGGGTAGTTTGGTCAAATGCTCTGGACCTGCTGGTGACCTCGGATGATATTTTTTCCAGAGAAGGAATAAGTTGTTAAGGAATGTCCTTGGGGTTGTACCTCACCAGCATTTAGGTTTGTGTTGCGGTTACTGCTTTGGGATACAAAGAGCCTATGTCCTTTGGAGAAAGGTAAGAGATTGCAGCTCCTCCCTGTTAGCTCTTATGTGACCTCAAGGACCTTCCCATGGTAGGATTTTTTTTCCTGCCAAAAGTTTCACATTTGACATTACTCTTTTACTTTCGTTAGTAGCAACAGCAGAATTGGGCACCTCTACTTAGATTAGACCACTGGTGGGACTGCATGGTGTGTAATGCCAGGAGTAGGCCTCTTCGGTAAGACACTAGAAAACACTGAAAGTCTAAGTCTTTCAGCGCTGCAGATGTTGGTGGGCATGAAATTATATTAATATCAATAGAAAACTTTCATTAAGTACACCGGCTGCAGACAAGGTCATCATTGGTGGAGCCCTCTGTAAACTTCACGCTTGCATGTCCAGCCCCACAAAGACTTGTGAGGTGGAAAAGTTGAAAGTAAAAGATGTGAGAAGCCAGCAGGGTGTGCGTGTGTGTGCCTCCCTGTGACAAAGCTGATGCAAAATGTTACTTTATGGGAAGTACTAAAGTCAGTATGCTTGGTCACATGAGGAAGGGCAATAGTTATGTTTTCCACCCTTTTTAAAGATCTGCAGAATCAGTTGCTACTAAATGCTGCAGGAATTTAAAATGCTGCGTTGCGACACTTTTCATTCTGATTTGCCCCTTATTGACCTTGAGTGGGTTTTTGTCATAGAAACCGATACAGAGTTTAATCCAAAACTTAGTTAAAAACAAACCAAAACTAACATCTACCCACTGAAAACACAGACAGAATGTTGATAGAGTGACTTTGAAAATCCACTTGCGTTCACAGCCAAGGACAAGTTTTATCCAGGAAGTGGGGTAGAGCTGGCCAGGCACTCCAGTTCTGTGCATTTTTGTTGTTTGGGTTTGTTGTTTTGTTTTTTTTTTAACTATTGTGCTTGAAAACATGAAGTTTGAGTGAGTGAGCTTGATGCAGGCTTTAAAGACTCACCTAATGCTGATCATTGGTCAAGCTACATTTGTCAGTATTGTCTCTGGGTGGGTTGGTGATGGTGGGGGTCAAACCCAGGACTTGTGCCTTCCAAAGCATTGATTTCTGCTTGGTTAAAAGCCTTGTTCTGTTTGGGGTGAGGAGCAGGTTTGTCTCAGCCCAGCTGAGACAAGGTGAAGCCTTGCTGTACTTTGAGTTGTAAGAGGATAAACTTCCAGGATTGAACTGAATGCAAGCTTTTCCCTAAACTGCATATTTTGACTGCTTTCAGAAGGAAACGTGACATTTTTTTTTTATCTGTCTGGTAACAAGTTCAAAAAGTAAATGTCCCAAATTCAATTTTTTTATTTTAAAAAACCAAACCTTCTGATGGCTCATGCCTGTCAAACTCCTTCCTCTTCACAGCTGTGAAGATAAAGCCTTTCCAAGCTGTCTGCTGCTGATCAGGTTTTTCCAAGCCGCTGCATGGTGATGTTAGCAAGACCCCTGCTTTATTTTGCTGTTCCCACACCCCTGTTCCCAGCCCTGCAAAAAATCAGCTGTGCAGCAGTGCGATGCCACTGCCTGATCTCAGGCTGCAGGCTCACCCACTGTTCCTTGCTTTAGCTTCTGTCTGGTCTACATTCCTAACAAATCTTTCAAGCTCCAGTTTTACAAAACTATGCTGGGGGGTGGGTAGGAGGGTGCAGGCTAAGGCTGCAGGAAAAAAAAGAGGGAAATATGGTGTGTTCCTGGCTACTTTTTGTACAAGTCCTATTTGAAATGTGTTGTGAAGTGAGTGGCTTACTGAAGAAGGGTAGAGGCTGGAACTGCAGCCCTCATGTCTTTAGAGATATCACTGCTGGAGTTTGAAGTAATGAGTTAATAGTAAAGTTCTTTTAAGCAGAGCATAAAACTGGTTTCCCTATGAATAATGTGACACACCGAACAGAAATGGTATATTTTTAAGTTACAGCTCAGAAGGTATTTGTGAGCAGTGATTCATTAAAAAGAATACAACCTTTATGATAACTACCAACCCAGTTTCTCAGCATGCTTTGAATATATCTCATTCTTCAGGGCTGGTCTAGGAAAAGTTGATTTCATTCACAAAGCTTAGATAATCACATAGTGTGGGTGGAGGGGTTAAAACTTCAGTGATTGCCTCATATGCATATAGTTAGAGCAGCAAATCCATCTCCTGGTTTTTTTTTATTTTTTGTGGTGATAGAAGAACAAAGAAGGTTGTTAGGATTAATGTTTCAACAAAATCAGGTTGGTTTTCTTTGACAGACTGTAATAAGGAAGATTTCAACAAGTGTAAGACTCGGCTTTAATCCTTCCAGATAGGTTCTCTCTGTGGGCTTTCTGGACTCAAATGTTTAAGGTTTCTGTTTTGTCTCTGCTAGGTTTGATAATAATACTTAGCCCTTGGTCATTCAGCTGAGCAAAATACATTGCTGCATGTGCTGCATGAGTCAGTCACAAACCAGGAAAAGGATTGAATAGCAATTATGTTTGCATGTGTTGTGTATAAAGTTCCCGCTGTCCCATACAGAATGGGACACCAGCACCCAGCAAAAACATGAGCTGCCAAAAGCTGCTTCTGACAGTTCAAGTAGCCAGAACAGGCCACTGTCTGATGGCTCAGTGCTGGGCTTGCTTTTTTATGTAGTTTCTAAAGTAATGCTGCACAAAATGCACAGGAGGCAAACCAAAAGTGACACTTTCACTGTGCGGAAATCTGGGAAAGCAAAATGCAACTATTTTCCCAGCCTGTCTTGTGGTGTGTTACTGTTTTCAGCCACACTCTTGCTTCTAATAGGATCTGTAGTAAGAAATTGTGTATTTGAGTATTTATTCTCACTGCGTAAGGATAAATATTTGTGAGATTAGGCCCTTAGTTACCGCAGATTAACATTTATTTAAATATTTTAGGTATTTATAAACACTGGATTTAAAAAAAGGCATGTGGAAATGGCTTCTGGGTAATAAGCAAATGACTGCTCAGAACAGAACCACCCGGGTGACATTTACTTCCTTTGTATTTTTGCAACTCTGTGTAATAAAAAGACTGTGTGTTTTCTTTTTGAGGAGGGGAGGCCACTGGTGCTGCTGATCAGGCTTCACTGCAAAGGGAGTGCTTGCTAACAGGAGCTTCTACAGAAGGTTATCAGATTCAGGCCTGATTCTGATTTATATAAGATTGGTTTCTCCATCTGAAGGTCTGCAGGATTTTTATTTTCCTACCTGGGAAGCAGTAGGGGGGAGGTCCCCTCCCAGAAGAACTGAAACGTGAACTTCCATGTTATTTTGTTGAGCAAGCAGTACAGCGGCAGTGCAAAGCGTTAATCACATTCTCCATCCTGAGCTTGCCTTCGCTGCAGTAATGGGCCTGGGAAATAGTTCCTCTAGATCCTACCCTAATTCTTGAAATCACAGTAAAGCTTTCTGGTATTATGTTGCTGCTGGAGAAGTGGTGGAGCACAGACATATCTCAAGTATGCATCTGCCAGGGGCTTTGATGAAGAAAATTTAAAGGACCAGGAATCTCAACTCGTCTCCGACAAATGCGGTCAGTGGCGACCTGCTCTGTTCCTTTGACAGCTTCCATGTTGTCTCTTACAGAGCAGTATCCCAGACCTGTTTTGGGGAGAAATGGTGGTTTAAAGGATGCTGTGATGCCAAGAGAGGAAGAAGAGAGATGCCTGTGAAGCAGTAGCAGTTAGCATTTGCTCCTGAGGGTGTAAATTTCTGCATGGGAGGCTGTTGCTGGGTCACCGCTTTAGAGGAGCTGCTCTGAGATCACTAGTGACCTGTTGTCCTGGAGGTTTTGAGTGTCCTGCGTTACTGTTGAAAGTAGTGCACAGTTGAGAATGGGCCGGACAACACGCAAAGAGCTGTCCACTAAAAATAGTTTGTTCTTATTGCTGCAGTAAATCAAACCTAAACATGAGTTTATTTTTTGGTTTCTGCTGAAAGTGCTCAGTAAGAATTCAGAGCTTCTCTTCTGTTGTCTGATGCAGCTAGATAACCTTCTTCCTGGAAGGTGCTTGTTTAATATGAATGGTGATGCATTTATTCAAACAACTCCTTTATGAAGCAAAGACACACATAGATTTGAGATTAAAATCTCCTAATTGTAAAGTGAAGGGCACAAAGGAAGTTTTTTTTCACCTAGTGTATGATAAATGTGGGACTTGCTGGCCTGGGATTTCATGGATGCCAACGGTTTAGATGAGTTCAGAAACTGATGAGACCAGTTTATGGAAGTGAAATCCATAAAGGACAATTAAATGATAGTGTTTGTTTCTGCGTGGTCTTAAGGTGTGGTGGGGTGCTGCAATGTGGAAAAGGACAGCAGGGAGAACTGTTGCTCTGTGCTTGCCTTGTTCTCATGCTCTTTTCTTTATGCATCTGATATCTGGCCACTGATGGACAGAGAATGCTGGTTTATCTGGAGGCTGGATGACCTAGCATGGTTATTCTTAAGTCCTGTGGCTTAGGGTTTCTTGTCTTGTTTGTTCACTGACGTTTCCGATGATGTTACAGAGCAATCTGCCTCTTCCGAGCCTCCATTTCTCCCTGCTCGTAAAACTGGGCTAATGACTCTGACCTTTTGTTTGTAAAGCAAAAGGAAAAGGATCAACAAAATACTGGAGCTTATTTACTATCATTACTGAAATGATGAGCAATGCCACTTTGCGGTACTTCAAAGAGGCTTCGCTTATAAGATGCTGGAAATCCCTAGAGAGCGAAAATGTTTCAGATGGAAAAGGAGGAGGGGGAATATTCCTCCTGTTTTCATCTCGTAAGTGTACTCCCTGCAAGGCATGGAGGTAATATCTCCAGCCATCTCCCCTCCCAGCTGGGCTATTTAAAATAGTTGCTGACAATCTTTGCTTTTTTCCGTAATAGCCAAATGGGCTGGTGTCACTGATCGCATAGGAGCGAGTTCTGCATAAATTGTTCACATGCTGTGGAGTTTTGCGAAGTACTTTGTTGACCTGTTGTATAACTGCTAATAAGATTGAATGTGGTTTTAATTTCTCACTTCCTTTTTTCACAGATGCCCTTTTCCTACTTCTTAGAGTCTTACTTCAAGTCTCTGTATAGCAAAAGTCTTTTTCTGTTGCTCAAAGAATGAATGATGCTTTGCTTTCAGTCAGCTCTGCACTGGAGGGCTTTAAGTGGCATTCAGAGAAGGCTATCAGCCACAATATCTGATGTATTGGTGTAGCTGCGGTTCATGCATGGAGTGCAAAAAATGGGATTTAATTGGGAGGGAGGGGGAATAGCAGCCCTGGCTGAATGGATGGGTGAAAGTTCCCCGACCACCCCTTAGCCCAGCAAATAGTTGGTTGAGTGCTTGCCAGAGCGGAAGCGAGTTCCCTTTCAGGCACCCTGCTTTTGTGCACCGTAAGAAAAAGCACACACTCTTATGGTTTTGGCCTTGCAGCTGCAAAAAAAAAAAAAAAAAAAAAAAAGGCGAGAGAGAACTGTGCACACACCCAGATCCTGTTCTTTCAATACCAACAGCTGCTGAGCTGATCCTTTGCTGGAGGAAGGCATATAGCTGTAAACACAGCTTGTGTAAAACCTTTACCTTGTGTCTAGGGCAGCATGAAATAACTGGCCGCTTCCCTTTTGGAGGCTAAATTAAAAATGCGTGTAATTAACTTATACAAAATAGCCTTTTGGTTGCTATTGAGAATTCAATATTGTATCAAGGAGGTTACATCTAGGGTCTGGCTTCACATGAGAGGTTTCCATAAAGCAGCTTATTATAGACCTTGTGGTGAGCTTTGATAGAAAGACTTGCATCTTTAGCATCCCTAATACGGTCTAATCTCTTTTCTCCCGAAAAGATCGGTTCAATAAAGTGATGGTTTCAAACACTCTCAAATACTTTTGGATGGTCCAGAGCCTGGAGTTTGCACTGTAGATTACATAAGGTGAGATCACTGCTGGGCTCAGAACATGCAAAATGGAAACAACTACAGCTTAAAAAGAATATTTTTCTGACTGTCCCAAGGAGATTACACAGGCATCTGTCACCACGTCCAAGCTGAAATTTGACCCTGCCCTGTCAGACCAGGGGGGCTGATTGAAACAGTGGGGCCTTGCTGAAGTCTGCCTGGAAGGTTCTTTGGTCCCGCTGGCTGCATGGATGGAGAAAGTGAGTCCAAGGATTGTCATGCTGTTGAGCAAAACCAGAAGACTGCTACTCGCAGCTTCCTGTAGCTCTGCCTGCAAATCCCAAATGGCAGCTTGGGATCATGCGCCATGCCCGTACGTTGCACAGATGGCTCGTACGTGCACAAAAACCAGATCCAGTGTTTTTGTGGGGTTGCCTCGCTGGGCACCTCTACAGAAGAACGGGGTAATCCCAGACATGGGGCAGGCCCCTTCTCCCCCAGCCCTGGTTCTTTTTCCCACCCTTGGACAGGACAGTAGGTGTGGGGAGGGAGAACTGCCTGGAAAACCCCAGATATATGGTGGCTTTTGGTACTGGTGGGGTGGGCACCTGCCTGTTCTCCTGACTTCGTAGTACTACCCATCTCGCTTGACTCCTGAGATCCAAAAAGCATATCCAGGGTCTTAATGTGGCATCATATGTGTATCTTTTTTTTTTTCCTTCCGCAATAGAAAACCCGTGTGTTATTTTGACTTTATTAAGACACTGTTCATAAACCATTTTAATCTAGATGCTCAAGGCTGTTCTCTTGGTTTTTTGTGACAGAAATCCCAGCAGATATAACACTTCTGGAAAATATCAGGGAGTCAATGTCTTTGGTTTTTTCCTCGTGTCAAAGGTTAACTTAAAATATTAATGCTGCAAAGATTCATTTAAGATATTAAAACTGTTCAGGCAAGAATACATGTACATATTGTAATTACTTCCTTTTTCTTACAATTAAAGTAATTGGATTATATTTAATGAGCTATTTACATTTAATAATTAAGAAAAGACTTATCTTTCCAGTATTCCCCAAGTGCAGCAGAAGGGTGGGGGCACTCAGAGCTGTGATATAATTATCTAGGCGTGAGTTGAAACTGAAAGAGCAGTTGAGCTGTATAGAAAACACTTGGAACTGGTTTGTTCCTACTCTTTCATTAATCAAAATAGTTTAGTGTGTGTTAAAGGAGGGGAGGCTGAGCTTAGCTGCAAATGAGACAGAGTTTATCTGCCGAAAAGGAAGGTTAAAATATGTTCAGACTTCAGGAATAAGTAATTTAGAAAAAAAAACCACACCCTCTCTTTCCGTATTAATTACCGAGCGCTACCCTAGAATGAAAATGTGCTGATGTATTGTGAGAGTTGCGCTTTGCACCGAGTGTTTTGTTAGTGCGAACAGGCACAAGCCTTTCCTCTTGCTGGAGGAGGCTGGTGTGAAGGAGAGGAAGAAAACATGCTATCCTCATTAGCAGTAATTCAGCCTGGGAATGAGCGATTCAGCGGTGTTTGCTTTAGCAGCCACGCACCATTTGCAGAAGTTGGCCTGTGGTTCTGCGCAGGCATCCCCGCAGTGATGGCGTCAGGCTCAGGTACCTGCAGTACCTCCAGATGAACGATGCTGTTGGGAATGATGCTGCTTGTGTTGCCACCTAAATTGCATCTCTTCTAGTCAAGACCTTTTGAAGTGAATTCAGTGCTGTTACAGACTTTGAGGCTTGGAAAATGAAATCTTGTGATTTTATCCAGAGCATATTTTGCCTGGATTGGGACAGAAACAAGCAGATGGCTTTGCCAATGAAAGCTCCTCAACCTTGACCTTTAAGGACTGGCTTTTGGGGCACAGTGGCAATCCCGTTGTAATAGACATCTCTCTCTTGGGTTGCTGTGATTGCTAACCCTGGGGCTTGTTACTGCTCAGGGGACTCATATCCTGGGACAGGTTGAGACTGATTTCTTGAACAGTCTCATTCACTTTGGACAGTGGTTCGGGCTCAGACCAGGTATCGTTGGAGACCTCCTCCTGATGGACTGAAACCTGCCCACTGACCAGGCCTCTCTCCCCATATACTCCTAAAATATTTGAGAACCTATGGTGGGTTTTCTTTACCTGAGTATGCCAAAGCTACCTGTTGATTGAAGTTTGTGATCCTACTCTGTATCGTCATTGACCTTGTATCGTTGCCAAAATTATTCATAGGTTTAACAGAAAGCATTCTGCTCCCTTTGCTGCTCCTGTTTCCTAGGAAGCAACAAAGCCAGAGCTCTTCTGGTGCTGAAGGAGCCCTGCCTCTCTCCTGATGTATATCCTCACAGCAAAGACCTTGAAACCTTTCTGTTTTGGAGCTTTAATTCCTGTTTAATCAATAGTTCCGTATTCTGAGAATCAAATCCCTGTGACAGCTCTCTTTAATTGAGCTAAACTGCCTTTCTCTTGTCACATCTCTTCTAGAGTTTTATTTAAATGCATTTGTTCTGCCTGTATCCTCCTAGTCAGGCATTGATAGGAACACCGGGTGACCTTCTTTGTTTAACTTGTTTTTCAGCTAAATGAATGGAAACATTAATTAGGGCAATGGTGTATTTTTTTTTGGGGGGGGGGGGGGGGAAGTCTAGGTCCAACTGCTGGCTGTATATGCACTCCGACAGAAGCTAGGAGGATCTGTATGTTCCCCGTTGGTGACACCCCCATCCTTCCACCCCAGCTTGATTTCTGCCAGCAGCTTCGAGCGAGTTCCTCTCCAGGAGAGCAGGCTGGCATTTATTCCAGCAAGATCATCTTCAGTAAAGCTGATAACAAAAGTTTAAAACGAAGAGCCAAATTTTCAGTCACACCTGTGCAATCCCCTTGAGGGCAGTAAATGATGATGATAATGCATGAGCCAGACAAAAAACGCAGAAAATGGCTTTCTGAGCCTCTTTTGCATTTTTCAGAGCCAGCAGACTGGAGAGGGGGGGAAAAAAAGGGGAGGAAAAAAAGAAAGAGTATTTTTACTCCAGGAACTGAGCAGGCTAGATGTTTGTTGTCTCAAGGACTCCACAGTGCGCTGTACAATGCTTCGTTATTCTGCGAGATCAGGGCTGACGTTTCCTAGTGTCAGAGCATCGCTGTGGAAATGTGCAGTGCTGCTCTTGCCCCACGCTATTGCTGAAACACCTCTTTCATAATGCTGCCAGATCATATCTGTGAAGTTCTTGAGTTGGTGATTGAAGTGAATTATTAATGTACAGAGGGGTTATGTATGGGGTTTTTGTGATCAGCTAACTGTGTTCTCCTGAAGGCCCTGTGTTTTCAGTAGATCCTGCTTCAGGAAAGGTTTTGTGCGATGGTGGGTGAAAACACAGACTGCGCTTTCCATCTTAGCGGCTGGTAAGAGATGGTGGGCAACGTTTTCCCCGGTGCTTGGGGGGTTTTACCCATGCATCTCCCCCGTGGCTTTTGGGGAGAATAGACCACTGTGAAAGGAAGCAGCCCTGCAGCTGCCCTTCACTGCTGACTCCTGCTCAGCTGCTGGCAGGCTGGGCTCTTAATGACAGATGAGCCTGTGACGCGTTTTTGGGAATGAATACTTGTTACAGCTGGCGGGATGGAGTAGTTTGTGGCATCACATAGCAGTTTGCTCTATAATTTCACTCCCTATTGCTCGGATGCAGCACTGATTGCTAGGTCTCTCTCCGAGCGTGGAACTGTAGCATTTCTGATTGCTGCATCCCACTTCTCTGTGGCTGCATTGTGAGCTTGGATATAGCCCTGAGCACTCAGCAGAGCCTTCTGCTGATTTTTTTTTTCTTTTTTTTTTTTTTCCTTTTTTTCAGTTCTCCGTGTGTGTGTGGCTGCTGCTTCCCTTTCTGCTAGTCTTTTGGGGTTACATAAAAGCCAGTCTCTTTCTGGCCATTACAGCTACATGGGGGAGTAGTTACTGCTGAGAGAAGCTTGAAATTTGAAGCAGAGTTGTCACAGACATTAGAAAGAACAGTCAGTCTGCGTTGGCAAGCTACTGAGTTAAGTCTCATTTCATACTGATGGGAATTTCAGATCTGATTATCTCCTTTCTCCCTCATTCCCAAACCTGCTGGTGTGTCTAATCCCCCGATGGGTACTCCTAAAGGCTGCTCTCCAAGGCGCTTAGCTGAAGGCTTGGTCTCCTTGACTATGCTGCTTGTTTGTGTCCAGGCAGAAGATTTTGTAAGCCCTGCTGAGGGCAGGGTGATTGGTCATCCTGATGTACTTGAAGATCAAGCCTAATTTCCTTCCCCTTCCCCAAAAAATGCGCTCTGTCCTCCTTAGGTGCTTTGTGCTACACCAGACATTATGACAGATGATATCACTGCTGGGGTCCAGATTTATTTGCAGATGGTCCCTGATCTAAGAGGTTGTGTGTCACATTGAGTGGGGAATTACCCAGGTGACTCCCAGTAATGCTATGCTAGCTGGTCAAATACCAGTGAGAAGAACCTTGCCAGATCTCTCCCTCCAACTCGGGCTGTTATTTACAGCTCTTTGTGTGCATTGCATACACACGTCTCACCTTGTAGTCCTGCCTACCTTCTCCTCTGCACCGTGGTGTTGACTGTACTATCTGCCTGCTGTAAAAAAAAAAAAAAAAAAAAAAAAAAAGGCTGGTTCCTCTCTTGCTGTGCAGTGCTGTTTTCTGCTCTGCTCCAAACTGCTTGTTAAGGAGTATTTGCTCCGAGTTGCTGTTTTCAGTTGACAGAACTCGAGTTGGAAAGCAAATACTCAATCCTAAAATGTCCCTGTATTGCTTCTCAATACTTGTAATCAAAGTCTGTCTCCTTTATTGTTCGTAACAATTGTCCAATTTTACTGTGCCAGCCCTATTTATTAAAAGTAGTCAATAAGACGCAGCTTTGTGTGAGGGGTTTATAGACTGGCAGTTCTTGTTTGAAACAAACCAATTGTACTTGATTCTAATCCAGAACTGGGATTCCTGAGTGATCTGCTACAGCAGAGCTCATGGGGAGAGCGGTCGATGACTTGCTGATAAGAAATCTTAGAGCAGCATGCTTATCTTGAATTTACCTCGTGCTTTGCTCAAAGTGCTGGATTCAGAAAGGCAACAATTACAAGTTGCATTTTCCGCCCCCCTCCCAGCTTTACAGGCCTATGTTGTGCCATGCTTGTTTCCTAGTGCCCCCAAAGTATTGACACAAATAATTGCCAAAGTCAAAATCTGCTTACAAACTGGTGAGTAAGGGATTCAAGGTGAGAGCTTGTGGAGGGAGCAGGGTGTGAGATCGGCAGCCATGTGAAGAAGCGCTACACACAGATCCTGCTTTCTTGGAGAAATACAAGGCATCCGAGACCACTGTCTGTGCAGTGAGCAAGCACAGGATAGGAAGGGTGATGCTGAGCAGAAGCTGGAAAAGAGGTGCCAGTTGTGGCTGAAAGATCGGTAGGAATGTAGGAGCGGTGAGCTCAGCTTCCAGGGCTTTTGTCGTGCTCAGCAAACTTTTTCTGGGCTGGCATGGGGCTGTGCAGCGGGCCGGGGCTCGGCAACGTGTGCGTAAGCATTTTGGGAGAGGGGAAATGGTGAGGAATTCTGGCAATGCCCGGCTGGAGGTGGGGCAGCATATGGCTGCAGGGAGGCAAGGGGAAAAGAGCTACGGGGCAAAGCTGGGCTTTTCGGATGGTTTGGCTTTTAGTCACCGCCGCAGTCATAACAAGGCTTGGAGCCTTCTTTGATTCAGGCCGTGGCTTGGAGACTTCAGAGGAAATGCTTGCCATGAGCAGGTGGGAAGGTTCTGATTCAAGTGGGAGACAAAAATCATTTGTTACCATAACAAAGCCCTTGCCTCTTGTTTTTAAGAAGGTGTGAAGCACGGCAGTTGGGAGGATGACTATTTTGAACCTGGATTGGTGCAGCAGTGTTTGTGGATTTGGCACATGAGCAGCCTCATTTTCTGTCCATTTCCTTATGGCTCTTGTGCTCTGCAACCAGCAAAGATCACTTAACTTCTCTCTTCACATAGCTAGCACTGTTTCAATTTGATGCCTGCCTTTTTTTTTTTTTTTCCATATTCATTAAAAATCTGTTGCAGACAGTTTTCTGTTTCTTAGAGGCAGTTTCCTTTTAACATGCTCCCTCTCTTTTCCTGTTATAGTGGGATTGGGGCAAGTCCTCTGTGCCCATGGCATGCCATTCCTGCAGCTTCTCAGAAACAGCATATGCAACCCAAACTCTACTACTGAAACAAATCTAATCTTCAACATTAATAAGCAAGTGAAAATGCTTATCTTTGCCTGAAAGATAAGGATTTTTGGCCTCGCAATTCATTTAACTTGCTTCTGAATGGTAGGATTTAGTTATAATATATGGTCTGCGGTAGTTACGTGACAGTGACTAATGCCTGATGACCAGTCTGGCTAGCTGGGGTGGAAAACTGCTGTGCTGTCATGCCCTGACCACTGAAAGTAAAGTAGTTCTGGATGGCCCTTGCTGGTAGCATGCTGTCAATCGGCTTCTTAATGACTCTCTTAAAGAATAAAAGCAAGAGCCTCCTGGAAAGCTTTTTTAGGTCTGTCCCTTCCTTATTTCATTTACTGTGTCTCTTCCCTGCCTCCAGCTGTATGCCTTGTGCTGTCTCCAGTGTTTTGCTTCCTCCTTCTCCCTCTGCTCTCATAACTTGTCCCTTCTCCACACTTGATTTTCTGCCCCACCTGACTGCTGCTTTTGAAATACACCACTTATTTTCCAATCCAGACTATTAATCTTTGTCCCACCTACTCACGAGGCATGAAGGTTTTACAGGAGCCCATTAGCTGTTATCTCTATACCTACCCTCCAAAGACTCATGGGGAAAAACGAGGTCTAACAGCAAAGTGCCTTCTTGTAGGGACATCAACTGCTCTTTTTGGTAATGTTGGCACCAAGCTCTGGTTGTAGGTCCCAGATTTCCTATCTGCCTGCCTCCACCCTACAAAAACATCTGAAACCTTGAAGCTCCTTGTCTTTCCGCTCAGAGGGGAAGAAATTTTTCTTTAAAGTGCCTCTTATCCCAGAGGCTGCTGGGAGAGCAGAAGGGTGGTTGTCCACAGCCCATCCTGTCCTCCCTGCCTTGCTTGTCTCTGTGGTGCAGCACGGGGTTAATCTCTTCTTTTAGTCTGACTGCTGCTTGCTGGATCCTGATGGGTTTTAGGAGCAGCAGCAGGGCAGCAGAGCTGTCCCCGTCGCCTTGGGAAGAAGCAGCACTGCCACACTCTTTGCGAGGAAGGCTGTCTGTAGTGATCACGAGGGCGAAACTCTTGATTCTGCAGTGGAGTGTGGCAGGCTGTGCTGGGAGGGTGGGGGTGGCTGGCAGGATGAGCCAGGCTATAAAGGGAGTGTTTTTCTTAGCCCTTATCTCTGCTGTCTTGCACCGGTGCAAATTCATAATGTACATGTGCTGTACCATTGTTATTTAAAAAATAAACAACTTTCACCACTACTCCTTGCTTTTAGTTTGAAAACATGCTTTGAAGGCATACACTTTCTGGGGGGCTGTATATAGACAACATATTCTGAGCCTTTGTTTATTTGTGGGTATCTGGGGCACTGCTCCATTTTCTGCCCTGTTCTCCCCATACTTGCAGAGATTAGTGCTACCTGTGTCTGTCTGACCTGGCTACCTATCATCTTCGGGGGGGGTGGGGGTGGGGGTGGTGTTTGTCTCTCTTTATACATGCATGCTCACATCTCTTCCCCCTTACAGGCTTATTTTGCCTCTTGCTGTTTTCCTTCTGTCTGTCCTGCACCTTGGACAGTTTCCAGCCAGGCTTGGTGGATGGGCTGTCCCCTCTGGCTCTGCAGATCCCACTGCATGTGCTCCCTGGCCGAGCCCTGGGGAAGCACCGGGGAGAAGCTCGATGCAGGCAGCCTGCAAATGCTGCCTTGTTTATGAGAGCTGCTTGTTGGTGCAGACTGCAGTCTGGGGGGAGCTGGGAAAGTTTGTCTGGCGTAAAGCGCTAAAGCTGACAAAAGATTGTAGGGCTTGGGCTGTAATCAATAAAACACAGGGTATTTGGAAGCGAAGGTCAGAGTCCTTCCTTAGTTCACCCTGTTCTTTAAATATCCCAGCAGTTACTGATGGCTGCTGCAGTGCTTGGACACGGTGAAGAACAACACGGGCTTCAGTCCTCGGAGAGTCTCTGCTTTTATTTATTTGGATGCAGGTCTCGCTCCCCTCTTCGATAAGATGTACAGTTTTGGGGACCCTTTCCTTGCACAGGGACAAGCACACGAAGTCCCTTGCATAGAGGCATTGCAAAATGGCAACCAATATCTGCTTGTCTGGGAGATATCCGTGGGCCCCGGTATGCTGCGGCTCTTGAACTCCTCTGCCTTAATGGGTCAAATTTAGCAATTCAAAATCTGGCTTGTGAGGTAATTAGGAGGGATAATGCCCACTTCTTCCTCTTAACACCCTGATAGAAAAGCATCCAGGAAGGACTCCTGGACCTCAAAGATAAGCTGCCAGCTGCCACAGAGACTATCAAAGGGTGGCTCAAAGTCAAGAGCAAACAGCTGATTTTTTATGGTTCTTGGGTTTTTGCTGTTGGTGACAGGAAGCCATGTTCCCCAAGCTGTTAGCTTCCTGTTTTATTTTTACACCCAGCCCAAGCAGATCAGCATGCCTATCACATGGGAGCTGGCTGCTTCTCTTGGGTTGTTCCTCAGCTGACCTAGAAAAGTGATTCTTTCCCCTTCTAAATTAATCAAGAAGTTGGGATGTATTTGCTTTCACTTAGTCTTAAAGATTTCAGGCATGTATCATGCTCCTTGTTCTGAGCTGTTTACCCAAGTTTCCTCCTCTCTCTTGGAGGCAGATGATCTGAGAGGGAGCCGTTTGTTGCTTCAACATTTCAGCCTGTTAGCAAAGGAGATTTTTGTTAGTTCAAGGCACTGACATGCACATAAAAGCGTTTTCTGTCCAAAGCATAACTTCCGGACACTTATGTGTTCGTCTTTTTTTTCTTTTTTTTTTTTTTTTTTTTTTTTTTTTTTAAAGAACTGGAAGTTTGTCCCGACTGTTGTACAATCAATCTTGACTTCTTTCTGAGCACGCTCTAGTCCTGCATCCTGATTAGAGCTCCCTCAATGTTAAACTGCTGTAGCACGAAACAATGGTCCAGTGTAAACCTTGGGCCCCGGGGGATTTCCCAAGGGAAGAGGGGTGCAGCCTGCAGGATAAGGAACAGTCACCAGAAAGTTTCCTGGTCAGCTGCAAGCGCTTCCTGTTGTTTCAGGAGAGCCCTGTCTGTGCTGCTCCTAGAGGGAGGCACCACGCATGCTTTGGTGTGCTGGAAGAAGCTGGGGTCTTTTTTTTAACATCTCCCGTCTTCATCCTCTTGGTTTAAGCAGAACCTATTGATCGCAAGTTTAAAATATTTCTGAAGAAGAGCTTGTAAGACTCGCCAAAGACACTGTGCGGGAGGAAGGAGACTGCTCAGAGACGGCGGATGGGTAGGAAGGGAACAACAGCTGTGGTAATGCCAGCAGCACCTTGCGTGTGGGCGAAGATGTGTAGTTTTCCATCTCTGTCTCTGTACCTGAGCTGGTGGGGCTTTGCTGTCACTGCAAGTCATAGAACAGCAGGATCTTTATTTCTGATGAACCAGTTTTATAAGGGTGGGGAGGGGGAAAGAAGGCTTATAAATAAAGCCATTTGAGAGCAGGAAAAACGAACACCATGGCTCTGGTGTGCCTGGAATTTGCGGTTGAGTAATCCTTTCCTGTTTCTTTTTTGGGTTGTTTTTCATCTTTCAGAACAGTGCCTGAAGCAGGTCCACCATGCCGTTAGTAACGAGGAACATTGAGCCAAGGCACCTGTGCCGTCAGACGTTGCCTAGCGTTCGAAGCGAGCTGGAATGCATGACCAACATCACCCTGGCAAATGTCATTCGACAGCTGGGCAGCCTGAGTGAGTACCATGGCGAGCCTGCGCGTTGCCCTCAGGAGTCGCTAGTGCTCTTTATTTAGCTCCCTTTCTACTCTCGTGTTCCTATTTCTCCCCCATCTGCCTTCCCTGGGTAATGCTAAAATGTTTTCCTAAAGAAATCTGATGCTAATTTCATATCCCTGATCCCACTGCCTTCCTATCTAAGAGAAAATGGGGGGGGGGGGGGGTGTATGTCTGTGTGCGTGCATGTGTGAGAGGCTGCAGCGAAACTGCAGATGGAAGGATGGAGCACAACTCAGGCTTGTAAAATGGGAGGCTCTCCGAGCAGCCAGGATCTTGTGTCAGAGAATGTGCCTGTAATTGCACGCGCTACTAAATGGAGCTTGACTGCGTTGAATCTACAGTGTGTCAGTAGTCTTATTTTTAATGAAAGATAATTAAAGCGCACACGCAGAAGCTGCCTGCTTGCCCCCACTGTTTGTTGTGTTGCAAGACCCAAAGTCCCCAGTCTGAGCCAAGCATTGCCTCTGGAGTATTGGGGATTTGGGGCTTCTTGCTCAAATGACAGCATGAGCTGTAGCGATGCCTAGCTCAGCTCTCCAGTGGGCTGACCAATAGCCTTGTAAAGGCTGGAGGGGAAACGTGGGCCTACATGCTGTAGGAGAAATGAAGAGTTAATTGTGGTCTCTCTGGGATGACTCCTTACTCTGTTGAAATGCTCTGGATTCTGATTAGCCACCTCTGCCCTTGAAGCAAGACTTTGATAATCAAATTAATACATTGTTTAGCTTCTGCGTGGTGTCTGCAAGCACCTCTGCTTGCTCTGCGAAGCAAGCCCCTTGTCTTCTGCCATAGCATGAATGTGGCAGGGAAAGTTGGAGCGCAGTCTCTTTCCAGCAGTGAAAACCATGGTTGCTGCTAAAATCTGGGTCTGTGTTTGCTGCCAGTCGGTATCACATTCTGTTGGGTTGTAGAAATGTCACTGCACAGGCAAGACCAGTCTCTCTGCTTGCATTCAACTGGCCCTTGTTGTTCATTTGTTAGGTCTTGTAGCCAAGATGGTTGTGGAGTGTGAGTAAAATCCATCTCGTGCATGTGAAATGATGAGGAAGAATCAGTAAAGCTGTGCAAATCTCAGCTGCAGAGAAAGCTAATCCCAGTCCAAAGGCATGCAGTGGGTTAGTGTGACAGAGCCGTGGTGAGATCCTTCAGGTTTAGACCTTCTTTGCGCAGCTCAGATATTGAAAGCTTCTCTGCTGCTACCTCGTCAGAGAGGGTGAAGTGCTGGAAGCCAAATTGCAGCCCAGTTTCTTTATCGGGAAGGTACCCTGGGAGCCTCACTCAGCGATGTGGGGAGGGAGGTGCATGCTGCTGGACCAATCGCAGATACCTCGAGCAGAGCGCTGGAGGGAAAACTCGGGAGAGGTGGCTCTTGCTGACACTTGCGTGCTTGTCTATGTAAGAGGGGAGCGAGGCAGGTGGGGAGGAAATGCTGAGCACCGTCTCTTACCCGCTTCCCTAGGGTCAGCAGTATTTTAAATGAAGCAATATTTGGACTAACTTCTACAGAATGCTTGCACCCAAATGACCAAACTCCTGCCCCCCCTCCTCTTTCCTTCTTACTTCTGAAAAATAAATCCGTTCCTTCCTTGTACGTTGAATATTACAGGAACGTAAAGCAGGTTCAGTAGGCTGTGACAGCCCTGTCAAGTGAATAATCAGCCATGCCTAGTGCACCACAGTCTCTTTACAAAGATGCAAACATAAATCTTGTCAAACTTTCATATTCCAGTGAGTTTACCCTTCGTTACTATCACAGCTGGTAGCACTTTGTATAAGTCGACTGTGCGTTTCTGTGTGATTTTATAGAATCCACAAGCTAAAGATGGAAAGACCTATTAAATCATGCCGTCTGTCTTCCTGCCAGTGCATGACAAAGATAATTCTGATTGTAAGCTGCACTTTTGCAGTCAAAGTAACTAAACCAAAAAATTAATCTTTGCCTCGCCCCATCTGAAAGCGTACATGAAACACAGAATGGTATGTGAGATGCTGGGTGATAACTCTGTACAGGTGTACTTACACAGGCAAGGGAATATGGACCATTGCTGCTTTCTCCTTCCAGGGTCAAGACCAGTATATACAATGCTGTTTATTATTTTAGGCTTGAAACATACTACTCAGTATTGCAAACCAAAGACTTCATTTTTTCCCTAGTGCTTGTTGCAGTTCCTTGTGAAATTCAGAAATTATTTTCAGTTCTCATTAAAGTAGAAACCAAATTAAAACTTTTATTTTTTGAACTGTTGCTGGGAGCTGTCAAATTATGCCATAGATAAACGTTCACCCTCTTTGGTCAAATAGGAGAGCTGATCTTGTGCTGATGTTGAACACGGTGAGTGCTTCATGAAACCTGGCTGTATCAAGAGCTACCTGGCCCTTAGGTCTCCAGAAAGAAAATCCCTCTCATGAGTTTGAGGAAAGCTGTTTGGGCTTGTTAATGGCACATTTGTGGAGTCTCTATTGTCTAGGAGAGTGGAAGGAGGAGGTCAGTTGAAGTTAACTTCCAGCATTTGCTTTCTACAAACACTTCAAGCTGGCATTGCCACCGAAAGGGGTGGAGGAGGTTGATTTTTAACCTGGCTGGTTCCCCGTGCTTGGCAGTGTAAGGAGAACTGCATGGGAGTATGAACAAGTAGCTGATACGTCAGTTTAGATAGCTGAAAGTATTTGTGCAGCTGGGCTTTGGGGGATGCCCTCGTGTTGCCTTGTGGAAGGGGTGCTTCTCTTTCTGATGTGACTCATTGCAGACAACCAGATTTTCCAAAATTGCTGTTAAAGTTAGGCTTCCAACTGGTTATGCTTTCCTGAATGTCGGAGAGGATCTTTAGGAGTAACAGATTCCAGAACGAACTGTTGACCATATGATGATGCACTTCAAAACCAGACTGCTTATTGGGAGCAGCCTTGTACTCAACAGCCGTGGCTGGAAATGTTTCCCGTCAGTGGGAACTCCATGGGCCTATGTCTGCTGTCAGTGCCAAGTCTGTTCTGATCAGTATTGTCCTCAGCGTGGTTAGGGCTCCCTGTCTTGGGTTATGCCCGAGAGCAGAACAAAAAGACAGTACTCGTAAGTTCTTGGGTTTCTTCCAGTTCTCCCATCTCTGTCTACCTGTGGTCATCTCTTGTTGCATGCGTAGATTTTTAAACTCTTAAGGACAGGGGACATCTTTTTGTTATGCTTGTAAGTGGTGCAGCGAGCTCCTGTTCCAAGCCCCTAGGCACTCTCACAGTCCAAACGATGGATGATGTTTGTCATAGCAGCGCACTGGGCAATCCAAGCTGTTACAGAGAGAATATCCCTGTTTGAGAAGTTCCCCTTTGGTTTTGATTTGGAATAAACGTGAATGCATCAATTTTTCAGACACTGCCACCTGAAGGAACAAAAGGGTCAGTGCTTTCGTCTGTGGTTATAGCTCAGGCTTTAGGATCAAGGACTGGGTCTGCTCTCTGGTTGCAGACTACTTTGAGCTTGTAAATATGTGCCAGTTACCCTGGAGGCAGGCCTGCTGGAGACTGGGAGCCTTTGAGATTCTCCAGAGCAGTAAAAATCTAACTGTATTTGCCTGTCTAATAAACAGAACAGCAGAGAGTCTTAAAGGACCTACATACCCATCCAGATTCAGACCATTATAGTATTGTCAGCCCTCTTTATTTTGTTACTTTAATAACGACTTGAAAGTATGTCTCGATTGTTTCTTTATTGCTTGAAGATCCCTTGGAAATGTCAGGTTTTGGTGGAACAGAGCATTTTCTTCCTGGACGTTAAACTCAACCCTGACAAACTTTAAAAGAAGCATGGTTCTTTCTTTCTTTCTTCTTTCTTCAAGAAAACAAGGTGGGAGTCTGAATGTGGTCTGATGTGGCTCACAAGGGTAATGTGGACACTTTAATATTCCAGGTAAATTTGCAGAAGACATATTTGGAGAGTTGTTTACTCAAGCCAACACCTTTGCCTCTCGGGTGAGCATTCTAGTCGAGAGAGTTGACCGCTTGCAAGTCAAAGTCACTCAGCTGGATCCCAAAGAGGAAGAAGGTAATGGAGTGGAGCAGAGTCCTTGCAGACCAAGCGTGGTAAAGATTCTCATTGAGTCAGCCTGGTTGGTTCACAGCCATAAAGTGAGCATGACGCTGCGATGGGTGTTGGAACGTCTTCTCTTGGACTAAGAGGGACCGTTTCCTCCTTTCCTGAAAAAGCACCGTGCTGCTCATGTGGATAGCCTTTTTGACTGAGTCTAGCTTTGCTCGTTAGCAAGTCTCCATGTGGACACTCACTTTTCAACAGTTTGATAGTGGTGCACTTCTTGAGTCTTGGTTGCAGGGGTTCAAAACCACATCGGCAACTCTCAAGAGAGCCATGTCTATACAGCCGCAGATCTTGGCACGGCATGATCTGAGCTTTGCTGGGTTTCCCAAGAGATCTGTGGGAAAAGGAACCTGACCTTAAGAAGTGCTAAGCGTGCCAAGAACTCCAACTGAAATCAGATGTTCACTACTTTATCTTCAGTGTCATTGGCCTGGGTCGAGCTGTTCTTCACTTGCTCTCTCCTCTTTCTTACAGTGTCCCTGCAAGGCATTAACACCAGGAAGGCCTTCAAAAGCTCCACTACTCAGGACCAGAAGCTCTTTGATAGAGATTCTCTTCCCGTGCCTGTCCTTGAAACCTATAGGACCTGCAATACTCCTCCACCTCTCAACATTCTCTCACCTTACAGGTATGGCTGCAATACCTTCTTGGCCCCTTGCTCCCTTGCAGAGTACCTCTTCCTCCCAACCTGCCAAGGAGGTCATTTCCCATCTTGTGCTGTATTGAAGTATCTATTTCCACTGGGAAATCAAGTTGCTACACTGAGATTCACCAGGAAATCTCCATCCCCTGGATTACATTCAACTTTGCTTTTGGGGCTGTACAAATGAGGGTAGCTAGAAAATTATATATTTGGTTACCTGCTGTCACTTCTGTGACTGCCTTGGGGCAAGGCTTGGCTGGCACTGCATAAACATGCTAGGTGTTGTGCAGATGATGCATTTTTCTTGTGCTTCTCTGTAGCCCTGTGGCTTCTTTCCAGAAAGCCGCAGTGCAAACTGCAGAGCATACATCTGTAAATGGCTCTCACCCAGGTGGGTGCAGCAGACTCCTGTAGATCTGGAGATGCTTTCTGTGGCCTCCTGTGCCTGGTCTGAGACATCTGATGTGACCTATGCTGGCTGTGTAACCAGTTCTTCTGAGCAGTCCTGCTCTGATTTCATCTTGTAGGTGGTAGAAGTAAAGGGGGTCAGAATACAGAGACTTAGCCCACATCCATAAATATCTTTTGAACAGGTAAAAAGTAATTACAGATAGCTGGAGGCAGCTGTCTTCTGCCAGACGCGGCTGCACTGCAAAGTAGGAGGAGAGTGTGTGTGTGTGTGCATGCACGCTCACTCATGAGTTTCAAGGACGCTGCTGGTCTGATTTAGGGTTCCTGAGCTGGAGAAGGGTTTTTTCACACCAAAAATACAACACAAACAAGTGGGAGTTGAAGTGAGAGACCTGCTGCTCTCTTGGTGATTGTTCAGAGCAGTTGAGCTCTTCAGGTGCTGAGTAATGGAGAGTTTGTGTGAGGACAAAAGTGATGGCAAGTGGGAGAGCCAGGACAAGTGAGGCTGTGGGTCCGCTTCCTGTTCTGAAATGGGGGACAAAGGGAAGAGCAGCGTGTTTGACCTTCTCACTGCAGACTTTTAAACTGTCATCTGGGGTTATGCCTTGCGTTTTCTTTGGGCTTCGAACAAATGTGTGACTTGGTCCTTGTTTATGTGTTTGGTTTTTTTGGTTTGTTTTTTTTTTTTCTTTTCCCTGTTCTAGGGATGATGGCAAAGAGGCACTTAAATTCTACACGGATCCTTCATATTTCTTTGACCTTTGGAAAGAGAAAATGCTTCAAGACACCAAGGATATTATGAAAGAGAAGCGGAAACATAGGGTGAGGAAATGGGAGATCTCTGCCAACAGAGGCATGTCAGGGAAGAATAGGAGGTGGGAAGTGTTAATAAATCTTGGACTCCAAAATTGCTATCCAAAATTCAGGTTTGCTCTCTTAAGCTCTTTAGGGATCAATTCAGTGAAGGTTTTTTCTGGTTTACTCTCATCCTTGTTAATTAAAAAAAGAAAACAAAGATACCCTTGATCTGTTTTTCCAAATGGCACCATCTTTGTATGGTTACAATGGTGTAATTTGTAGTTCTCAAATGTAGTGCTGGTGCAGTCAGCAGGGGAGAAAGTTGCATTGGAGTCTTTTCTGCACTTCTGACGTTGCATAGGGGGTCTGTTCAGTGTTGAAGCAGTGCAAATCCCACTGCCCCAGCACCTCAGCGTGTTGAGTGGTGTAATAAATTCTGCAGTGGAAGAATAAAGAAAAGAGAAAATGTCCCTTCAGGAGCGCAAAACCAGGCCCTAATGTTAAATTAGGGGCAAGCGGGAGGCTTAACAAAACCATTTAAGCTGAAAATGGCAGGTAGAGTTCCTGGTTTGGTTGCCTGGGGATTTGGACCCATGTTTACCAACACTGAAACTTACACCATAAAAGATTCAGTTTGAGCATACTTTATTTAGCTTTTGAGCAACTGGAGTATTAAATATCAAAATAGATCATGATTTTTCAATCAGAATAACAAAGGAGAGATTTAGGCCATGTTAGAATACAGAGTGAGGCTAACTAAAGCCCAGTTCTTTGTGGGCAAGTGTCCATATTGCACCTCAAAGCACTTAACACCAGCAACATGATAGTGAGATTTGGCAGCCTTGACACAGAGGCTAAAGACTGAATTGATGTGGGAAACTGAGCTTTCACTCTGCCCTCAAGGTGGTCATGCCAGGGAGTAACGATGGCATCATGTCTGGGCTGCACTGGGGAAATCTGATGTTGTCTGTCTTTTTTTATGCTATCTCTGCTCCAGCTTCTTTGTATGGGAGATCTTTGGAGCTTGCAGCAATCAGGAAAGTAAATTAAAAATCCTGGCCCTCTTTGAGAATGTATCTTATTGAAACTGCTACAGGTCTGTCCTATCCCTCCCTGTTCCCAGTGAGTTTAAAGCAAAATAAGGCTTCTGTTTGATTCCTCCTCCCTTAGAAAGAGAAAAAGGAGAATCCAAACCGAGGAAATGTGAATCCACGGAAAATCAAAACCCGGAAAGAAGAGTGGGAGAAGCTGAAAATGGGACAAGAATTTGTTGAGTCAAAGGACAAACACGGTCCTGCTGGGTAAGCAAGTCTGGGGCTCTCTGTTCAGCTCCCCAGTGAGGGGGAGCAGGCGGGCGTTGTTGATTGTAATGCAGTTCACCCTGCTCTGCAGCTTCTCCAGATCTGCTGCACAGTGCGGATCGATACTGCCACTAATCAGATTCTCCAAAGTAAATCCGTCTGCTGATTTAAAATTTGCTAAATAAATCAGGGAGCTACATGGTTTGAACAAGGTGGCAGGAACAGCTTCGGTAGCAAGTCTGCTCTCGGCTGCCTGTCTTGTGGGCACAAAATTGTTGAGAGCTTTGGCTCCCTACACCATCGCGGTGCCCTTCCCATCACACCTAGCCTCTGGACCTTACGCTGAGGAGCAGGGTGGCATCTCGGTGGTATTGTGTGACTGCTTTGTAACATTTCACAAATGGCTCTTCACACCCTAAAGTTGAAGCGGGGGCTGTCCCCATCCAAGTATTTCAAGCTACAGATCTCTCTTTAGCGCTTCTGGCTTGGGAATTCATTTAACTTTTGACACCAGTAAGGCTGGAAGCAGACTGAATTCCCCACAATGCACTTCTCACTTGCTCGCTCCTTGCAGCTTCCTTTCATATAAGAAAAATCTCTCTTTAAATCACACTCTCCAGCTAAAAATAAAACTTGCTTTTAGTTTAATAGGAGAACAGGTTTGGTTTCTAGCAGAGGAATCGAGCAGCACAACAGCACCATTTTCTTGCTCCTCTCTTCTGGTGTAAGCATGTTCATGTATTTGAATTCACTGGAGGTCCAGAGCCCCCAAGAATGGGGTGGTTCCACCGCCCCACAGTGAAATGAGCTCATTGAAAGTTGAGTGTGAGAGTGGTCTCTTCCTTCAGTACTATTTCAGCTCTGGATACTTGCTTTTAATGGCATCACCATTCCTTGGGTTCTTTTTGATACTCTGTTCTCAAGCTTTTTTTTTTTTTTTTTTTTTTTTTTTTTTTTTTTTTTTTTTTTTTTTGGCATCTAGGAGTACCTCTTCTTTTTTTTGCCACTGATGATACCCAATGTAACTGGGAGTCCTTCAAGTCCACACTGGTCAAAACATGCTCTTATAAATGTTTTTTCTAGGATCAAATGTTAAGAAATGTATTTTTTATTTTGTTGTTTTCTTGTTCACTAAAATATATACTCATGCTGTTCTGGTGTGTGGTAGCAATAAACAAACATGAGAGCATCTGGGCAAATCCTAGCCAAAGAATTACGCAGAGCATACTAATACAGCTGTACATAATTCTTCATATAGGATGCTTTGAGAAACAGAGACTTTTTTTTTCTTTTTTTCTTTTTTTTTTTTAAATGTTGCTTTAAGGTTTTGTTTTGTGTGTCCTCTCATGGTGGTTGATAAGGTTCCACCTAAAGGCAGGTCCCACTGTGCTGGGAAAAGCCATTCCTGCTAGAAGACCTCATTTCTAAATCTTGCAGGTTGGTCCATCCACTTGGTTAATATCACTGCCGTTCGGTGGTTGAACTGCTGCACGGTTGTTTGTTGTAACCCTTCCAGGAGAGGCAAAGCTCTTGTGAGTGGGGGGAAGGGGGGAATGGGCTTTAGACATTGCCTTGAACTCTTTAAACAAATCGCTTGTCTTGCTTTCACTCAGGTACCCCTCTAACATGGTGTATCAGAATGGCAGCATCGGTTCAAACGAAAGCATGGACGTGAACTGCTACCCGCCACCGCCGCAGACTGACTCTATTGTGCCACCACCTCCTTCATTCCCAGATGACAGCCTGCCTCCGCCCCCGGTGGAATTTAGGTAAGCCTACGGGATCCCTTCTGTCACCAAGGAGTAGTAGGTGGTGTAAAAGGATGACATGAGACAGGCTGAGATAGTTCAGCATAACTTCCTAACGGGTGTTGTATGGGAACCAGAATGCTCCTGTCTGGAGGGGAAGTGCAACTGCAGGCAGGGACAGAGGCACAGGCAGAACAGCTCTCCGTAAATCCTGACCACCATCATTGTTCCCATACAGAAGGGGACAGTGGGCTTGGGCAAGAAGTAGAGCAGGCTTATTTCACTTTCTAGAAGAGTGGGGTCCCAGTTAATGGTCTGGCTCCATTGCATGTGCTTTCCAATGCAGCTGGTCCAGAGACTTATGTTCCTGATAGAGCTGTGCGAAGAATGGTTTCTTTCTCTGCTGTTTTTGTTACCATTTGCCCTATAATCTCTGACAAATGCACAATGTGGGCACTGAAGATGTAGATGTAGTTAAATTTAAAGGACTTGAGCACACCAGCTGACTTCTTCCCAGAGACTTCAGTGCAAGTTCAGGGTAGCTGCTTTGTATCTAATGAAATGGTGACTTCCAGTCACCTCTAGGGATGAGAATTATGGTCCAGCAGTAGCTCAAGACACAAAGGGTGAAACAAGAGAGTAGCCTTTTTTTTAAAGGCAGTAAAACAGAGTCCAGAGTAACAGGAGGAAGTATGTCTGATAGACAGGACTGCGTTAGCTTGTCTCCATCTTATCCAAAGGCAGCAATGCTGCAGAAAAGGCTCTTCTGATGTGTCAAAGAGACCAAGCCCTCCACTCTGCAGCATGTTCCTCTAGGGCAGAGCAGAAACGAGCTTTCAGATGAAGCTTATGCTGCCTTATGCAGTTGCTTAGATCTCTGCCAGCCACAGAGATCTTTCTCTGGTTTTGTTTTGGTGGTTGTTTTTTAAAGAACCCTGGGAGCTAGGTTTGATCTCCAGTAGTCTGTCTTGGATCAGCACTGTGCACTGTTAAAAATTGTGACATTTTTGTAGCAAAAGTACCTTGTTTTTCTGTCTTACTGTGGAAGGGGATATCAGTTTAGGGCTTCCTTTACACGTAGATAGGATATTACAGTATCTTATGGGCAGTAGTGTTTTCTGGTATAAACACAGCTTCCATAAATGAGAGATTCAGTCGCTCATGAATAGGTGTTTTCCTTAAGAGCACATTGGGTTTCCATGTCTTCCTCTTCACTCCGCATGGCGAGCTATGAGACATGGCTGCTGCTCTCCAGCTCTGAGCCATGGAATCCGGTGAAGAGATCTGTTCCTAGCAGGTGTTCAGAGCATATGCTTTCCTGGCACACCCACCAATCCTTGTGCGATTTATCACGGTAGACATCCCTGCTTGGCGTGTCATAAGTCTGACCTCAGTGTGGAGGGGTAGTGGCTTGCGTTGCTGCAGGAGCTCTTAAGCCAGGAGGCTGCTCTGAGCTCAGACGTGACGCCTGGCCTCTGGCGGAGAGGTGAGATGGCTCATGTTCTTGTCAGCCTGGGAGATGGGATGGATGATAGCATTTCTGCCAGTCCCTAGAAGCTTTCTTTTGTTCTGGTGGTGTAGGCCAAAAGAAACGCTGCGAGGGAACTAAAACCAAGGAGTGAGGTCTCTTGGAAACACCAGTGAAAGCTGGAACTTAGATTTTTTTTTTTTTAATTTTTTTTTTCTGGACTGCACCAAACACACATGATTTGCATTAACATTGAGATTGTGTAGTCTAATCTGGCCTCACATCTAATAGCCTTATGTCACTTTCCTTCTGTTGCAACAGCTATCCTGTAGACAACCAAAGAGGTTCTGGTTCTGGAGGGACCAAACGATCCAGCCTGGTTAGCCCAAGTCACCCACCACCAGCTCCTCCGATCGGATCCCCCTCAGCAGCCAGGCCAGGCTTTGCTCCCCCTCCGGCGCCACCTCCACCACCACCACTGCTGGGAAACGCCTCCCCTCCACCACCTCCCATGGGCTTCCCATCCCCGGGAACTCCACCACCACCCTCACCCCCTTCTTTCCCTCCTCACCCCGAGTTTGCTGCCCCGCCACCACCACCGCCCCCTCCGGCAGTCGAATATGCCAGTGTGCTCCCACCTCCGCTGCCACAGCCAGGCAGTGGGAATACGCCGCCTCCCCCTCCACCACCGCCACCTCCTGGCCCACCGCCTCTGTCTTCCAGTGGCCTGGATGGTCCCCCACCCCCTCCTCCACCTTCAGACACCTCCACCTCCAAGCCCAAGTCATCCTTGCCTGCGGTTAGTGATGCCAGGAGTGATCTGCTTTCAGCTATTCGTCAAGGTAAGGTTTTGTTTCAATACCAACTTTCTCCTTTGCCTCTGGAAAAACCCTGCAGTATCCAAGTGAGAGCACTTGGGAGCCATCTCATGAGCAGTGGTGTGACTGTCTTGCTGCTTGAGACCTGTTCCTTGTGGTCCCTCCTTGTCTGCCCACCCTAATGACAGCCTCAAAAGGTTTTGTGCCTCTACCTGCACCTTTGGAGATGGCAGTGCTGGAATTGGTGTGGTCCAAGTTTGCAAGTAGATTGAACAGCAGTGGTGGTGTAACCCCTCAGAGGAGCACAGAAACGATTCGCTTCCCATTCCACCTGCCCGCCCAGCCTGTCTTGGCTGTCATTCACCATCAGCATTATCCCACAGCCTGTCCAATACTCACTGGCACAGGACAGGCTGCCTTGCTCAGGGGATTGTGTCAAAGGGATGGCTGCTTTGGAGATTTCAGTGTGACCAAAGCCTTTGAATGATCCCCTCTGTTGCCTTCTTCCCAACAGGCTTCCAGCTCCGCAAGGTGGAGGAGCAACGGGAACAGGAGAAGCGGGACGTTGTGGGCAATGATGTGGCAACGATCCTGTCACGCCGCATCGCTGTGGAGTACAGCGACTCTGAGGACGACTCTTCGGAGTTCGATGAGGACGAATGGTCGGATTAACCACAGTCCTGTCCCCTTCTTCCCCTTCTCTCCTGGGTTAACATCTTCTTAAAGAATCAGGTGGCCAAACCTTCCACCACTTTCTTTTTCATCCCATAACCAAAGATGTGCCAAGGGTTTTCAGACAACCAGCAGCATATCTCCCCTCCCTCCCCCTCTGGCTTTGGCAGGACTTTGTGCTCTGCCTTTCCAAAAGGTCTCCTCACGGACACTGAGGATGCGGTGTTGGGATTTAGCTGGAGGGGGTGTAACGGTTGCTTATTTAAAATAGAGCTAAACCTCCAGATTCTCGATGCCACCAGGCAGAGCACATATAAACCCTCCATCCTGAGGGATTTTTAAAGTAAAGATGGATGATCCTGTTGTGGCCGCGTGGCCTTTCAGATGAAGGACATTTTCAGCTAGTTTTCTCATTGCAACAGCAGACAGTTGATCTGATGGCTCTTCCTTTCCAGTGAATACTGGTAGTGCTGCAAGAAAATGGGCTTTAAATGTCTGTTCTCTGCTGCATCCCACTGTCAAATAATCAGTTTTTGGCAACAGTGCACAATTCTTTCCCCTCTGACCCCCTAGTATTATTTCCAGACTACCCTGCGTGGGGTGCGCTTCCTGGCTCTAGGGCTGTGGAGTGCATTGGGTGCAATGTGAGGAGGGACTCTCTTATTTTAAAAGCTGCCTTTACCTTCCTCAAATCTCCTGGACTGCTTCGCCAAGTCTGCCAAAGGGGACTTGCACAAAGGGGTGCAAAGCCAGGGCAGGATGGTTGCTCACCTTCCCGCTTCTGGGAGAGCAGAGCCACTGCCCCACCAAGACACATCTGTGTGGTCAGCACTGAGTGGTGGTGAAACTCCACTTTGCTGATTTCTCCAATTCATGCTGAGAGTGTATTTAAAAAAAGTGCCTAGAGCAGGGAAATGGTGTGGGGAGGGGTTCTCTGAACACCAGGCACTTTGATCTTCTTTGGCCTGTTCAGGGCAATGCTGCAGTTAGTTTGAAGAGGTGCTTTTTCTAGCAGGGTGACCATACTTTTTTGCACAGGGACTTGAGTAGCAGAAAATGCTGGTATTACCTTTGCTTCCTTCTCCCTTCCACCTAAGGAGGGGAGTTTGTGTGCCTAAAAACATCTAGCGTGTGAACTGAGTTGCCCATCGGTTACATCAGCCCTAACCTACGTTGTTTCCCATAATTTTGTTATTATAATTCATTAGTTACTTTTAAGGAAACATTTCTTTTCCTCACTAACCCTGTGAATTCCCAGGCTGCTCACTACAGATACAGTACTGGCAGGGGGAGAAAATGGTGAACTTGAACTAGCTGACCTAGGTTTTATTGCTGTTTTATATTACCTTACACCAAACGTAAGCATATCTTGGAAATCGAGAAACAAATACCCCTGATGTTACAGATGTGCTTTTGGTATTTTAATTTGGATGTGACTCTCTCAGGGTCATGCAAGAAAGCAATTCCAAAGCCTTTTGGAGATCGTGGGTCCAGCTGTTGTGGGGTGGGACCAGCTGCATGTCCCATTAAGACCAACTCTACAACCTCTTTGCCTTTCCTATTGTAAAGTATTTTGCCAGCCTGTGCCTGTTCTTTCTTCTTTGGCTTGCCTCGTTTAATGATGTTGCTGATACCTGGAACGCCAGGCCCAGCCCGAGGCTGCCAGGTTGCTGAAAATCCTTCTTGGGGTTTGATTGATGGCTTCAGTTTGTGCCATTGAGTTCTTACCGATTTCTTATGTGCGTGTGTGTGCGTGCGCATTTTTAATCTTTGACAAAGCAGATGATGACCTGGAGGATGGGCTTTTCTGGGGTGCGGATCAAGCTGAGATCCAGCGCAACCCTGAGAGATTTAGTGGACCGCTGCACCATCAGATTTTGTCTGCAAATCAGCTGCTAGGCAGGATGCAAAGGGCGTAGACAGTGAAGCATCCCGATGGGCTGGGAACATCTGAGCCGTGCTAGTTCCAGGTTCTGGAAGAGGGAGCAAACCCCTCGAGTGCCAGTGAGCCATCGTGCAGTGTAGGGACTTGGAAATGCAAGCTGATTATTGCTGCAAGCTGGGTAAGGGGGGCTAGAGGAGAATCACTGCCTCTTGTTTTTCTGCTCTTTCTGTAAGCATCCTCCTCTGGCTTCTCTCGGAGACAGGTTCCTGGGGAAAACGGACCTTTAAGCTAACCCGGGCTGACAGCATTATCACACAGGGAAGCGAGGAGCTCGCAAATGCCAAACCTGGGTTAATTTTAAATTGCCTTAACTAGACTTGGCCCCTGTTGGGAAAGGGGAGTGAGTATTCCTGTCACGTGAAATACAGAAAAGTGCCATATTCTCTGTGACCCAGATGGATGGTCTGTCAGGCAGGGCCGTGCCTCGAGGCATTAGGGACACAGTTGCCCCACGTGCTGCCTGTTGCACAAGGATGCTGTGTGGGCGATCCAGCATGGCTGCGGGTGGAGTCGGCTCCTCTGCCTGCCTCGCCTGCTTGCAAGGCCTTCCTGGCAGCAGGAGGGACGCTGCTTTGTCCGTGCAAGCCTGCTGTAACTACCCTCTGTTTCCAAACTCGCATCCCAAGGTGAGAATCAAAACTGCTGGATCCTAAGCAGAAGGGTTGTGGACAGGTAGGGAAGGTTGGTTGGGTTTTTTTTTTTTTTTGGTTTTGTTTTTTTTTTTAATCTCTTTCAATTGCAAAAAGAAGTGGTATGAGCCTAGCATGGAGATCCCTGAGAAACAACTGGTGTAACGTGACCGTCTCTGAGTATCGTTGCAAAATCACAGAGCACTGGGCCACCAAGTAAGCTTAATATTTCTTAAACCAGTAGGGGAAGAGGAGAGGTGCCAAAAACAACCTTTGCAAGACAGAGCAGCTGTGCTGTAACTGCAGGGCTGCTGCCCCATGTAGACCGAGGGCCTGTGCTGGACTCCCCTGCCATCTTTGTCATTTTGTGTTAAGTTACTCCTTCCTCCCCTTTTTCCGTGTAAGGCTGGGTTGAACAGCACGGCGGGCGAACCTCAAGCATTTCACAAAGCCAAAAGCGAGAGCTGGCAGCTGGGGTCCTCCCCGCTCTCCGCCTGCCCGGGAGGAGCCCCTGTCTTTCCATTTCAGCCCAACCCGTGTCTGTATGGAGACGCAGAGCCGGAGCAGCCATTTCACCCATCCTGGGAGCCGTTTGCTCGGGGCGTGCAAGTTTGGGCAGGCCGCCGCTGCCTTCCCCTTCCCGGCGCCGCGCTCCTGGTTAAACATTCTCCCGGTGTCCTCGCCCGCAGTGCTTGGCTGCTGCTCCCGGCAGCCTCTCCCCCGCTGCCCCCCTTCCCGCGCTCGCAGGGAAAGCCTCGTCCCGGCTCCCTGGGCTCAGCCTGGAGCCTCATCCGCAGTCGGTGACCTTCACTGCTTTCTCCTCTCCTTATCAGACCCAAAGCACCAGACCAGATCGAGGGAAGGGGCTCCTGGAGGTCCCAGATGGCCAAGAAACTGTGTGGAGTGTCGTTTCAGGGAAAGGATTTTTTTTTTTTTTTTCCAGTCCGTGAACTTATTTAACGTGCCTTGTTTGAAAGTACCTGCCCTTGACAGGCTCTGGCGGGGAGCTAGCTGGCAGGGCCTTGCGTGGGGCAGATGCAGCTGCCCTGGGTCAGGTTTCATTGCTGTTGGATTTCGGGGGGTGCTTTCTTCTCTTCCTTTTTAAACAAAGCCTTGAAGTGGGAAGTGGATCTGATGTTTTTATTACTGTATTAACATTCATTTTAATTCATTTCAGAAACTAACTCATTTTTCTTCCTGATTAGAATGTCATAGAATTAGACGAGCTGTAACCCTCCTGAAGTGCCTTATTTTCCTACATGATATAAATATATTTATAAGAGTAATTATTCCACTTGTATCTTAGGGGTTTATTGCTGAGCAGGAGATATGGTGGGAGGAGAGATGGGAAGTGACCTCGAAGGACCCAGCCAGGCCGGGGGTCGAAAGGGTGATGTTTGACAGATATTCTCAGGGTGCAGGGGGTTACTCACTTCAGACCAAAGGAGTTTCAGCAGTGAAACTCTGCTTAGGAAAAAGAAGAAAAAAAAAAAAAAAACAAACCAACCTCATGAGCAAAATACTGTAGACTTGTTTGGTTTTCTTACCCCTGCAAAATAAACACTGATGGCCAGACTCTGCCGCCTCATCTGCACGGATGCAGCGGGCGTAAAACTGCTGCTGCTGGGGGAGTAGAGCCCGGTCCGTACCTGTGCATCCCAGCGCAGACCTGCTGCCTTCTGTTTTCCCGTGTAATGTCTGTCTGTGCTGTTCCCTGTCGGTTGCTGTGTAAGCCAGGCTTTCCTGCTGCTTTTTTTTCTTTTTTTTTTTTTTTTTATAATCAGCTCAGTAACCCCTGGATGAAGATCCCAATTTCAATTTTTTTTGTAATGTACATGTAAAAACAAAAAAAATTTAATTTTTTTGATCCTTTTTTAAAACTGTAAACTTGATAAAACCTTTCTATCCAATCGGTGCCTGCGTGTGTTACTCCGAGCATGTGTTGGGGAGCTGCGGTGTGGTCTCTTGCACGTAGAAAGTGGCTGGTCCCGGCCAGAGGGGCTGCGGCAACTTGTCTGTGTGTGACTTCTCCTGCCCAGGAGCATGGGCAGGTGCCGAGCCACGTGAGCGGCTCGTGCCTGTACAACTTGTGTCCTGTGCTGCATCTCGCAGGGCTGCTGGGGTGTAATTTGGGGAGACTGGCTGCATTCGACATTTCATCAAGGGCGCCCGGGCTGTGTCCTGTCTGCAGGTGCCTGGGCAGAGAGATGAAGAAAGCCAGCGGGTCCCAAGCTGTCTTGCAGACGCCATCCGTGCAGAAGCCTCTTCCAGTACCGAAATGCAGCCATGCCAAGGTGGGTTGAGGATTATCGATGGTGGTAGTTAGTGCTGCCTGCCGTGGGTAACGGCGCCAAGGAAGCGCTATCCAGGAGGAGCTACCAGCCTCCCGTGTGTGCTCCCTGCCATACGAAATGAGCCCATGCTCCATCTTGCAAGAGCAGAGCTGCTGCAGCTGGGGTGGGAGGGGGCTGCTTCTGCTTTTTTTGCCTCCATTTCAGCTGCTCAAGGTCCCTTAGGCAGTTAATCTGCCTGGCCCCAGCCGCAGCAGCGATGGCTCCTGGCCCTGTTTTCAGGTGCCTTGTCTGGGCTTGGTACGTGAGCCTGTTGTGCGGGTGTATTTTCTTGCCGGTCGGTGGAGAGCAACAAAAGGATCCGTCCCTGCTGCTCCTCGTCCCTGCTTTTACTGCGAGCTTTGCTCTGCCAAATTCCCTTGGCTTCTAGGAGACACCCGTGCGCTCACTCTGCAGCGCTGTGCCTTTCTTGGCTGACAATAGTCCCTGGCTGCAAAACCTCATTAGATTAATTGGCCTTGCCAGCTTCTGAACAAGCAAGCCCTTTAGTCGTGCTGGGGCGCGGAGGGCAGGGGAAGGAGGGATCTCTTGGGCTTCCACGTCCCTGGCGCTGCGTGTCCCGGGTCTTGGCTCCATCTCGAATCCGGGAGGAGCAGTCGGTGCCCCCGGCTCCCTTGTCTGGATGGGTGCGGCTGTGGCCAGGGCGAACTTGGTGCCTCTGCTTTTTTGGGGTACACACTAGCACACAGCCCTGCGCTTTTGGGTTACCAACCCTTGAAAGTCATCTTTGGGAATTGGAGGGGTGGGTGTACAAGCAACCCACGGAGCCGGGGAGAGCTCCTGCAGACCGAGAAGCCTCCCCTCTCCTGCTGCTCCCTGGCCCGGGGTTTAGCTCATTACGGGGAGGAAAAGCCCAGCAGCGAGATGAATCGTGTGCCGGTGTTCTCAGAGCCTGAGCCTCTTCCGTGAGCAGCAGTTTCCTATGGAGGAGCTGCTGCAGCTGGGGGAGAGTCTCTCGGGTTCTGCTGTGCCTTGGCACTCTGGCCTTGGCCCCAGCCTTTGATGTGTTTGCCTGTCTGTCTCTTCCATGGGGCTCGGCACCGGATCACAGCTGGCCGGCTCTGGCTTCACAGGAGCCCCTGTCTCCAAAGACCTATTTAATTTTCTCCTTCAAGGTGGTGTTAGCAACACCCAGAAGATGCTGCCGGCTGCCTTGGACGAGTGGGCTGCGTGTCCTTTCCACCACTGACGTCAGCTTCTCTCCCTTAATTCCCCCTCTGGGACCAAAGCGAGTGCAGGCGCTGCCAGCTCTGATCAGCGTTAACAGCCTGCTCTCCCAGTGTGTGGCAGCGCTCTGCCTTGCCAATGTCACCCCCGACTCGCGCTGCCTTCGTTAGCCAAGCATCCATGGGTGGTGGGAGAGCACTACCCTCTTCCAACTCCCCGGGAAGGGCCCGTTGCCAGCAGAGAGTCCCCATTTCTTGCACGTAGGTGTGCTGAGATGGCAGCTCAGCCCCTGTAGAAATGGCTGACTCCTTCTCTCTCGCTCTCTTTCTGCCTTTTTTTTTTTTTTTCTCTCCTCCCTGCCTTTGCTGTTGCCTACGCGGTTGTGTGGGGAAGGCAATCGGCTCCCGTGCTGCGGATGGCTTTATCTGTAACTCTTCCATCTGCTCACAGCAGCTCACAAATAACCACGGGGTGCCAGAGGAATTATGTATTTGGAGCTCAAGTTTCTGCAGTCTGGCAGGGCAGCAGCTCTGCGCTGGGCTCATCCGTTCCCGCAAAGGCCAGCGCCTGCATGTGGAGGGCTTAAGGCAGCCGGCGCGGAGCTGGGGTTGTGGCCAGGGCCAAATTCCGCTCCCCGTTGCCGTCTCCAGGCCAGGTTGAGTTAGACAAAGCCCCAGCCCTGAGCCAGCGTGGGAGTCCGGTCCTCTGCGAGCTGCCAGTGGGGAGCAGAGGTTGCTGCCGGCCCTGGGTCCCTGCACCCCGGTCGGGCGGCCGAGGGCTCCTGGCACGAAGCCGCCTTCTGCATCGGATGTTGCTGCAGGAATAAAATGGGAGGCTGCAGGGTGCTAGGGACGGACCTCCTTTCTGCCCTGCTGTTTGCTGTCGCCCACCCAGAACAGCACTTTCGGACAGGTTCTCCTCTCTGGGAAACGCTGGCCGATGCCTCCCAGAACCACGGCTCCGGTGGTGGCCGGGGACGATGCTCCATAGCCCAAGCCGCACCGGGAAATGCCTCCCGCTACCCCACTGCCTTCGGCATTTGGTAAAATGCTTACGAGCGGGGCCGCGTTTTCTTCATTTCCTGCCTGCTCCTGCTTCCAAGGAAACAAAATCCCCCAAGCCAGGGCTGAGGTTTCTCATTTAAATGTAACCCAGGCCAATAACCAGGGCTGCTCAGCCCTCCCTGTAGCCCGGTGTTCCCAGCCTGGCCGCCCACAGTGGTGCAGGGGGATGTAGGGGCTCACGCTCCCTGCCGGGATGCACCCATCGTGGGCACCCCAGTAAATCACTGGGAGCAGAGACCCATCCCTAGGATGCTATCTGGGCAATGGGCAGCTCTTGGCTCTGCCCCAGGCAGGTCAATTGGGGTTTGGGGTGCTGGTGGGAGGTTTTGGGGTAGCAGCAACCTCCCTCCCTCCTCCAATCTGGCAAAGCTGCCTTGTTTTTGGTACCAGGGCTTGAGTGGAGGCTCCTTAGCGGGTGGCTCTTGCCTGGCAGGGACCGGCCATGGCTTTGCCGTGGTTACTGCCAGCTCTCTTGCCCGGCATCGCTGCTCCTGGCAAGGTGGCAAAGGGCAGGCGGTGGAGCTGTAGCCGAGCCCCGCTGCTGCCAATGGGACAGGGGCTGCCCGCAGCAGATAAGGGGAAAAAAAACCTTCCCGGACCCCCGTGCCCTCACTGCAGCATAGGCAGGGTTTGGAGGCAAGAGGCTGCCTGTGGCTTACAGCATCTGCTGGGAGCTGTAGTGCTGGGCAGGGGGTGCCTGGGGAGGGCTGGGCCTGCCAGATGTGCATGCACAGCTGGGGTGACGGCATGCCAGTGCCTTTATCCTGCTCACAGCCTCTTAGCTCATGTTTTAACCCCAAAGATGGGCCATCGGTCCCTCCCGAGCCTCTCCTTCACATCGGCGGCGTGGGGGTGGCTGCTCAGCGCTCGGGCGCCTTCTCGGATGGATTTGACTGGGTTTTTTATACCTCCGCTTTCTGCATCTTTCTCCACCAAAAAAGGGAGCGGGCTGGGCCCTGCTGCGGGCTGTTTACCTCCCCGCTCGGTGCCGCCTGCTCCGTTCCCTGAAGGCCTGGGAACAGCCAGGAACATCTCCAGAGTCACTGGCTGGTGTGCCGGGAGAGCAACCAGCACCACGGCAGGGTCGGGGTCTCAGCTTCCTCCACCCCCATGTTCAGCCTCGGCTTTCCTCATCCATCCTGGCAGGAGGGAATTGGACACAGGTAGGAGCCGAAGGGTGCATTTCCAAGCTGGGAAGTGGCACATAGGGCAGCCACGCGCTGATCGACGGCCACCGTTGTGTCTGGTGGCAGCGGGGGACGGGGCTGCGCGGGGTGACGTTCTTGGGGCACCCATGGTGATGGGTACGAGGGCTCAGTGCAGCCTCCAGTTCCGAGGGTTCCTGAGTTACTGGGGCTGGGTTGTGGTGGCTTTTGATGCCAGGCTCACCCTAGTTACCGAGTCCTGTGAGTATCCCTCCCCCCCAGGTGAATTTGGGAAGCCCCATCAGCTCCAGCGCAGCCTTGTGCCCACCCCACCGCCGGCTGTGGTGGGTGGGAGCCTGAAGGGGGGGGTCTCAGCAGACCTGCACGGTGCTGCCTTTATACCACATGCTTGCGCACCCTGCAGCGAACCCCAGTGTGTCACCCTGTCCCCTAGAGGAGATGGCAGGGACCCCAGGGAGCAGAAGGGACCGGCCAGGCTTGCCCACCGTGGAGAAGCAAAGGGGCTGCGGCTGCTCCCTCTGAAGACATCAGCAGGGGAAGCACGAGGGAGAGAAAAGCTATTTAAGCTGCCGTACAATGTTGACATAAGAACAACCAGGTATAAACTGCCCATGAATAAAGCAGGGCTGGGAATTACAGGATTTTTTACTGCTGGGGGAGGTGAGCTCGGGAATTATCCCCCAGCTGAGGGATGGAGGGTCCTCAGCTCAGCCCTGGGGCACAATAGGTGCCTCAAACCCCTGAGCTTTGCTCCTTTTCTCCTGACTTAACGTTGGTGGGGACAAAGGGAGCCCCAAATTCCCCAGCCCCGACGCCAGCGCTGAGCCCAGCCCCTGGAGAGCAGGAGACGTCGGTCTGCGGGTCCTTCAGCCTCTCGCCAGCCCCATCTCCCCTCGACGCTTGCTGCCGTAACCCCTTTCCAGCGCTCAGCTCGGTCGAGAAGCGGAAGGAAATCTTTATTTCCTTTGCAATAAACAGCACCAACCCTCCGGGCTGCCACCAGGTCCCTGAGCCCAAGGTGAAGCCAAGCCTCGGGGACCGGCACGCATTCTGCACCGCCCGTGCCGCAGCACCCAGCCGGGCTCCGGCTGCTCTTCAGCCCTGGGCTCTGCCACATCCCGGCGTGTCTGTGGATGCACAAATGCCTGTAAGAAACCTGCTGCTCCCTGACCGGAGTGGGCAGGGGCACGGGGGGCTCTCGGGGCGCAAAGCCCTGCTACCGGAGGGGACGAGCTGCCCTAATTAGCTTTGCCATCGTTAACCCTGCCTTCCCCGCGATAAGCGCCGCACGCAAATGGCGTGGGCAGCAATGACGGGCGTCCCAGGCCCTATTTGCACAGTGGTTCTCGCAGCACGGCCACCTTGGCGCGGGGGTCCCGGGCAGAGCCCCGAGTCCTCCCGTGCCACCTTTGCCAGGAGAGGGGCCGGGGTGCAGGCAGCTGCCCGTGGTCTTGCTGTGATGGAGGCAGCAATAACAGCACAAGGCTGGATGCAGCCCTTCTGCCTGCTGGACCACTCCGGGGATGAGGGATGAGGATGAGGATGGCCGGAGCCCTCGGTGCTGCTCCCCCAGGGCCGGCTCCTGCTAACAGGATGTGATGGGTGGGGGTAGTGCTGTCGCTTGGGATTTCTTAACCGGGAGCGGGGAGAAGGCCCTGCCTGGACTCGGGGTGACGGTACGGGGACCTCAACTTGCTTCCCACCCCCATCCCCTCCCCAGCATCAAACAGCTGCATCTCGTATCACAAATTACTTTTATTCCCCCTCCCCACGGTTGTAAACATAGAAGCAGACCCCCCCCCCCCCTTACCCCCGCTCTGCAGCATCCCACCGAGGGGTCCCCATCCCAAGGGGCCTCTTCGCATCCATCTGCCCCACCCACCCAAAAAATGTGCAAATCCAAATAAAGGCTTTGGCAGGGGGGAGGGGGGGCACCCCTGGGTGCCATGGGGAGGGGGGGCAGTACCCAGGAGCCCCCAAAGCTGCTGGGTTTGGGGGTGCAGAGCCTCCGGCAGCACCTTCTGCCCAAAGGCAGCGAGCACTAGAGGGCAGCAAGCCCCAACGCTGGGCCGGTGGGAGGGCGGCATTAAAATCATATTAAATAATAATTAAAAAATAATAAATAAATTGATGAACAGCTGGGAGAAGGGGGTGGGTTTGAGTCCCTCCTCCTCCAGCAAGTGAGCCTCTCCCCCCTCCCCCAAAACGTACAAAATATATTTTAACTATCTGAGGTAAATAACGAGGCTGTAAAAAAAGCAAGAGGGGAGTGAACGTTCCTGGTATCGCCCCCCCTTAAAAAAATAAAGCATCATAAATAGTTTTAAAGAAAATATGAGGATCTCCCCCTTCTCTCTCACGCGCGCACGCATAAATATAGATTATATTATGGATAAAAAATATGTTTTTCTCTCCTGTAAATTCAAAAAGTGGAAAAATAGAGGAAGAGAAGGGGTTGTGCCCAAAAGGACGGGGCTGGGAAGAGCTGCTTGATTCTGAGAGCTCCCGTGATGTGTCTCTGGGAATGAAAAGGGGAAAAAAAAAAAAAAAAAAAAAAAAGAAATTCCCCCAACTGCAATCGGTAAGTGAAAGGTGCAGAGAGGCTGGGGAGGGGGGGGACGACGTGTCAGACGTCACTGGGGGAGCGGGACCGGAAAGGCATGGTGGAGGAGAAGCACCCGCAGCACACGGTCCACAGCACTTTCTGGATCTCCTGGTTCCTGAAGGCGTAAATGACGGGGTTGATCATGGAGTTGTAGGTGGCGGGGAGGAGGGTGATGTAGGTGTAGAGGGCCGGGTAGCTGTAATCCCCCAGGAGACAGTAAATGGTGAAGGGCAGCCAGCACGAAGCGAAGGTGCCCAGGATGACGGCCAAGGTGGCGATGCCTTTTCGGGTGGTGACGTAGTGGGAACTGGCCAGGAAATGTCTCTGGACGGCGATCTGGTGGGCGTGCCGGCAGACGATCTTACAGATCTGCACGTAGAGCTGGAGCATCACCGCAAAGACCATGAAGAAGGAGACGGAGAGGATGATGAGGTGGTTCTTCGTCAGGGGCTTGACGATGCTGCAGGTGGAGGGCTCCTTCAGGCAGTTCCAGCCCATGATGGGCAGGAGCCCGTAGCAGATGGAGGCTCCCCAGGTGAGGATCAACATGATGTAAGTCCTGGTGACCGTCTTCTCCGAGTAGTAGGTCAGGGCGTTGTAGAGGGACAGGTAGCGGTCGATGGTGATGGTCAGCAAGCTGCTGACGCTGGCCGTGAAGGAGGTGACCAGAAGCCCCACCGTGAGCAGGCTGACCGCTTCCGACGGGATGAAGTAGACGAAGGCAAAATGCAGGATCAACCCCAAACCGGCCAGGAGGTCGGCGGTGGCCAAGCTGCCGATGAGGAGGAACATAGGAGCCCGGAAAGCCGGGGTGTAGAAGATGACCACCACCACGACGGCGTTCTCACAGGAGATAATGGTGCCGGAGATGCAGAGGACGACGTCCCACGGGTTCAAGGCGAGGGGTTGCGCCACAGACTCCAGGTCCAAGGAGCTGCCGCTGCCGTTCCTGGCCGTGAACCAGCCTTGCTGGTCTTCGCTGGAGTTGGGGGGCCCTTCCTCCATCATGCTGGCGGAGGCTGACCTGCTGCAGCCAAAAGCAAAACCAGCCCCCTCCTCAGCACACCCTGCCTGCGGTGGGGACCCACCCGAGCTGTCCCTGTGCCACCCAGCCAGGGACAGTCCTGCCTCACCCCAAAAGTTGTCTCCAGGAGGGGGGGGACAGAGCGGTGGGCGTTGAGGGGGTTCTCCGAGGGGATTTTTCTGGACAAGGTGGTTTGGTTTTCATTCTTTTGCAAGCAAAGAAAAATAAATAGGTGAATAAAGGGGGGGGGGGGGCAGGGGGGAACCCCCACTCAGCCTGCTCCTGCCTGCATTGGCTGCTGGGGTTTCTGCACTGCGTGATTTTGGTGGATAAATACAGGGGAGCAGGACCGGCCCTGGCTCGTCCCGTCCCCCCCCCCCCCCCCCCCCCCCGCGAGGGCTTCGGGGCCAAACTGAGGGGATCCCAAACAGCAGGTGAAGGGGGCAGTCCCGCTCCCCCGGGACCGGCACCCCGGTGGGGAGAGGCGCCCTCTCGCCCCCCCCCCCAACCGAGGGGAATCCCCCCCCCCCCTTGCCTTGGGGGTCTGGGCAGCCGGGCAGGCAGCACAACCCCGGGGGGGGACACGACACGACACACAGGGACGCCGCCGACGACAGACGGACACGGCTGCCCCTCGCCCTCCTTCCCATAGCGCTGCGCTTTGCCCAAGCGTGCTCACACCCCCACCGGTGTCCGTGACCGTGTCCCGTCCCCCCCCCCCCCCGGTGCTGGGCACTCACCTGCCGGGATGCTCGGCCGTGGCCCGGGCTGGGGGCCCGCTGCCATGGGCGCCGCCGAGTTATAGTGACCGCCGGGGGGGGGGGTGATGGTGGTGGCGTGGGGTGGGGGGGGGAGGTGGTGGTGGTGGTGGTGGGGGGTGACTCACCACCAACCCCCCACCCCCCCCCCCCCCGCAACCTCCTCCTCCTCCTCCTCCCCCCCCCCCCCCAGCCCCGTTCTCCCTGCTGTGACGTCAATGGCGCGCCGGAGCCAATCAGCGCCCCGCGAGGCAGCGCGGGCGCGCGCGCGCCGCATAGTAATCGCGCCGGGGATGGAGCGGCCCATTCATAAAAAAAAAAAAAAAAAAAAAAAAAAAAGAGACAAGACATCACCACCACCACCCCCCGGCCCCCCCCGCCCGCTCGCCTCCCCACCACCCCACCACCCCCACCGCAGGCCCACGCCGCCCCTGGGACCCCCCCCCACCCCAGGTCCCCCCCGCCACGTCCTTGCAAAGCCCTTGCAGAGCCGTGCTGCAGAGGAGGGGGGCGCCGGCTCTCCCCCCCCCTCCCCCCCCAGTCCCCCCATTGCGGAGGTTTGGGGGCTCCGCTTTACACGCTGGGCGTGGGGTGTGTGGAAGGGGGCGGCCCGGGGGAAAAGGGAGGGGTGGGGGTGGCGAAAGTGAGTCCTCCCCCGCACAGCCGGGGGGGCGCAGCCCCCCTCCGCTTCCCCCGCAGCTCCCCGCGGTCCGGCTTTCCCACGCGGGCCTGAATAATTCATTGCCGGGAGAACCGGGAAGGCCTGGCCCGGCCCGGGGGGGGGGGGTAGGGGTGGGGGTGGGCTGCGGGAAGGGCGACTGGCAGGGAGCCCTCCTCCCCGGGGAAAGGAGGAGAAGGAGGGAGAAGGCGTGCGCACCCCCGGGACTCTTCCCCTGCGCCGGTTCCTCGAAGCCCGGTGCATTTCAGCCCTTCCCCGGCAACCTGCCCCCGCCGCGGGGGGGCGGGTTCGGCCAGTCCCGGCGTGCCCGGACCGGGCTGAGCCGCTGCCGGGACCCCGCGGGGGTCGGGAGCTCCCGGTGCTCCTGGGCTCGGCTGCAGCCGCTCCCTCGGAGGCCGGCCTGGGGCTGGGGGGCAAGGGAGGGCTCGGCTCGGCTCGGCTCGGCTCGGCTCGGCTCGGCCCGGCTCGGCTCGGTCCGGCTCGGCTCGGTCCGGCCCGGCGGGAGCTGTTCGCGGTGCTGAACGTCGGCGCGACGGCGCGGCCCCGGGGAGGGTGGCGGTGCCCCGGGCTGGGGGCGGGGGGGGGCGAGGGCCGGGAGCGGGTGTGCGGGGGGGGGGGGGGTTGCAGGGCGTTTGGCCGGCTGTGGGCATGCAGGGAGTGCAGGGAGTGCAAGGTGTGCAGCGCAGGATGCGCAGCGAGAGAGTGCAGGGAGTGCAGGGTGTGCAGGTTGTGCAGGGAGTGCAGGGAGTGCAGGGTGTGCAGGGAGTGCAGGGAGTGCAGGGTGTGCAGGGTGTGCAGGGAGTGCAGGGAGTGCAGGGTGTGCAGGGCACTCAGTGCTCGGGCAGCGCGTTGTGTGCGCAGGGCAGGGTGTGCGGTGAGGGCAGGGTGTGCGGTGCAGGGTGTGCGGTGAGGGCAGGGTGTGCAGTGAGGGCAGGGTGTGCGGTGCAGGGTGTGCAGTGAGGGCAGGGTGTGCGGTGAGGGCAGGGTGTGCGGTGCAGGGTGTGCGGTGAGGGCAGGGTGTGCGGTGCAGGGTGTGCGGTGCACGGACAGTGTGCAACGAGTGCGGTGAGTGCAGGGTGTGCAGCGCGTGCAGGGTGTGCAGCCCATGCAGGGTGTGCAGGGTGTGCAGTGCACAGACAGTGTACAGTGAGTGCAGGGTGTGCAGTGAGTGCAGTGAGTGCAGGGTGTGCAGTGCACAGACAGTGTGCAGTGCGTGCAGGGTGTGCAGGGTGTGCAGTGAGTGCAGGGTGTGCAGTGCAAAGACAGTGTACAGTATGTTCAGCATGTGGAGTGCAGGATGTGCAGTGTGTGCAGTGCGTGCAGGGTGTGCAGTGCGTGCAGGCTGTGCAGTGCACAAACAGTGTGCAGTGTGTTCAGTGTGGGCAGTGCAGGGTGCGCAGTGCAGGATGTGCAGTGAGTGCAGTGTGTGCAGTGAGTGCAGGGTGTGCAGCGGGCAGGCAGTGCGCAGGGTGTGCAGTGAGTGCAGTGTGTGCAGTGTGTGCAGTGAGTGCAGGGTGTGCAGCGGGCAGGCAGTGTGCAGGGTGTGCAGTGAGTGCAGTGCGTGCAGTGAGTGCAGGGTGTGCAGCAGGCAGGCAGTGCGCAGGGTGTGCAGTGCGTGCAGGCTGTGCAGTGCACAGACAGCGTGCAGTGTGTTCAGCGTGGGCAGTGCAGGGTGCGCAGTGCAGGATGTGCAGTGTGTGCAGTGAGTGCAGGGTGTGCAGTGCGTACAGGCTGTGCAGTGCACAAACAGCGTGCAGTGTGTTCAGTGTGGGCAGTGCAGGGTGCGCAGTGCAGGATGTGCAGTGAGTGCAGTGTGTGCAGTGAGTGCAGGGTGTGCAGCGGGCAGGCAGTGCGCAGGGTGTGCAGTGAGTGCAGTGTGTGCAGTGTGTGCAGTGAGTGCAGGGTGTGCAGCGGGCAGGCAGTGCGCAGGGTGTGCAGTGAGTGCAGTGTGTGCAGTGTGTGCAGTGAGTGCAGGGTGTGCAGTGGGCAGGCAGCGCGCAGGGTGTGCAGTGAGTGCAGTGCGTGCAGTGTGTGCAGTGAGTGCAGGGTGTGCAGCGGGCAGGCAGTGCGCAGGGTGTGCAGTGCGTGCAGGCTGTGCAGTGCACAGACAGCGTGCAGTGTGTCCAGCGTGGGCAGTGCAGGGTGCGCAGTGCAGGATGTGCAGTGTGTGCAGTGAGTGCAGAGTGTGCAGTGCGTACAGGCTGTGCAGTGCACAAACAGCGTGCAGTGTGTTCAGTGTGGGCAGTGCAGGGTGCGCAGTGCAGGATGTGCAGTGAGTGCAGTGTGTGCAGCAGGCAGGCAGTGCGCAGGGTGTGCAGTGCGTGCAGGCTGTGCAGTGCACAGACAGCGTGCAGTGTGTTCAGCGTGGGCAGTGCAGGGTGCGCAGTGCAGGATGTGCAGTGTGTGCAGTGAGTGCAGGGTGTGCAGTGCGTACAGGCTGTGCAGTGCACAAACAGCGTGCAGTGTGTTCAGTGTGGGCAGTGCAGGGTGCGCAGTGCAGGATGTGCAGTGAGTGCAGTGTGTGCAGCAGGCAGGCAGTGCGCAGGGTGTGCAGCGCGTGCAGGCTGTGCAGTACACAGACAGTGTGCAGTGTGTCCAGCGTGGGCAGTGCAGGGTGCGCAGTGCAGGATGTGCAGTGAGTGCAGTGTGTGCAGTGAGTGCAGGGTGTGCAGTGGGCAGGCAGTGCGCAGTGTGCAGGGTGTGCAGTGTGTGCAGTGAGTGCAGGGTGTGCAGTGGGCAGGCAGCGCGCAGTGTGTGCAGTGAGCGCAGGGTGTGCAGCGGGCAGGCAGTGCGCAGGGTGTGCAGCGTGTGCAGGCTGTGCAGTACACAGACAGTGTGCAGTGTGTTCAGCGTGGGCAGTGCAGGGTGCGCAGTGCAGGATGTGCAGTGAGTGCAGTGTGTGCAGTGAGTGCAGGGTGTGCAGTGGGCAGGCAGTGCGCAGTGTGCAGGGTGTGCAGTGTGTGCAGTGAGTGCAGGGTGTGCAGTGGGCAGGCAGCGCGCAGTGTGTGCAGTGAGCGCAGGGTGTGCAGCGGGCAGGCAGTGCGCAGGGTGTGCAGCGCGTGCAGGCTGTGCAGTGCACAGACAGCGTGCAGTGTGTCCAGCGTGGGCAGTGCAGGGTGCGCAGTGCAGGATGTGCAGTGTGTGCAGTGAGTGCAGGGTGTGCAGTGAGTGCAGGGTGCGCAGCGGGCAGGCAGTGCGCAGCGTGCGCAGGGTGCGCAGTGTGCGCAGCGTGCGCAGTGAGTGCAGGGTGCGCAGCGGGCAGGCAGTGCGCAGCGTGCGCAGGGTGCGCAGTGTGCGCAGCGCGCGCAGTGAGTGCAGGGTGCGCAGCGGGCAGGCAGTGCGCAGCGTGCGCAGCGTGTGCAGCGCATGCAGCGTGTGCAGCGCAGTGCATTCAGGGAAGCAGGGCGTGCTGGGGCTGCAGCTCCAGAGCCCCCCCGGGACCGGGCCAGCCCCGCCTTTCCCACGGTCACGGCAGCGTGCAGGCAGCGAGGGGGGGCGGCTAAAGGGGACTGCACCCCCGGAGCGGGCCCCCCCCCCCCCATGGGCCGGGCCCCCCGGGGCGGGGCTGGGCGGGACAAGGCGGGGCCTGCCCCCCCCCCTCCGGCCCCCCCCCCCCCCCCTCCCCTCCGCCACCGGGGCCGCCTCCCGCGGGCGCGCATGTGCCCGGGGCTCCGCTCCGCTCTCCCGGGAGCTCTTCGGCTTCGCAGCCGACAACGTCCCGCTGGGACCGGGTCGAACCGAGCCGGGTTGAGAGCTGAGCCTGGCTAAGCCCAGCACAACCGGGCCGGGGCCATGGCCCCGCCGTACGCCGGGGCGTTGCGCTGCGCGCTGCTCTGCGCGCTCCTCTGCGCGCAGGGACCCGCACCCACCCGCGCAGGTACGGCCGGGGAGCGGGGGGTGGGTGGGGGAAGTTTGCAGCTTTGGGGCAGCTGAACTTTTGGGGAGGGGTTCTGTTTTTTGGGGAGGGGGGTCCCTTCGCCTGTGATGGGGCTGGGAGAACACCGTTTCCTCGGCTGGCCCCGGTTTGGGGGCGAGAGGGGTGTCCGCTCCCGGTGCCAGCTGGGGGGGGGGGATGGGACCCCCAGGGCCTGGAGGGGTCCCCTGGGCTGCTGTGGGATAAGTGGGGTGCAGGGTCTGTCCCCCTTTCCAAAAAGCGGGGGGGAATCTCGTGGTTCGTGGCGGTTTCTGTGGGGGGGGAGCGGAGCCGTCATCCTCCTGCCTGGGGTGCCTGCAACTCCGGGCATGAATTATGCAAACCCCAGGCCTGCTTTTGCTCCCCTTCTCCCATCCCCCCGCTGCTCATGGGAGACATTTCCACCCTGACTTGTCCCACTGGGACCCACGTGTGTTCCCAGAGCACCCATTGGGATGGGGCTGACCTCAGCAGGCCCCACTGCCCCCCCTTTATTTCCCTCTCCCTCCCCACACCTGACGGAAGGAGCGGGAGTTGACAACGATGGGCTCAAACGTCTGTTCCTGTGCCTGCCGCGATAAAAATAACTTAAATTATAAACCTGCCTTGAAACCCTTGCGAACAAAGTCCTACTTTCCCATTGGTTCCCAGCAGGTCTCTAAATGCTGGAGGGGGGGCCCGGCGGCGTGCCCACCACGCCGTAGCCATGGCAATGGGTCGGCAGCATCCCACATCGTGCCTTACGCCACCAGTTGCCCCCTTTGCTTTTGCTCTGGGGGGCACTGGGGGAAGAAAAGGGCATCTGGATTCAGCCAGGCATGGCCCAGGAGACCAGGAGGACCCTAAAAGTTGGGGGGGGGGGGCGGAGTTGCCCACCCCAAAGGGAGGTGGTGTGGTTTTGGCTGTGCAAAGCGCAGGGATGGCATGCCGGCAACGTGGCAAAGCCAAGCGTGAGGCCGGGTCGGTCCCTGCGTGGCCGAGACCCCTGGGAAGCCAATGCAGGGGGTTAGCAGCCCCCAGCACCATCCTGCAAGCCCTGGGGGAGGGGTTGTTTGTCCCCTGAGAGCCTGGAAACGTGTCCAGGGTGGAAATGGAATGACTCCCAGCTCTTTCCTGGGATGGTGCAAACGTGGGCGTTGGGACGCAGCGAGGTGCAGGCAGGGCCCGGCCGTGGCTCCTCGTTGCAGCCTCCCTCGTCGACAGTCATCGCTGTAAATTAATGATGAGTGTGTGTGTGTGGGGGGAGAGCTCGTGGCAGAGCAGCTCCGCAAACACCCAAGTGACTCACCACCATTGCTGGGGCAATGGGGAGTGGGGGGTCCTGTGGGGTGGTCTGGGGGGGGGGGCAGAGGGGTAACGCTGCTCGGGTAACCCCAACCGGGCTACTGGGAGCAGCTGGGCTGGTGCTGCCGCCTCGTCTCTTTTAAACCTCTACCAAAAGAACCCAGGCTGGGGTGGGCTTGCCGTGGCTGCAGGCGATGGGGTGAGGTCCGCGTGTCCCGGGTGGCTGTGGGTGCTGGGAACTGTGGGGTGCGGGATGTCCCCTCTCTGGAGAGCTCGTGATGCTACAAAGACACCTGCAGCCAGCCAGGATGGGTCAGTTAATGGTTTTGGTGCTGCGATAGGTGCCTTCATCCCTCCTGCTGCGTGGTGAGAAATCCTCCTCCGTGGAGCAGAGGGTCAAGCCCCCACCCCAGCTGATTTGGGGACGGATGCTGGCCTGGACCTCACCCCTTTCCCCTGGCTTTGGCAGGAGAGTGCAGCGAGCTGAGGTCCTGCGAGACATGTACGGCCAGCACCGCCTCACACAACACCACTGGCTGCATCTGGATGGGCTGTGGGACCCCCGAGGAGCCAGGTGAGGGGGGCTCAGCTGTGTGGGGGTACAGCGAGGGACTCCTACCTGCCACCAGCCTTCTGCAGCCCCTGCCACTGGGCTGGGGCCGTGCCGGGATGGCGCTGGCAGCTCAGCACCCTTGGGTGCCTGGTCCCAGTTGCTTTCCATGGTCAAGGTCCACCTCATCCGACCCATCCTGGGGGGAGGCAGGGGATCCGTGCCAGCCCAGCAGGCAGGGGTGCAGGATTTTGGTGTGTGCTGCTCCCAGTTTATAAAGCCCTTGTTTGGGGCTCTTCCCCGCAGGGGTGCAGATGCGAGCCCCGACTCGCAGCCTCTCGGATGGACGCCCACCCCTGGGAATGAGTCCTCACCATCCCAAACCCTCAGGTGCCCAGGGCAGCCCTGGGCCCAAATGCCAGCAGTTGCACTGGGTGCCTCCATGGGCTGGTTTGCCAGGGATCCCTTGGGAAAACCCCGCTCCCTTTTCCCGCAGAGATGGGGAGCTGCATCCAGAGAGGAGTGGCAGCGCGGGAGACCTGTGTGCTTTACAACACCAGCACCCTGTGTCGAGGTAACCCCGCTCCCCCCGCGAGAGTGGGTCCCCCCCCTGGACCCCAGCAGCCCCCCCCCCAAGACCCAGCAGCCTTCGGAAAGGAGGTGCTGTCGTGGGTGCCGGCACCGTGGGGATGAAATCCCACCCCTGGGACAGGGACGTGGGGCGGGGGGTACATGGCGATGTCCTTTGACAACCTTTTTCCCCCCCCTTCCCTCTGTCACTGCCTCCGGCAGCACTGAAGTCCCCCACCGGAGAGCCTCCACGGTCCCATAGCAAGGAGCCGGCGACACATTCCCCAAGTGAGTGGGTCGGGGAGGTGGGAGGTGGTGGGATGGGGTGGGGGGGTCTGGGTGCCCCAGGGGACAGTGGCCAGTGGGATGGGACAAGCCGCTTCCCTCTGTTTTTTGCATCCCTGGAGAGGGATGAGCAGAGCCGCTCTTGGGGTTGCATCCATGGAGCTTCAACCTTGGCTGTGCCCCAGGAGGTGCCAGCGCTGTCCCCAGGGTCACAGCTCCGTCCCCATCCCTCCTCTCTGCCCTGATCAATGCTGCCATGGGCTACAGTGATACCAGGATGGGGCTGGAGGGGTCTTAACACCCTTCAGCCCCCCCCCCCCCCCCAAGAACCATTCCTGCTGCCATCCTTGCTGGGAAATGCTGTCTCCAGCCGGGTAGGAGCAGGGGCTGGAAGCGGATCAGGAGTCTCTTCCAGTAAGCGGGAACTGGAGAGCGTTGGGCTAATTACGGCGGGTAACCGGAGCCTGGAGCCCTCTGAATTATTGATCCCACTGGGATCCTTTCACTGCTGGCTCCTCTCCCGTGCGGTGCCGGCTGCTCTGGTATGGGAAGGGGCTGAGCCCATCCTGGCATCGCGTGGTGATGGGGACATCCCAGCCCTGTGCAGACACTGGGGTCTGTGCAGACCCCAAATCCTTTCTCCTTGGCAGGGACATCAGTACCCCAGGGATGCCAAAAGCACCCATAACCCCCCCCCCCCATTTTCCCCTGCCATTAGGGACCACCACCACCAGTGCCCCATTGACAGGCAGCCCCGAATTTCACCCACCCGGCTTTGACACGGCCAGCTTCATCGGCGGCATCGTGCTGGTGCTGAGCGTCCAAGCCGTGGTCTTCTTCATCATCAAGTTCATCAAGTCGAAGGACAGCACCTACCAAACGCTGTAAGGCTCCCGCGTCCCCGGCCGGGATGGAGTGGGGGGGACCCGTGCCAGGTCATGCCTTGGCCAAGCCACCCTTAAAGCCAAAACTGGGGGTCAGCCCCGGTCCGTGGGGCTCCGTGGCCCGTCTGGCCGTGTCCTGTCTCGCTGCTGAGTGTTGTCTCCCGTGGCTGTTTGTGCCGGTCCGTCCTTGCCCGGCGGGGGGAGGATTTGGGAGATGGAGGGGCTCGTCCTCCCCTGCCTGTCCCCTCGCTGGTGTCCGGCTGTCCTGCCGCCGCCTCTGTCTGTTGCTGCCTGGCCGGATCCTGACTCTGAGCCCCGTGGGGAGTGCGGGACCCCCAAATCCATCCCTCTGAGGCTCAGCCAAATGGGGGCCCGTGCTCTCCTCGTGCCTGTGTGCCATGGGGCTCGCCGTGTCTAACGTGGGGGGCCGTGCCCCCTCTCTCTTTCCTTGCACGCTGCCAGAGAGGACAACCAGTAGGTTCTGGGTGCTGGTGGAGATGGGGAGGGGGCTGCCCCCCTGCACCCCCAGAGCTTCACCCTTCCCTCGCCCCTCTCCGGGGGGGAATGGCGTGGTCCCTCTCTCCTGGTTTGCATGAAGGGGGGTTTCCCGGCTGGTTTGCTGTTTTCCTGGGAGTTGTTAGCGGTGGAAGGGAAGGGGGTGTCCCCCCTCAGCCCCCTTTTGTGCACGGAGCCCCTGGTGGGATGCAGCCGATGCACAGCCCCTTGGTACCTCCGTGCCCCTTCTGCCACCTGCGCGAGGTGTCCCCGACCCCCCTCCCCAGCCCCACGGTGGCAGGGTGCAAGTCCCCCCTCCCCCTGAGCACCCTTGGCAGGGTGGGAGCTGCAGGGCCCAGTTTGGCCCCAGTTAGAGAGCACCCAGCAGCCCCCCCTCCCCACCCTGCGCACCCCCTGCCCCATTGCCTCCCCACAGCCTTGGGGCTCGCTGGGGGGGGGGGCTTGGGGTCCTCCCTTCCCCCGGGTGGGCTCTCAGGTGCTTTTCCCTGTAGCATTTTGGCTGGAGCACCCAGGCCCCTGCTCCGACCTCTCCCAGCCCCTGCCCGCCCCGGCCCCCCCCCAGCCCCTCTATGCCGGCCGGAGAAGCGGAGCCAGGGCCTTGCTGTGTGCTTTTGCTGTGCCTCTGTGTTGCTGTGGGGGTGTATGGGGGGGTCCCCAGCCCTGCCCCCCCCTTCTGTGTGTTGTTTTGGGGAGGGGGGGTGCGTGTCGTGTGCCGTGGGGTGAGACTTGTAGCTCGGGCTGCCCCAATTAAACTCTGCGAGGTGGTGTCTGTCTCGTGTCCGGCGGGGGGGGGGGGGGGGGTGTTCGTGTAGCTGGGGTGGAGGTGCAGGGGGGGGGGGGGCACAGCTGCAGAAAGCCTGTGCCCCCCCCCATCTCTCCCCTGCGGTAGCTCCCACCCAATTCCCATGTGCAGGGCCAATCCTTCCCCATGGCATTGCCACCCACATGGGTGCAGCGGGGTGGGCACTGGGGCACCCCCCCCCCCCCCCACCTGCACCCCACTCCCTGGGGGCTGCGAGGGGCTGGACACCCCCCCCCCCCCCCCCCCCAAAGGCAAAACCACCCGGGCCCTTTCTGCTATGCGCTCTTCTCTGTCCGCTGCACCAGGATCTGAGGCCACCGCGCGCCCCGGGCTGGGGGAGATGCTGCCCTCGTCCTCCCCGGGGCAGGCGGAGAAGAGGCCAGCGCTGCCACCGTCCCCGCCTGGTGCCAGCATCCCTGCCCATTGCTGGACTGTCCCCCCCACCGACCCCCCCCAGCGTGGCCACAGGGCCCTGCAGAGCCCCACACCACAACTATGCAAAGCTGGCTCTGTCCCCAGCATGGCTGGGGATGCTCGAGCCGGGGGGGGGTTGCACCCAGCGTGGCCACGGTCGCACCCTCTGGCTGCTCCCTGGGGTGGGGGCAGAGCAGGGTGGAGGGGGTGCAGCTGGGCACAGGGGTCCCATCCAGCCCTGAATCCCAGTCTTGGGCTCCCCCCAGCCCTGTGCTTGCCAGGAGCCTGGGGGACCCAGGGCATCCGAGGACACGTGGCCACGGCTGGCAGTGGGGTGGCCCTTTGCCGGCCAAACCCCCAGCCCCACGCCGGGCAGAGCCCGAGCCTGCGCCGGGGGGACAGAGACCCAATAAAGGATTTTCCTCCTATTCCTGGTGTCCGTGTTGTCGTCACCCATCACCCCCGGAGCCCGAGGGGCTGGTGCTGCCCCGGGAGATTTTGGTTGCAAACTTCGTACCTGCAGTTGGGGACGTGGCTGTGTCCTGTCCCCAGGTTGGTGTTGGTGGGTGGCCCTGAGTGACTCCAGTCCTCCCAGCGACCAGGGGAGGGGAACCAGTATGGGGATGGGAGGTACCGTGCTGGAAGATGGAGCAACAGGACATCATCCCCTCCTGTCCCGGGGATCTCGCCCCGTGGTTTCCCGCTCCGTGGGGAACATCCCCACCGCAGGCTGAGGCCAGAGGAACTGGAGGAATTGCTGGGCTGGGCTCCCCAGCTCCAGATAAGCGCAGACAGGCTGAGCTGGGGCTCAGGGGGAATCTGCGGCCACATCCCATCACCCCAGGGATGGCGATGGGGACGAGGGACGCGGCGGCAGGGGAGGAGGCCGGGCAGGGTGCGTGCCGCAGCCGCCGCACCCCTGGCTCTGCCTTCCCCAAAAATGGTGATGGGGCTGAGCGGCAGGCCTGGGCAGGCAGGGCTCCGTGTCCTGCTGTCCCCAGGCACCCAGCGTCCCCACTCCTCCCTCCTGCCCCGGGGCTGGCCCTGCCCTGCTGGGGGAACAACGCTGGGACAGCTCGTCTGCCTTCGTTGTGGCTTGTCTGCCTGTACGGTGGCTTCTCTGCTTGCACGGTGGCTTGTCTGCCTGTACGGTGGCTTGTCTGCTTGTGTTGTGGCTTGTCTGCCTGTATGGTGGCTTCCCTGCCTGCCTGGTGGCTTCTCTACCTGTGCAATGGCTTGTTTGCTTTCATGGCATCTTCTCCGCCTGTACATTGGCTTCTCCGCCTGTACATGGGCTTCTCCGCCTGTACATGGGCTTCTCCGTCTGTACATGTGCTTCTCCGCCTGTACATGGGCTTCTCCGCCTGTACGTGGGCTTCTCCGCCTGTACCTTGGCTTCTCCGTCTGTACATTGGCTTCTCCGCCTGTACATGTGCTTCTCCGCCTGCACGGCAGCCCTGCGCAGGGTGCTGTGCCAGCCTGTCCCCTGCATGTCACCACGGACCAAGACTTTCCCAGCCGGGGACGCGGCACTTCAGAGCCACGGGTCACAATTCTGCCCACAGCTCTGCCCACTCGGCTCCCGTCTCCATCCCCCGGGCACCTTCCCTGGCCCGGGAGGGGGGATGTGATGGGGGTACGGGGATGGGGGGGGGGGGGGGCTGCCCAGAGAACCCCAGCTTTGCTCCCACCACCCAAGCGACTTCGGAGCCGGTATTTTGGCTGTGACACGTGCTGGGAGGGAGAACCGGCCCTCCCCCCCCCCCCCTTTTTCCCCTTCCCCTTGCCCTTCTTTCGCAACCGGCCCTTTGCAACCGGTGCCCGCGGGGGGCAGGATCCGGCCGGGGGGGTCCTGTCCCGTCCCGGGGGGGGCGGGCGGAGCCGCCGTTGACTCACGGCCGGGACAGGCGGAAGCGGCGTTCGGTGCCCGGGGCGGAGCGGGGCGGAGCGGAGCCCGGTGCGGGGTAGCCCCGGTACGGAGCCGTCCGGAAAGGAGCCCGGTAAGAGGGGTGGACGCTCCCGGTGAGAGCCGGCCCGGTAGGGAGGTCTCCCGGCGGGGGGAACGGGGCAGCTCGGTGCGGGATACGGGCTCTCCCGGTAAGGAACGGGGCAGCCCGGTGCTGGTCAGCCGGTACAGGGTCCAAGCTCTCCCGGGGGGGGGGGGGGGGAAATTAGGGGCAGCCCGGTGCAAGGTAAGGGCTCTGCCGGTAAGGACCAGGGCAGCCCGGTGCAGGGTACGGGTTCTCCCGGTGCTCAGTCCGAGCCCCCAGCATGGATCAGCCTGCCCCAGCCACGGAGGTGCCCAGGACCCCCGTGGTCACCGGGAGCTGCTGGCAGGACCCGTTGGCGGTGGCGGGCACGACGGGCCGGCCGGTGTGCAGGTCCCGGGACCGGGCGAGCGGGCGACGGGCGCTGAGCGTCGTCTGCGTGTTGGGCCGGGAGCCGGCCGCCTGCCCCGCGCTTCACAGCCTGCGCGATGCCTGTCGTCACCTACGGGCACGCCTGCACACCTTGCCCTTCGGCACCCTGGTGTTGGGCGACACCGGCACCCTCGACCGCTTCTACAACGCAGGTGAGGATGCGACCCATGCCGCCGGCGGAATTCCCGGCGTGGGGTTTCTATCACCCTCTTTTTCCCGCTATTCTGCCTGGTTATCCCAGCTGTCTGGGAATATCTGGGCCGAGAGTCTCCCTAGCCCCTGTGCAGCTCCCGGCGGAGCTCTGCCGGCTGTGTGCTTGGGTGGTTCGCTGTTTGTTTTCCTGCCTTCCTCCTGTTTACTTTCCGGGGTGGTTGGACATTTGCAGGGATGTCTCCTTGGCGTTAAACACGCCGGTGTGATTTCAGAAAGGGTGGTTTTTGTGGAGGGTTTGCTCAGGGTTCAACCCTGTGCCAGGGTGCAAGCGGGTGCCCCTCACCGTAGCCTCAGGTGCTGTGATGGCAGGGGCCATCCCCTCTTTTAGGGGATGCAGACCCCCCCCCAAACTCGGGGGTGGCTGTTTCTCCCTGCCCCATGAATTCGGGGTCTGGCTTCGGTCCCGTGAGCATCCCCGCCGTCCTGCCCGCAGACGTGGCCGTGGTGGAGCTGAGCGACTCCGTCTGCCAACCCTCCCTCTTCTACCACCTGGGCGTCCGTGAGAGCTTCAACATGTCCCACAACATCCTGCTGTGCTGCCAGGCTGACCTGCCCCCCCTCCAGGCCCTGCAGGTCAGTGGGGACGGGGACAGGGACACCCCAGCCCCTGGGTGCTACTGCTCCAGGGTGGCACCAAGTACCTGGAGCATCCGCGCCGGCAGGAGGGGGATCTCCATCCCACCCCCCCCGCCGAGCCCGGCAGAGTTCCCACGGTTGCATCCTGCTCTGACAGAGATTTCTCTGCACCTGGATGGGATGAGGAGACAGTGGCTGGGGATCCCAGTTAGCCCCGGAGCTGGGTGCAGGGTGCTGGGTGCTTCCCTGGCCCCAAGCAGCTGGAAATTCAGGAACAGGCGCTTTTCCCTGGGGAAAGCCGATTCCTTGGAAGCAAAACCTTCCACACAGAAGGGGCCAGCAGGAGGGATTCTCACTGCTCAGGGAAAAAAAAAGTGCAGCTGGGAGCACATCCAAATCGTCCCCAAATGTCACCCTGGCTCCGGGGAGCCCCAGGCTCCCCTTTGGAGACCCTTTCCCTATGCCGGGTTTGGAGCAGAAGCCGGCTGCCTTTGCAGCCCTGCCCGGGGTGGGGGGGTTCCGCACGCAACGCTTGCAGTGTGGGGACAACTGGCCGCCCTTGTGGCTCAGCCCCAGTGTCCCTCGCTGTCCCTGGCTCTTTTCCAGGTAACTCCAGTCCCTGAGCCTGATATCGGCTGATTTCTTTTGCCGGGGACTCTCCTTAAATCCCTCCTCCTTCCCTCTCTCCCCAGGAGGACATCTGCCAGAAGAACTCGGTGCGTCCCTTTTCCTCATGCTTTCTGCTGCGGTGCCAGAGGGGTTTGAGTCCCTCTCTCCTGCTGAGCTGCCTCTCCCCAGCCTTGAAGGGTGGACATTGCAGACAAGGAGCGACACCTCTCCCCAAATCTGAGTTAGGGAGACCTCACTTGCTCAGAGCAAGCGCCAAGAAACAGCAGCACAGAGAGGGGTACCTGGTTTTGAAAGAACCAGGAGTGTTCACTCTGGAGTGTAATGATGGCAGTCAGAGAGAAAGCTGGTTTGTCTTTCCTTGCTAATGACTTATATGGAAGGTCGTTGCGTTAGCATGGTCTGTATGGCCTGGGCAGTGTGAGCAGGCTTGGGCAGAGGGGTTTGGTCCGTGATATGAGTAGGGGGGTTCTCAGCTCGGCTGACACGGCCTCTCGCCCCTTCTCCCCTCCCTCAGGACCTCTGTGGCAGCTACACCTTCATCCCATATGTGGTCACCCCCCAGAACAAGGTCATCTGCTGTGACGCCGGGGCCATGAAGTGCCTGACGGAGCTTTTCCAGCCCAGCTCTGAGACGGAGGCTGCCTTCACCCCGCTGGCAGCCCGGCTCGTCCAACTGCTGGAGGGGATCCCCACTGACTCCTGGTACTGCTGCCCACTCCTCCGCCTGCGGGCAAACCCCCATGCCCACATGGGCTGGCAGGGCTTGGCAGAGAATTACCACCACCCGATAATCCCCACGTCTCTGCCCCCCATCCCCAGCGGGTATTTTCGGGAGATGATCCGGCGGGATATCCGGAGGGCACGGGAGATGTACCGGGGGGAACAGCTGAGCCGGGAGCTGGCCCGCATCCAGCAGCGCCTGGACAGCATGGAGCTGCTCAGCCTGGACATCGTGGTGAACCTCCTCCTCTCCTACCGTGACGTGCAGGTGAGGGGATTTAAACATCCCGGGGAGGTGCCGGGGACCACGTCGGCATCTCGGGGGGGGTTTGCTCCGCAGCCTGCCGTTGCTCGGAGGAGCTTGCAACTCTCAGAGCTTGTCCGGTGCGGGGAGAGCATCGCCCTGCGGAGTTGGGCACAGGCAGCCCGGGGGTCCCCAGCTCAGCCCCACCGCCATCCCCGCAGGATTACGATGCCATCGTTTCACTGGTGGAGAACCTCCAGGCGCTGCCGACCTGCGCCGTGGCCGAGCAGCACAACGTCCGTTTCCACTACGCCTTCGCCCTCAGCCGGTGAGCGGTGGCCGGGGAGGGGGACACATAAATATACCCCGGGTACCCCAATGGCACGGAGCTGGGGGCTCAGGGGACTGAGGGGCCGTGCTGGCGATGCCGTTTGCCAAGCGCCGGTCGCGTGTGTGCAGGCGTAACCGTGCCGGGGACCGGGAGAAGGCCCTGTCGGTGCTGCTGCCCGTGGTGGAGCGTGGGGAGGGGGCTGCGCCCGACCTCCTCTGCTTGTGCGGCCGCATCTACAAGGACATGTTCATCAGCTCCGGCCTCACCGACACTAAGATGAGGGACCAAGCTTTCTACTGGTGAGGCTGGGGACAGGGCTGGGGGCCACCTGCCTGCCCATGCCCCCGTCCGGGGGGTTTGGAGCGGTTCTGGGGGCTTTCCAGGCAGCACAGCCCCACATTCAACGCCCCCCGGCAGCAATGCGGAGGCAGGTGATGCTAATTCCTGCCGGGCTTTTATTATTTTTACTTCTTTCGGGTTTTTTTCTGGCTTGGGAGCACTCCTCCATCATAGGGGGCAGCTCCAGGAGCCCAAGGCAGCCGCGTTTTGGCTGGCAGGGGGGTGGCAGCGGCCGTGCCCCCCACCCGGCATCTCTGCCCAGGTACAGCAAAGCCTTCAAGGTGGAGCCGAGTCTCCACGCGGGCATCAACGCCGCCGTCCTCCTCGTGGCTGCCGGCCACCAGTTCGAAACCTCCGTGCAGCTGCGGCAAATCGGTGGGTGCCCACCCACGGGTTGGGGACAAGGACCCACTGGGGATGGAGACCAAACACTGGGGTCTGTTGGCATCACGGCACCCCGGAGCAGCTCTGCCCAGGTGCCAATTTGCTGGCGGAGGGGTGATGGGCTCCTGCTCCCGTGTCCAGGGGTGAAGTTGAGCTGCCTGCAGGGTCGCAAGGGAAGCCCGGAAGAGCTGCGCTACTACTGGGATGTGGGTTTTTGCCTCGGAGCTGGCATCTTGGCTAACGATCTCAGCAAAGTCATCCAAGCCTCTGAGAAGCTCTACAAGCTCAACGCACCAGGCTGGTACGGCACGGCACGGCACGTGCCCACCCGGGCAAGACTGGGTCTCCAGTCCCTGGTGTCTGTGCTCCAGGAGGGGGTTTAGGGGCTTTTAGGAGGTGCTGGGGACATCCCTCTCTCCTCTCTCGCCCCCCATGTCCCCACAGGTACCTGGTCTCGGTCATGGAGACCTTCCTCCTCTACAAACACTTCCAGAGGAGCCCACAGGTCCCCTCTGCCCGGCAGGAGCTGGCTGATTTCTGGCTGGGCTTCCTCCTCCAGGGATGCCAGCCCTTCGTTGCCGCACAGCACTGCCCGGTGAGGGACCCCATAGACCCAACCCCTCCTGCCCGGACCCCCGGACATCCCTAGGGATCACCCAGTGGTCCGGGCTCACTGGGGATTTGGGGAGGCACCAAGCAGCCCACCGGTGCCAACCCAGGGGGGGAGGATGGGGGTGCAGGGATGCAGGCTGGGGACCCGGCGGGTGGGGGGCTCACCCTGCAGTCCCCTGCTGCCACAGGTCCTGGTCCTGGAGCTCAGCAAGGTCCTGCGGCCGGCCCGGCTGGCACTGCACGGTGGCACGGAGGAGCCCGCCCTGACGCTCGCCCTCGTCTGCCCCACGGAGGAGGTAGGGATGGGGCTGGAGGGGGAGAGCTAGCGGGGTCCCCACCGACCCCCTCCTCACCTGCCCCTTCTCCTGCAGAAAGCGGCATCGAGCTGGACCTTTGCGGCCACGGCCATCCGGGGTGTCAGGTGAGCGTGTCCCCAGTCCCCTCGCTGACAGGACCGAGGATGCCCCTGTGTGCCCGCAGCCCCTCTGCCCGCCCCGTGGGCAGCATCAGCCCCAGCACTGATGGGATGGGATGGGGTCTTCTCCCTCCAGCATCTGCAAATGCGACGAACGGGGCTGCTTCCTCTACGTGATGCACGTGGAGGAAGATTTCCAGCTCTATTTCCCCTCCCAGCAGCACTGCCAGTGGTGAGCAGGGCGGGGTGGGGGGCACAGGGACCCCCACATTGCTGGTGGGGGCATGGGGGACCCCCAGTCACTGCCCTGGTGAGCAGGGAAGGATGGGAGCAGGCTATTTCTTCCCTACCTTAATTTGGGGGGGGGGGGGAAGGGGTGTCCTAGGAACCCAAGCCCTGCAGCTGGGTCCCACAAAGCAGGGTGGCACAGGCCCCCCGCGTTGTGCCACTGGTGGGGGACAAACTGCGAGGGGGCGCAGGAGCCCCTCTGCGCCGGGGGGGGGGGTGTCAGTGACCAGGTCCCCAGCACCCTCACTGGGGCTCAGGACCGTTGTCCTCCCACCGGCAGGTTCTGCGACCAGATCCAGTCCCTTCTGGCTGAGCAGGCAGCGGGTGGTGAGGAGGTACCCAGCCCCACACAGCCCATCCTGGAGGTGAGCTGGGGACAGGGGGTGACATGGGGGGACACGGGGCACCGAGTGGCACAGGCTGCCACTCCGCATCTCTGCCTGCAGTACAGCTACGAGTACTCGGAGGCGGGTGAGCGGGTGATCCTGGGCAAGGGGACATACGGGGTCGTCTACGCCGGGCGCTGCCTCAGCAACCAAGTGCGCATCGCTATCAAGGAGATCCCAGAGAGGGACAGCCGGTAGGTGCCACGCCGAGGGGGTCCCGGAGGGTCCCGGCTGACCCTGGGCAGCCCCTCACCCTGGTGTCCTGCCATGCAGGTACTCGCAGTCCTTGCACGAGGAGATCGCCTTGCACAAGCACCTGCGGCACAGGAACATCGTGCAGTACTTGGGCTCCATCAGCCAGGACGGCTTCATCAAGATCTTCATGGAGGAGGTGCCGGGAGGTAGGCAGCGCTGGGGATGGGATTTGGGGGTCAAAAGGGGGACACGTGGCCGTACGTGTGGCCTAAATGGGGGAGATGCCCCCCTCTGTGCCCCCTCCCTCCCCAGGGAGCCTCTCGTCCCTGCTGCGCTCCAAGTGGGGACCCCTGAAAGACAACGAACCCACCATCGTCTTCTACACCCGCCAGATCCTCGATGGGCTCAGCTACCTCCATGATAACCACATCGTGCACCGTGACATCAAGGTGAGGGGGGCATCGCCCATCTGGGGGCATGAGACCTGACCCCCTTATCTCAAGGGACACCGGGGAGCCAGGAGCTGCCCCTCTGTATCCAAAGCCCCTGGGGTGATGCCCTGCTCAAGCACCAGGAGCCTTTTGTGGCTTGGTTTTATTTTGGGGTGCCCTTCTCGCCCCAGGGAGACAACGTCCTCATCAACACGTACAGCGGGGTGCTGAAGATCTCTGACTTCGGTACCTCCAAGCGCCTGGCGGGCATCAGCCCCAGCGCCGAGACCTTCACAGGTAAAGGCAGCCCGGGGCTGGGGACTGGGTTCCCTCGACTTGGGGGTGGTGGGATGCTGAGGACCAGGCGACAACGGGGGTCTGCATCCTTGTACCCAGCATGGGGACAAGGAGAACCCACCCTGGCGGGGAGTTTGGGTGATGGATATGGGCTCCTCTCACCCCTCCTCATCCTCTCCCCAGGCACCCTGCAGTACATGGCCCCAGAAATCATCGACCAGGGGCCGTGGGGCTATGGGAAGCCAGCGGATATCTGGTCCTTGGGCTGCACCATCATCGAGATGGCCACAGGCAAGCCCCCCTTCTACGAGCTGGGCAGCCCCCAGGCTGCGATGTTCAAGGTACCCACGGATTTGGGCAGGGGATGGGGGTTCCCCAGCCCTGAAATTCCCCCCCCTCCTTGGGACGGCTGGTCCCTTTGCAGCTCCACGGGTGCCTTCCCTCCAGGTGGGCATGTTCAAGATGCACCCGGAGGTACCCGAGTCCATGTCAGATAAAGCCAAGACGTTCATCCTGCGCTGCTTCCAGGCCGACCCGGCCAAGCGGGCAACGGCTGCCGCGCTGCTGCAGGACCCCTTCCTCGCCGACGCCAGGAGGGTCCGGACTCGGCCTGTGCCCCCGGTGGGGGGTGAGTCTTGGTGGGGGGGAGCAGGATAGGGGGGACCTGGCATGAGCTGCTAAATAACCGTCTCCATCATCTCCCTGGCAGGTGATCCCCCCCACTTTGCGCAGCAGGATGGGGATGTGGAGGGCAGCGATGGGAGCAGAGGATGTTCCTCAGCCAGGCAGGACGCCCCAGTGAGGGGCACAGCAGGCAGCCTCCTGCTCCCGTGCCACCCCAGCGAGGCAGCCTCCAGCCGCAGCTACTTGGGGTAGGGGGATGGAGGGACCCTGGAGGGGGGGGGTTGGCTTTCTGCCTCCCACGGCACCCACTCTCCCTGCCGTGTCCCAGCACTGCACCCCATGATGCTTCCTCATCGTGCCAGGGCATCACATCCCTCCCCGTTACAGCCTGGGGGGCCTACAGGAGGTCCCCCATGCCGTCTGCCAAGCCCAATGGCTGTGCCGACCCCAAGGCCACACTCCTAAATGCCCGAGGCCAGGTTGGAGAGGGCAGTGCCAACCTCGCCCACCTCTCCCCAGCACTGCCCAGGGCTCAGCTGGCTCCGACCACAGCCTGCGCTCGTCCTCCCCCGAGGAGAGCGGGGACGGGTTCCTCCTACGGAAAGACAGCAAGCGCCGGGCCACGCTGCACCGCGTCCTCACCGCCGAGGCACCGGGCATCATCGCCGCCTTGGAGGAGAGCCAGGTGGGCGCTGGGTGCCCGGGGTGGGGGGGGTCTGCACAGCAACTGGCTGGAGGGTGGGCACGGTGGCAGCCCCTGAGCATCTCCCTTACCCACCCAGAGCACAGCGGGTGCGAGGTTGGGCTCGGAGCATCTCGCCCAGCTGCTGAGCTGCCTGCGGAGCTACATCCAGTGCCCCAGCCAGCACCAGCTGTGCCAGGACCTCCTGGCACTGCAGACCCAGCTGTGGGCAGAGGGGCTGAGCCTTCCCCACCTCCAGGCTCCCCTCTTCAGCTTCCAGGCAGTGGTGAGTACCCGCGATGGACTGGTAGGGTGCTGAGTGGGTGATGCCCTGGTGTGGGTGATGCCCTGGTACAGCGATGCCCTGGGATGGCTCTGCCCCTTCCAGGTGAGACGGGTGCTGCGCCAGCATCACATCAAACCCCACTGGATGTTTGCACTGGATGATGCCGTGAGCCAGGCAGTGCAGGCGGCTTTCACCGTGCTGGTGAGAGGTGGGTGACACTGGGGGATGGCTGGGACGTGGGTCTGGGTCCCACCACCGTGGCCGGTTGGGTGGACGAAGAGGGTGGCTGGTCTGGGGTGGGCTGGGAGACTTTGGGGTGCTGGGAAAAGGACATGAGGGGGGGAGCCAGCACTGGGGCAGCTTTGGCTGGGCCCAGCTCCCCATTTTGTCCCTGGTGCTCTGGGTCCGAGGCCATCGGGCACTTCTCTGTGCCCATCGCTGCCTCTGCCCCCACAGACCTGGGACTGAAGGCTGGCAGCCCAGGGATGGATGGCATCAAGGACACGAGTGACAAGGATGACCCCATGCCGCCGAGGCTGTCCATCCCCAGGAGCCCACCCCAGCAGGATAGCACTAATTCAGGACTCAGCACCGGCCCCAGCACCCGGGCGGACCCCCTGCCCTCCCTGCAGGCATCCTCGGCACTGGTGACACAGCTCTGCCATCTCCGCATGGAGACAGGCAGGTAGGGCTTCGCTGGTCCTTGTCCTCTATCTCCTGGGGTCCCAGTCTCTGCCCCCCACTGGGTGCCAGTCCGTGTCCCACTCTCCCCAGGCTGCTCCAGGAGCTAGCCGAGAAGGAGCAGGAGTGGCAGCAGCTGATGCAGCGGGCACTTCGCTCCGGGGACAATGACACCGTGGTCCCCAGCCAGCCCCGGCGCAGAGGGGATCATGGAGAGGTCCCCTCGAGGTGCTTTGCCCCGGGGCAGGATCGCTCACCCCCAAGCCCCCAGTCCCCCCAGGGACAGGCTGACCCCCTCCTCCTCGAGTGGCTGCAGCGGCACGACACGGACCCGGCCACCACGGCCACGGTGAGGCCCGTGGCCACTTGGCACACACAGCTACGTGGGAGCTGGGGGTCAGGCCCCGCTGGCATGAGCAGGACAGCCCCCTCCTTCCCCGGCATTGCTCCCCCCAACACCTCTGCCACCTCCTGCAGCTCCTCTCCCATGCCTTCACCCTGCGGGACCTGCTGGGCTGTGCCACCCGTGACGACCTCTTCTACGTGGGCATCAGGTACCCCCAGCTCGTGTTGCCCCTCCTGGCCTGGCCGAGGTGGGGAGAGCGGGGTGGCAGCTTTGGCAGGGTGGGGGGGGACACATGGCTTGGTCCCCTCCCTCCGACAGCCCCCCATGTCCCAGCAGGCGCGGGCCGGCGTACCGCCTCTGGGCAGCCATCCTGGAGCATCGCCGGACCCTCGCCCAGGAGGAAGGGGAGTAATTCCCAGCCCCAGCGTGGGGACGTGGATCCAGGACACCCAGCTCCTGGAGCCCCAGGGCTGCCACCACGGCGGCTGGCAGGATGGTGATGGAGGGGACAGCCCCACGCTGGGAGCCGGCGGATGCAGGGGCTCCAGCTCCACACCGGAGGGAGAAGTTGGGGTACGGTGCCCACAGCAATAAACAGCCGCCAAATGTGCCCTCCGGTGCCACTTCATTGCTGCTAAAAGGCTGGGGGGGGGGGCACAGACCCCAGCCCCACCCAGTGATGCTCAGGGTGTAGCTTTGTCCCCCACCCCGGGTCCCACAGTCCTGCTGGCACAGGGTGCTCTATGGAGGGGGCCGTGGGGGCTATGCCCGGGGGACGAGGTTGGTCCGCAGAGGCAGCAGCGCTTCCACCCACTGCCCCGGCTGCCGGAGCAGGCGTCCCCACACTCCCCGCTCCTCCGCCGTCGAGTCCATCCAGCCCACCGGCAACCCGTAGCTGCTCCCTGCGGAGAGACCACCGGCGTCACCTTGCAAGGTGCCACCAAGCCCTTGCAAGGTGCCACCAACCCCTTGCAAGTTGCCACCAACCCCTTGCAAGCCGTGGGGGCACCCTGGGGTTCCTGGGGCTTGCTCCCCCCGCCTTCCCCACCTCACCTGTGCCCAGGCTGAGCCGGATGCCACCCAGCTGGTGTTTGGAAAAGGCTTCGCGGTGCCAGAGGGTGAACTCGGCACACGCCTCGGCCAGGTCCTTGGCCTGGAAGCCGTCGTACACCATGGTGTGGTTAAAAAGAGGATTGAGGCTTCGCTTCACCACCCGCGTCTTCTGCCGGCTCGCCTTGCTGTCGTCCGGCAGCACGTAGCTGGGGGGTGACAGCAGGGTGAGGGGGGGGATGACACACACATCAGCCCCTCTGGGTGCCCCCCTGGGTGTCACACACCCCCCCCCTTACCACTGCACAAAGGCATCCACGGTGCCACTTTGCAGGGGGATGAGGCTCTGAGCATCCTTCACCCAGATGTGCAGCTCACCTGTGGGTGGCAGCCCCCCACCTGCAGGCGAGAGGAGTCAGGGGCACCCTGCCATGCTGGACCCCCCCCCTCCCCAGTGCCCACAGGCACCTCTTACCTTCTGAGCCAGCAGGAATGAATTTCAATGCCAAGTTGAGGTTGCCCCGGCTGGTGAGGCCATCCGAGGAGATGGGCATCTGGGGAGGATGGGGGGGTTATGGGCGGCAGTGGATGGGAGGGGGGGAGTGGGCCGGGGGGGGAGCTGGGAACTCACACGGGGCTGGAGGCTGAACCACTCGGGGCGCGTGTTGGCCCAGTCCCAGGCTCCCAGCGCGATCTCCACCTCCCCCAGGAAGACGTTCCTGCCCAGGCTGTCGTGATGCCACACCGAGAGGTTCAGGGTCCGGCCCTGCAGGTCCCTCTTCTCCAGCTTGTACTGGTGGGGAGGGGACACAGACAGGGTAAGGTTATTCACCCCCACCCATCCATCCCCCCTTGAACCAGGAGGACCCCCACCCCCCCGCCCCCAAACTACTCCAAAGCGGGGTTAGAAACCTTGAGGGTCTCATTGAAAATGGGATCCAAGCTCCTCTTCCTCACTGTGGTCTTGCGCTTGCTGTGGTTGGACTTATCCGGCAGCAGGTACGTCTTGATGTACCTGGAGCCAAAAAAATGAGGAGGATGCAATGGGTACCACCACGAGCATTGCCCGGACATCGCCGCTCGGGGCCGGGGCACTCACGGGTCCGACCGCTGCTTCTTGGCCTCGGCCAGCTCGCGGCACCGCAGCACGTGGACCCGCAGCTCCTTCTTGGCCGGGTCGTAGCAGAGGGAGAACTGGACGCAGCCCCGTACGGCCACGCTGCCCAGCTCGCCCTCGCTGTACAGGCTCATCAGGCTGCCGCTCAGCTGTGAGGCGGCGGGACAGGGTCAGGGGGGCTGGAGAGGTGACCCCCCACCCCCCACCCCCCCCCCCCAACAGCCCCCAGCCCTGTACCGTGGAGGAGCTGAGGCTGGACACGGAGGAGCTGGTGGTCAGCGCGCTGCTTCGGGGCGCGTGGCCGTTCTGCGGGGACACCCGGCCCGGGCACATCTGATCCATCTGGGGGGTCCCCAAGCCCTGGAAATGCAAAGGAAAGAGGGGTCAGCACCACCCCCCCTGGACCCCCATCCCCAGTGCAGGCTCCTGAGGGCACCCAGCTCCCAGCAAGTGCCTGGTACCTGGGCACAGCCCATGCCATGCTGGCTTTGCATGTCCCATACAGCCCTATATAGCCCCCTCCAGCCCTCCCAACTCCCTCCAGCCCCATACAGCCCCCCTAACCCTATACAGCTCTATATAGCCCCCTCCAGTCCCCCCAACTCCCTCCAGCCCCATACAGCCCTATATAGCCCCCTCCAGCCCTCCCAACTCCCTCCAGCCCCCCTAACCCTATACAGCCCTATATAGCCCCCTCCAGTCCCCCAACTCCCTCCGGCCCCATACAGCCCCCTCAGCCCTCCCAACTCCCTCCAGCCCCCCTAAACCTATACAGCCCTATATAGCCCCCTCCATCCCCCCCCAACTCCCTCCAGCCCCATACAGCCCCCCCCCCGTGTCCCACCTGCCCAGCATCGGGGCCACTGCATGCGGAGTCGGGCTCCTCCTCATCTTCCTCCGCGCTGGACGTGCCGAAGGGGTTCCCACCTGCTGTGTCACCTGCAAGGGTGCGGTGTGGGTGGGGGGTCCTGCCGCAGCAGGGATGGATGGGGGGAGAGGGGGGTGTCCCCTTTTTTTGGCAAGAGGAGTAAGAAGGCAATTGAGGGATGGGGGGCTGGGAGGAGGCTGGTAAGCAGTGCTGGGGGGCTCCAACCTCCCCAAATCTAGACAGCACTGACATATCCCCCCCCCCCCCCCCCCCCCCCCCCCCCCCCTCATTATGATTACCTGGCTGGGCTGGGACATCCTGCTCCCTGGCCGGGATGTCACCCTGCCACAGGGGCTGTGACACTGGGGTCTCCTCCAGAGCTGGGGCTGTGGGGCTGGGCTGCGAGGTGGCACAGAGGGGAAAAGGGTGAAAAATTGGCACCCTCCTCTCCCCGGTCTGCTCCCCTCAATCCAGCCCCTCTGGGTGCCTGGGGACAGGGTGGGCGACATCCCATGGGACATCCCTCCCATCACTTCCCACTCCACAAGGCTCAGGATCATACTTTGCAAGACCATGCACAAGGCTGGCCCCAACCGCAGCACTTTTTTGGGGTGACACTGTGGCCCCGGGGCCACGGCAGTCAGGGTGACTGAGCCCATCACTGGGGCGTCAGGTACCGGCTGCAGGCTCTGCTGTGCTGGCTCAACCCCCCCCCAGGCACTGACCTGGAGCTCTGCGGTTGCCTGCGCCTCCTCCGTAGGGGGGCTGTGAGAAGAGACGATAATTAGTTTCTCTCGACAAGGCATCAGGCTAACGAGCACTTTCTCTCCCCCTCCACATCCCCGCAGCTATTTATAGAGCTGGGGTCTGGCAGGGCCATGGAAAACCTCCCGGGTGGTGGACAGACAGACATGGGGACAGTGGACAGACGCCAGGACAGCGGAGAGATGCCAGGACAGTGGACAGACACCAGGACGGTGGACAGACACCAGGACGGTGCAAGCTCTGGCTGTGCCAGCCCCCTCACCATGGGCTCTGCTCCCACTTCTCCACCTTCAGCTCCCCCCGGGCGTCCCAAGGCTGTGCCACCCCCAGCAGGGTACCAATAAGAGATGCCACCAGCCCTGGGACACCCATGGGGTAAAAGCCCCCCCCCCCCCCTCACCTTTCCTCCAGCTCCTCCACACCATCCTCATCCTCCTTCTCCTCCACCAGTGGCTCGCCGATGGCCTCCAGCTCGCCAAGGCGGGGGCCACACTCCAGGTCCCCCGCTCCTGGGGACATCGGGGACCTCAGCAGACTGAGCCCCGGCCCCCAGCATCCCCCCCCCCCCCCTGCCACCCGCATCCCCATCGTTCACCTACCCCGGGGCCGCCTCCTGCGGCGGATGGAGGCACGGACGAGGTCGGAGCCCAGGTGGTGCCGGTGGCGCTGGGCACGGGCATCGCAGAACCAGTCCCCGGTGAGGGTCCTCAGCCGCGCCGGATCCGACACCGACTTGCGGAGCTTGCTGGTGGTGGGAGGGCGGCGTTAGCTCCCCCACCACCCCGGTGCTGCCGTCGACCCCTGTGCCGCTGTCCCCATCACCGCTTCCCAAGCGGCTGATGGAGCCACCACAACTGGCGTTGGGGACACCAGCCACCCTCTCCCAGGGGGTTTGGGATGCCTGATACCGGTGTCACCCACTGCGGGACTTCACCCTGCTGGGCTCAATGGGTGCCCCCATCCACAGGGGAAAGGGGATCCCAGGCTGGCTGCTCTTAGGGGGGGGGGGTGTCACACTGTCCCCGAGGGTGACGCTGAGCAGGGGACCCCCCACCTCACCTGATGCGCCCCTCTTCGCGCCGGCGGAGCTGCCAGTCGCGGCGCAGCACCTCGGCGATGGCGCCCCTCTCCTCCTCTGTCAGGAAGCTCAGGTCCAGCAGCGCTTCGGCCCCCAGCTCCAGCGCCATGGTGGGGCTGGGGGGGCCGGTGGGGGCACCCCGGGGTGCTGGTCTAGGCGGGTGCTGAGAAGCAGAGGGCCGTGGGCGGGTAGGCTCAGCGCGTCGGGCATGCACCAGTGATGCCAGCATCTGGAAAGGGACTTTGGGGCCGCTTTGGGGTGGGAATCATCCTGACCCTCTGCAAAGAGATGGAGTGGAAGCTCAGCATGCAACCCCCCCCCCACGCACACACACAGACATTGCACCCCAAAACACCCCTGGGACCCCAAGTGAGGACAAACCAAGGGGTGGGATGATGCCGAGGGTGCCAAGGGAAGGAGCACGGGCAATCCCACAGGCAGGGTGAGGGAAACCCTGCCGCTCCTGCTGCCGGGCCCTGCTGCCGGCCCAGTGCCAGGGCCAGCCCTGCCCACTGCCGGGATCCTGCCCGCAGCCCATGTTTGCAAAGGGTGTTTGCTCAGGACTGGCTCTGCCCCTGCCTGCTTTCCCACGGGTTTCATTGGGTGCCACAGCACCGAGATGGGGGGCAGAAGGGGGCTTGGCTGCCCCCACGATGGGCTGAGACCTAACCAGGCTGAGACCAAACCAGGCTGAGACCGTACTCAGCTCATCACAGCTCCCAGGGCAGAGGACGCAGCAGGGGCTCTTGCCCCACTTCCCCGGCATTGCCTCACTGTTGCCCTTCCTCGCTCTGGTGTTGCGAAAGCGCTCGCTGCCTGGCGCGGGATGCTGAGGGCAGGAAATTGCAGCAGCAGTAAGGCAGGATCGGTCCTGCTGTCCCCCCAGTCCCCCCCACAGCCCCAGCCACCCCGCTGGGACGTTAGCACCAGCACAACCGCACCCCGGCATGGCCAGGGGGGATTCCGCCTCCACCGTGGGGCTTGGACACCAGTGGCCCTGTCCTCTGCTCCAAAGGCGACTCTGTCCCTGTCCCACGGGTGGTCCTGTCCCAGCCCCATGGATGCCTTTATCCCAGCCCTGTGGGTCACCCTGTCCCTGCCCCACAGGTGGCCCTGTCTCAGTCCTGTCCCCAGCCCCATGGGTGCCCCCGTCCTAACCCTGGCGGGGTGGTCTCAGACATCCCCTGGCACTGGGGACCCCAGCCCAGGACCCAGCTCAGGATCTGAGCGCACTGGTGCCGGTGGGTGGGCTGGGTGCCAACCCCACCATGGACAACCCCCCCCCGCAAGCCAGCACCAGGGACCCCCCCCATCAGGCACCAGGGACCCACACACACAACCTGAACAACCCCCTCCCCAGCACCCTGCTCCCCACGCGAGGCAGGGGGACCCCGCGACACCCACCAGCACCCTGCACCCAGGGCTGGGTGGGGGGGTCTCGGTGGGCACGTACCGGCTGTCACCGGGGCTGGGATCCTGCTGCCGCCGTCTCCCCGCCGCAGCTCGCTCGTATCCTGTTTACTGGCGGCATACAGGGGTGTCCCCCCACCCCGGAACAGAGCCGGCACCCAAAAAAAAGTCACCCAGGTCTTGCCCAGGCGCTGCCGCAGTTCCCTGATCCCTGCAGGGACCCCAGTGGGTGGGCGCAGCCGGGGTGTAAACAAGCACCCACCGGTGTGCAGAGGGGTGCTGGGCACCCGGCCCCCCCCCACCCTGCATGGGAGACCAGTCAAACCAGTTAGACCTCACCAGTAAGCCACAACTTTGGGGGGGTGGGGGTGCACATCTCCCTTTTTTCTTTGCAAGCAGCCCACCACAACGGAGGGGGGGCAACGGATGGTGTGAAAAAATACACCCCCCCACCCCCCCAAATGCACCCAGGCTCAGCCTCCCCGGAACCCCTCCTGGGGACTAGCAGGGCCCAGCTGCCCTCACCACAACCCAGAGCTGCACCCCCCCCCACCCCGTGTACCCCCCCCCCCACCTCCCTCCCTGCACCAGGGACCCTGCAGCCCATCACCGTGGCCTCGGACCCCGTCCAGCAGCTGGGCCAGGCCTCTGGCACAGCAGTAGGGGACGATGAAAGCCACCGCAGAAATTCGGGTCCCAGAGTCCCCATCCCATCCCTCCTCGGTGGGCAGCAGAGCAGAGACGAGGGGAGGCTGCAGCCCCCCAGAGCCAGGCGAGAAGAGCCAGGACACCCCCCCAAAATCCAACACACACACCCCCCCTAAGGATCCCAGCGCAGCCCCACCATGGGGCAAACAGCGGGGTCAGCCCCACGGTCGCCCTTACCTGCCCAGGACAGCCTGTGTGGGGGGTCACGGTGGCTTGTGTCCCCCCCCACCCACCCACCCAGCACCCCACGGGGACGTGGGTGGCCCCCGGTCCCCACCCTGGTAGGGTGCTGGCGGCCTAGAGCTGAGTCAACCGCAGGCGAGGAGCAAAGCGCCTCCTCACCTCGGCGGCACGAAAGCAGGGACTGGAGCCAGCAGCACCCGCCGGACGGGACTGAACTGGGCTGAACTGGGCTGAACTGGGAGGTGTCAGGCAGCCTGGGAAGGAGTGGTACAGAGGGAAAGTGACCCAGGGTAGGGGGACCCCCTCCCCAGCTCCCCAGGCTTGGTGGAGGCTCAAAGCCAAGAGCGTGGATTTGGGGATGGGGTGGGAGACACACCACCCCCCACCCCCGTTCTCACCAAGGGGTTTCTGGGGAGCACATGGGGCAGGATGCGGCCTTGGGGTGCTTTATCCGGAGCAGCTCTGGAAGAGCTCCAGGGTTGCACTGGAGGGACTGGGCAGACTGGTCCCTGCTGCACCTGGTGGGTGGGTGGGTGGGGGCAGTAAATCCACACTCCCCCCCCCAAAAAAACCTAGTGTGGGGCAGTGCAGGGTCCCTGGGGCTTTGCAGGGCCCCCAGCCCCCAGGGTATCCCCAGCCCCACGGCTCCCATCCCATGGGGCAGCCCCAGTCCCCCCCGCCTCATCCCATCACTAACCCCAGCCCCACAGCCCCTACCCCATGGGTATCCCGAGCCCCACAGCTCCCATCCCACCCAGTGCGATCCCATCTTGCTCCAAAGGGATGGAGGTCCCGACCACCCAGGACAAACCTAGGTGCTCAGCCCCACGCAGGATCAGGCCAGCAATGCCCCGCAGTGGTAAACCCCAGCACGCAGGGCAGGAGCATCCTTCCCCGGCAGAGCGGGGACCTGTGCCTCAGTTTCCCTCGATTGCAGAGGGAGGGTGGCTGGCTGGGGGGGGTGGGTCAGGCTTCCCCACCGGGGTCCAGCCATCACCCAGCCAGCTTTACGACGAGATGGCAGTGCTGCTGGGGGAGGAATTGCGGTGGGGTGCAGCGGCGGCTGCCTGGTAGCACACACCGAGCACAGGACCGCAAGAAAAGGGGATTATTTTTAGTGTGGTTTCTAAGGAAATGAGACTTTAGCAACAGCTCTGTCTGTCTGTCTGTCTGTCGTCTCCCCTCCCCTTCCTCCCCTCGTAGGGTGATCTCTGCTCAGCTCCGGTGGGGAGAGGCCCCAGATGGACGAGGTCCTTGCTATGGATGCTCTGGAAATGCAGCGAGCGTGGCCAGGTCTCTGCGGGGAGTGGAAGGTGATGGCTCGGGGACGGTCGTGTCCCTGCAGGGGTGCTCGTAGGCTGGTGGCTCAGCTCTGGGTCACCCAGGGTGGGCACCGATCCCCTCCTGTGTGTCCCGGACCCTTTGTACCAGCAACATCCAGAGCAAGAAATGTTTATTGGCTGAGACTGAGACAGGAAAGGACGTGGCAGGATCTGTCCCCTGCTCCTGGATCTCTGGAGATGGATGGACAGACGGTACCTGACACCCCGGTGATGGGCTTGCTCAGTGGGGCAGTGCCCCTCCTCGGGGCCACATCCTGCAGTGTGTGTCCCCACGCCATCCCTGGTGACCCAGAGGCGTAGTGAGTTTGCTGGGTCTCAGCTGTAGCTGCTGTAGCACTGCAGTGCCCGTGGAGCGGAGCCTCCCTCGGTGCCTCCCTCAGCCCAGGACAACCGTGGCCGGAGGCTGCGTCAACCGGTGACACCGGGGAACACCCTGGCCACCAGCACAAGGTGAGCAAGGCGCTGGATCAGCCCGCAGGGATTGGTTTTCCTTGCAGAGACCCTGGAGCGAGCCAGGCAGCCGCGATGGCCTGCAGCCCGGCTCCAGCCACCTCCCGAAACAGCATCGGAGAGAGAAACCCCCCCTTCTGTCTCCTGGGTGCCGGATGCTCGGAGCTGGGTGCTGGCAGCTCAGAGCTGGGTGCTGGCAGCATCCCCGTGGGTGCACAGAACAGGTTCTGCCTCATTTCTGGGCTGGGCGTTTGGGCAGCGGGGAGGCAGCAGGGGTGAGGAGCAAGTCCTGTCCTGCTCCCCAGCCCTGCTCCCTCCGCCAAGGACTCGTTCTTCAGGAGGCGCAGGCAAGCCTGGCTCTCCCGGGGGGAAACTGAGGCAGGGAGCACGTGCTGGAGCATCGGCAGCATCTCACCTGCTTGTGGGTTTGCAGGTGGGGGAGTGGGGCAGCACCCGCAGCATCAGCAGCCCGGTTGGGTGGGCAGCACCTGTGGGACCACCGGCTGAGGACACCCAGGGTGGGCTGCAGGGCTGGGGGGGGCGTTGAGGGAAACAGGCTTTGAAGGCTCCTGCTGGAGCTGAGCTCCACGGTCACTAGCTGCCAAGAGCATCTCTGGAGGGACGGGGACCCTGGAGCAGCCCCTCCAGCCCATGTCCCCCTGACCAGGAGGTGTTGACCCTGCACGGTGGTGGGGAGAAGGCCGGGAGGGATGGGGGTCTCTCCCCCGGGGACCCTGGAGGGGAAGGCAGGCCTTTGTGCATCCACAGAGCCCACGCAGGCAGTGGATGCAGGAGATGCTAAATCTCCCCACGGGCACCAGCTGCAGAACACAAACATCTCTGCAAACCAGAGAGGAGGTTTCGCATCCCAAAGCTGCCCCACAGACACACAGCCTCGGCAGCCTCCCCCAGCCCCAACCAGCCCCCCTTCCCTTTCTGCCAATGCTTTTTACATCCCTATGTCCTCCCCCCCAGGGATGGAGCCATCTGGCCCCATTCCCCCCCTCCAAGGACGTGGCTCCCCATGCCCTCTGCCCTCCCGGTGCCTTTGATGTGCCGCTCGAGCGCTCCCTGGGCATGGACCCCAGCTCCCACAGGCTGGGGGGCTGCTTGCTTGCAGCCCCCTCCTCATTTTTAATTTTTAATCCTGGCAATAGAGCAGGAACCTTGTGGCATTTCCACTTTCGGCTCTGGCTGGGGATGATGTGCAAGGCCTGTCCGGGAAGACGTAGGCATCGAGAGCCCCAGCACTGGCTATTGCACCCCCTTCCCCTCCCCTGCCTGGGAAACAACAGGGATAATGGGGTGGCTGAGGATGAGGAGGGAGCTGCAGCCTCAGAGGCACCACAGCTGCAGGCAGCCCAGCCACCACCACTGGCGTTTTCAAAAGCTTCCACTGTGCAAATGCTTAAGTGCAATTTGATATTGCTCCCCAGGGAGCCCTTTGATGTGCCCCCCCCCCCCCCCCACTAAGGGAATGAGAAATGGGGCCCCCTCCCCTCCGGCCAGCTGCAGCAAAGTGACCCCGCTTCAAAGGCGGCTCCACGCCAGCCCTGCGGCGCTGGCATGGCCGGCGATGGGGCATCTGCTTCCCCGACCCCTTGGAGAGGTCAGGGACCCCCAGCCCCGCTCCCCACACTGAAGAAGCCCCCACACCAGGGCTGCTGGGGTGGATCGGTTACGCTCAGCCATCCTGGGTGAAGGCAGATGGGTGGGAGGCAGCGAGGTTCTTCTGATGATTTGGTTCAGGTCATTTGGCAGGTTGGGATGGATCCAGCCACTCTGCTTTGTGGCCTCCCTGGCTTCCAGCAGCCTCCGTCCCTCCTGGGGCTGGGCTGACCACGCTGAGAGGTAGAAAAATGAGAGGAGCAGGGCTTGCAGGGTCCAGCCTCCTGTGACAGCCGGAGATCTGTGAGCACCCCAGGCGCCCGAGTGTGACTGTCTTGGCACATTCAGACCGGCTGCTTCCATATAATCCCCAAATACCATGACCCAAACCGTGCGGCTCAGCTCCCACGCACCTCCAGCCAGATTCCCTGCAGCTCCCCAGGCAGCAGAAGTGGGTTAGAAAAATCTTGCCACACTTGGGAGGCAAGCAGGGACCCAGCAGGATGGTTACAGCAGTATAGAACCATGCACACCGGGCAGAGCGTGTTCCTAGTGGGTTTTGCATCCTCACCTCACGCTCCAGTGACAGACGTGAGCAGGATAAACCCCTCGGAGGCTGCCTGCCATCCCCACCGCTGCTGTTTCACAGCCCCGGAGCCAAAGCAGGGGCTGGAGTTACCGCAGCCGCAGGAGCAGCGTGGTTTGGACCGAGGGGCTGAGCAGGAGAGGATCCAGGTGGTGTTTTGTAAGATGGCTGTGCCATTAAATCCCCGGGCCTTGTACACAACCTAATTTTAAGGCTGATCTACTTTCCCCACCGCGCAGCTCTGGCCTCTGGATATCAGATGTAACGGAAAATCGGCTGCTGCATTAGCACTCGTTACAGCACTCGGAGGCCCAGCTTCCCTCGCTCCCAGTTCAGGCAGCTGTATCCTGCTGGGAGAGGGGAAAACGAGGCCGGCTCTTTGCATCCAACTCTGCTCTCCACTCCTCTATAGCTCCTGGCGCCCCAGGGCCTGCACACATGTCCCCTCCCCAACAGCTTGCAGGGTAAATGGAAGATGGGGGGCTCTGTGCTGGCAGGGGAAAAGGAGCCAGGAGGCCAGTGCCCCCAGCCTCCAAGAAAACAGAGAAGTTAAGAGACTTAAGGGAAGGGGCAGCTATTTACAGCTCAAGGGGATCAACCTGCAAGCGGGGGCTTATCTTCTAAAAAAGCATCCTCTTCCCCAGAGCGCTCAGCTCCCCCCTGCCCAGGGCCACACAGGGCTCTGCTGACCAGGCAGAGGCTTAGAGACCAGCACAGAGCAAGAGCAGGCAGAGCCCCATCTCCTCCCAAATATAACAAAGACCCTCGGCCGGTCCCTGGCTTTGAGAGACCTGGGATTAAAGCCTGCAAATGTTTCCCATGCTGCGGCAATTGGGTTCCTCCTGCCCCCAAACACCTCTTCCCGACAGCAGGTCTGAAAACAGGACTGTGAGTTTTGCCCTGGAGCAGAGCAAAGGGCAAATTAATAAAGTAAAAGGCATGGGAGCTTCGGGGCCTGGCTTCTGCAGGCAGCCAGACACTCTGCCTTGGGCCAAGAGAGGGGCCAGAGCTCCGCCAGGCAGGGGGGAATACCAACCCTGCTCCCGGCTGGAAGAAGGAAGGAGTCTTGACTACAAGAGATGTGGCACTTGGAGACATCCACAGAAATAAGTTTATTTCCCCTACTGTCAGGATTATGAAACCACAGAAGCAGAGTTTAAATATTTACAAAGTAATCCAGTGCCCCACAGAGATAAAGAGAACAAAGGATGAGGGTACAGAGGGCTCGCCCCTCGCTGGAGAGCAATGGCAAAGCCACGGAGCTCTGCAGCGTAAGCGTGTGCAAAGGGGAAAAGAGGGAAGCATAAAACTGGCATCTGGAAGGTGAAGGACAGGGTGAACCTTTAATGTGGCTAGTCGAAGGGGGTACTGCGAAGACGCCGGCAGTGAGATGAAGGAAGCTGCAACGAGAGGACATTCCTTACCCACCCACCTCTTCTGCCACCTCCCACGCCAAGAGGAAGCAGCCCACTCCCTGCACAACCGCAGCCGCTGGCTGCAGCGCTGCTGGGCAGCCACGCCGAGCACCGCCGGCATTTCTCCACACTCCTGCAGCACTGGGTTGACACTACCACAGCATAGGAAAACCGTAAATCCGACCAGCCCACCCGCCTCCCCCAGCATCCGACCTCTGTGGGCACCAGCCTTCATTGTGCGAGTACAGACAGCTTTGTGTGTCCAGCAAGGATGTGCGGGCTGGCTCTGCAGTACCTCAGCTTTGAGCCTTGCTCTCCCATTAGCCACGTTTCCTTCAGATGCCCGGAGCCATCCTCCGTCTCCATCGGTGGAAGCGGATCGGCTGTTCAGCCAGGACTTGGGCAAAGCACCACCTTCCTTCCCAGGCAGTCAGCACTCCAACCCACTACGAGGTCCATTTGCTGCTGCTTGATAATTCTCCATTCGAAACCCAGATCTGGTAAAAAGCTTTAGGAACAAACGACAAGGATTTTCACAGTGGGGAATGGCACTCAACATGTTTTCAGAAGTCCCAGGAGCGAGGACTGTGGCCAGCAGCCCCACCCCCGGCCTCCCCCGACAACTCAGTCTCAGCTTTGGCAATGCTTGTATAGCTTATCTATAAAACACTGAATCAACGTGTGAGACAGGCCTAAGAGTCTCTAGGTTATTGCTACTGCGTAAGACAGGTTGGCTTCAGCCCTGGGGCCAGGGACTCCGCGCACATCCTTGGCGGGTCACTCTAAGAAATCATACTTAAATTAAAAACAGAGGCAAAGGACTAATCTCTCCTGTTCAACTAGCTTGTCCTAGGGCATGTTAGCCAGCAGGCTAGCTGGGTGGAAACCGCAGCGACACAGGGTAGCTCGGTAAGACACCATCCTTTCATCGTAAGGTTCTCCTTGATCAAGATCTTGGCTTTCTAATCAGCCCCAGGCCCAGCACCCTCCAGCTCACTCTCCACACAGGCTTGAAATGACTGTACAGAGCAGACACCGACAACTATTTTAGTTCCAGGTAGACAGGGAAGGGTGCTGAGGTCTGCACACCTCCACCCAGCCCAGAAAGGCCAGCACCAGATGAGAGACAGACAACTGGGTGCTAGGGAGAAGGGAGAGGTTAAAGGGGCTACTTAAAAGTGACCGAGGAAAAGGAGGAAATGCAGAAATTGAGAAGCCCAAGAGAAGTCCCCGAACTTCCCATATGGCTAGAGGAGCTGGGGAGATGGAAGCAGATGAGGCACACGAGGACAGGTCTGAAGGCCAGCAGGGTGACGGCGAATGGGCTTCCCAGTCAGAGGAAGCCACAGAGATGGCAGGCAGTGGAGAAGAGCTTTCTTGCTGGCCATAAGCACTGCTCGAGGTTGAAATCCAGCAGGTAGTGGAGTAAAGAGCCAGCCTTTCAAGGCATGAGTGAAAAAGCTATTCTTCCTCTGCAGTCAGAGGGGATCTGCTCAACTGCACATAACCCTTCAGCCACACTTTTTTTTTTTAAAAAGCCACCTGGCTCAGAGCCCCACAGAAAGCAGCATCTGCAGGCCAGAGTCTCAACAAACACAGACCTGGACCTCTTCCCCTGGAAGAGGCTCTGGGTCACGTCCAAATTCACTTCCTGCCTAGCACTCAAGAACAATCTATCCCTCTACTACCCATCCTGGCCCATCCAGGGCTCAAAAGGGCCATCAGCCCCACAACACTGCCAGACCAGCATTTCTCGCATCAAAGCCAGTCCTGCAAAGCATTTTTACCCAGGTGTGCTCTTCAAAGAATGCCAAGGAGGTAAACAGACCTTCTCGTTCACCATCCAGGAACCAGTCGCAAGAAAACCAATGACCCAGTTTGCTGCTGCAAAGCCCAACCAGAACATGGATGCCTTCCAGTCCCTTCACCTTTTTTTTTAATCTCTGATGGCCCCACTAAGCTCAGGTCTCAGGTGCTGCTCTCATGGATGCTTTCACAACCCTACGCTAAGCCTTCTGCCCTAGAACCATGTACCTGCTCCTACCGGCACCTCTGCAAGCTCAGGTAGGCTGCGACACACAAAGTACTAGGGATCAAAGGAAAGTAAGTGGCTCGCGAGAAGTGTAATGACAATTCTAGATATTCAGAGCACAGGGAGAAGGAGGGAAGCTATGTTTTCTCTGGCACAAGCTAAAAGGGACTTAGCAGTAGACTCCCAACTGTGCAACAGGCTATTGAAAGTGTGCAGACTGCCACGAGCCATACCCAAGTCAGATGATCGACTTTCCTGCCTTACTGGGCTCACCAGCAGGACCAGATGAATTTGCCCTGCCACAGAGCGTTCCTCTGCATGTCTCCTCAGAGGAGTGTCCCACCGTCAACACCTTTCTGTCACTACTGGGGAGACCATCAGTGAGTGCTGTGGCACTCTACACCCTCAGGAGGAACCCCACACCTCCACTTTGAAACATGTGCTACAGGAGAGACATGCAACAGGGAAACAACTCCTTCTTGGAGACTCAGGAAATCTGAGGAAGCATCTGATGAAGTCTGCCAAGAGGAAGAAACCAGGTGATCAGAGAGAGCCTTACAAGGTGTATCTGCTTGTGCTCCTGAACCAGGAGGCAGGTTTTGCCTTGTGACTTTACTTGGCACTGAAAGCAAAGGTGCCCACGCCTCTCCTTTCCTGATTGCATTTCTACCTACCAAATTGCAGAAAGGGAGCATATTCAAGGAGAGAGCAGGAGTCTTCAGAACCCCTGACACTGGGAGACACCATCGACAGAACAAAAACAGAAGGAAAAGAAGCCAGTTCCAGGAAACAAAGACGAGCTGTTACAATGGAGTGGAGCTGCCACCTTCCCTGGAAAACTCCTCCCAGAGTCCCATGCCTCCATCTCGCTGGATCAGTCACAGTTTCTTTCTTCGAGTGCCCATGGAATGGGGAGTTCACAGCTGCCATCACCGCAAATGAAGTGTGAGAACAACGGTCACGATCACCCCCAAGAAGAGGACAAAGGGAAGCCAGGTCTTCACAAATCCCCCTATGCTGCAAAACGGAAAAAAGGGGAAGGGCTCAAAGGTAAGAAATCAGCAGAGAAAAACAAAAGGGAGAGAAAGATGTCAGAATAACTGGAGAAATCAGAGGGAGACAGATGCCCTTCTGACTTTCTTATCCATTGCTGACACTGCCACACATCACATCCTGGAGATTCAGTCAGTGTTAAAAATTGAGACTAAATCAGGTCCACAAATAACTATATCATGAACAACAGGGCTGGACTCTCCTTCCAGCTTAAATTCAGGTCAAAGACTAGCATGTTTCATATCTGAACAGACAGGAGTGGTGACAGGAGACCACAAAAAATGAAACCCCATTACCACAGGCCTCGTTATTCAGATTGCTGGCATATTTAACCAAGACAGCAGGGACTACACTTGCCTAAAAGCTGGTAGAGAAGCTTCTCCAGAACAGGAAGGACACAACAGAAGTGGACCAACTCAAAAGCTTTATGCAGGGCAGTCCTCGCAGAATCTCCTCTTCAGGCACAAGGAGCTGAAATGGAGATTAAGCGCCCTTTCTAGTAAGGAAAGCTCGGGGTTTCCCTCTCCACTCAAGTTGGAAGCTCCACAGCAGTTGAAAATCTGACTAGTTTTTATGTAAACAAGATTCAAGAGAGGGAAGAGAAACCAGTAATCCTTGGAGACAAGCCATTCTGTGACCTTATGTTCTGACCTAACCCAGCCAAAAGACAACAGAGTGAGATTTGCTTTAGCTAGCATTTCCCAAATTCCAGGCACCCTAAATTAGATGCCAGATACAGTATTTTGGGAGCAGCATCTAGTGCAACCCAGCAAGCACTCTTGGTCCTTTTCCTAAGAACAGGCGGCAGACAGCAACAGTACCACCTACCAGCAACATACACCCACATGTTCTGGGGGAAGAGATGCTTCTCCCTTCTCCATGGGACAGTCTCAAGCTTTGGAGGGCGAGGAAGAACAAAAGAAACAGAGCCCCTTTGCCTGCTGAATCTAGACTGCTCCTCACCTCACCTTACGTACTTCCCATACAGGAGTGAGAAGAAGCAGAGTTTCACCATGTTCCAGGAGGTGCTGTTATCGTATCTCATCAAGTTTAAGGCCAGAGCCACATGAGAATGGCAGTTATCACAGCAAAGGTTGTGCTGGAACAGAAAAAGGGGCACCGGATTAGAAATTCTGTTCTTGAGGCTCCCCAGTTCTGCACCCTGCACTGGTGCAGAGCCACAGGTCCCACCCCTGCAGCAAGGACCCAAACACTGGGGAGATATTCCTCCACACACAGACAGGACATCAGTGTCGGAGCCGTACCATTCGGTGCTTGTACTCCTCTGAAGCATCGTGTACAGCTGTGTCCCAAGCATTGGGACCGGTGGAGTATACTTTGCTTGGATCCAGTTTCCAGTACCTAGAAGGATGAGAACAGATCCCTTTGCACTACTGCTGCACCTTCACAACTTCTTGCTCTTCCCAGCAGGAAGATGCCTAAAGGACTTGGAGAAATCCACTGCCTCTGGAGTCCGTGGAGCTGAGCTCTTCAAGACAAGCGTACGCTGCAGAGGGCAGCAGAAACTACTGCTCAGCACCCTCAGCCCAACAGCACCCCAGAGAGAGAAACTGCAGACCTCAGGGGCACAGACAAAACTCTGAACTGCTTTCGCATCCCGTGATATGGAACCTTTGGCCATTCAAAACGTAAACCTGATCTGACAGATACACAAAACCCAGGCACCTCTCCTCCTCCCCCCAGAAAATCATTAACAGGATGTGAGTGATGACAGTTCATTAGTACAGCGCAGGCAGTATTTACTTGGAAGACTTGTTGTTATCTTAAAACGTTTTAGCCTTTTCTTTTCTCTCTTTTTTTTTTTTTTTAATAAAGGCTCCATACAGCTCTAGTTATTAATACCATTACATTGCTGTCACGCTTCTAAAAAGATTTAATTTAACGTGGTTTCTTGAAAAGCAGAGACACAGTAGCCATCCACTTGAATTAGGGCATCTGAACAACAAGAAAAGCAATATTATAGCATGTCTGTCTCCATGAATTAAAGGACATCTGCAGGTCAGTTGGTTAGTTTAATAAAAACTAACAAGAGCACTTACTTCACTGGCTTCCCAAATGCCATGTTGTCTTCCTACAAAAAAGGAAAAACGTCTCAAGAGGATAACCCCGTGCAATATTCATGACATGCCTCTTGCTGGAAGGCCTCACAGCCCGCGATTGCTTAGTGATAAAACTGTCACATTGCCTCAGCAGTCTCGAGACACCAATCTTATTTGTGTGTCTGGATTTAGATTTCAATTGTTTTCATAGTCCTGTTCGGGGCACGAGTATATTTATACTCTATACATGCTAACACCATCTAGCTATATTGTTCCCCCTCTTTTTTTTTTTTTTTTTTTCTTTTTCTTAACTGTTAAGACTTTGTTAACTCAAAGTTGTAAATGTCCCGATGTATTAAAAGTTTTAATTAAACTCCCTTACTTTCAAAATCCACCAGACTATAAAGCAGTTTAGAAGACTGGCACATAACTGGTGCTAAGCAGCATGATGGTAACAGGCATGTTGAGGAAGTTGGAAAGCAACTTTTGCTACTCAGAATTAGACTACTATAAGAGAATTTAGGTCCAAAATTCCTAATTATGAACCTGAACTACTAAGGATTTTTTCCCTTCTGCTCACCAAACCAAACTAGCCACTACCCATCACATCCCTCAAATGATCTCCACTGGACAGCAGCCCACAGAGGACTAGCAAAGATCTGTGATCTTCAGAAACATCTAAAACCATTACTTTGCAGAACTTTGAGCTGTAAAAGACAGGGGATGGCTCAAAAGTCACCAGCAAAGGTGAGAAGCAGACCAAGCACTGATTCTGCTTCAGCACCTGGATCCATCGTCTACTTACTGAGACAAAGTACGGCCCTGCGAAGTCCCGAATGACTCCAGTCGACGTGCAGATACCCATGTGGCCAATGATCGGGAAGAGCCATCTACCGAGGCAAAAAGCGAACCATCAGGCTGAGATATTTGCCCCCCGATCATACCGAGTGCGTGCAACATGCTGCCAGGAGATTGCTGGAGCGGCCGTACAACCAGCTGCATAGCATGAGATAGACAGGCACAGTTAACATGTTATACGCAGCTGAGAGATGAAAGCAGGTGAGCCAAAGCCAGGCAAAGACCCGTAAGGATGAAGAAGAGGTACAAGCAAAAGAAAAACACACAGGGAATACCCAAAGCTGTGCTGACAAGCAGATCTAGAGTCAGCTCGTCTGTGGGGCAGTCAGGCTCCACGATTTTACCATGAGTAGCAGCAGTTATCAAGAGCGCAAGACTCTGAAGGCCTGCACTACACACATCCCTGGCCAGGGAAGGGCAAGCCACAGTCTCGCAGAACAAACCCATTTGTGTACCCAAGTAAAAATGTTAGATCCAGCAGAAACTGCCTTGAGATAAAACTGGACTTTCCACTTCAAGAACTGAAAATAAGGTCACCTTGCCCATCTTCCTATCTATGCTACAGCTTTTCACAGCAAACTAGATTTAAGCACCCCAGACAGAAAATGGGGCTTCTGGCTCCAGGAAGAGCATTCCCTCCCCTAAACAATCCCATTGTTTCAAAGACCTTCTCCTCCCTGTTAGATACTTATGGCCTGGGGAGCAGCAGATCTATATCCCAACCCCCTTCCATCATCATCACTTAGAAGTAAATACTTCAGGCCAAGTTACAGCTCTCTCCCACATCCTCTGGCATTCTCAGGTTTGCTGACCTCTCTCCTGAGGGACTGCGCGCAGCGACTAATATTTCAGAAGAGATTACAGCAGGACTAAAGAGCAACAGATTCACAAGTCACGGCTCAATCAGAGAGATCCTAAAACTATCAAAATAAAAAGGGACCGAGGCGGTTGGATGTTATGAGGAACAACAAGCCATACATACCGACAAGCGCAGCTGAGGTTATAATGATCACATAGCTCCTGTTGATAACAGGACCCTACGACAGAGAAAGGACTCTGCAAAGTTTGATGGTCTGCGCTTGCATTGCTTACCCTCTGCATGTTCCTATCTGGTGTGAAAGAAAGCAGCCAGACAGTTTGGCTATCTGTGCAATGTTATATCAGCCAGAAGATACGGCTGAATATAACGCTGTCACAGCACTACCACCTTCAAAGGTCTATATAGTTCTTCCTTTTTTTTTTTTAATTCTCCTCTCAGCACTGACTAGCTTTCAAGCCTCCAAATCCAAGGATGACAGGAAATGCCAGAGAAAGAAAGCAGAGCTATTATGCAGTCTAACAAGATATTTTGCCAAATAACAACGCTGAAATTTCTGCTGCAAAACAAAATCAACAGGAAAATGCCACTGTTCATCAGGGAATGAACCCACAAGAAATATGGATGCCCAGTGACTTTGGCAGCAGGACTCTTCATCAGTCCCAGCAGGAGATAAGAAGGTTAAAACCTTTGGAAAATCCTCCAGGAAAAGACTAAGGTGGGAATTTTAAGCAATCAAAAAAGAAGAGAGGTAAAAAACAAAGCTGGTTTGTAGCTGTATGCGAAACAGCAAGAGCAAAGCTACAGCTTCTCCACACCGAGGAGAGTTGCAGTGCCATTCCCAATCCTGGCACGGACCACACCACGTCTTCTACCTGACTTTCAGCTCTGGCTCAGTAAACATTACCACCTGATTTGAACCGGAGGGGAAGAGGAAGGCATAAAAATAAGCCTTTGTGTTCCCAGACTACCCCCAAACCCACATTTTACAGCTTTTCATTTTCCCACGACCAGAGTAAAACTCAGAAGTTCTCCTCGGAGCCTGCTTACACTTGGCTGACAAGACTGGGAAGGCAAATCCACTTCTAACTCATTACAAGTGAAGCGCAGGGGCTCTCCTCAAGGCATAAGGTGGTCTAAGATCCCCGGAGCCAAACCTTTGCTCCAAAAACATGAAAGCCTTCCCACGTTTCACTGGATCCCCTCCACTCCCGCTCCTGCAGAGACAAGCCCGCTCTACTGCAAAGCTTTCCCCACACACGCCCTCGCTGCAGGGAGAGGAGAGCCCTACCCTAAGGACAGAATCCTACACGGGCCCCGAAGCAGCCTGGCACCCAGTCACCCCAAAGCAGGCCGAGCACCCCGAAGCGGGGCCACCCCGGAGCAGGCCAGGCAGCCAGTTACCCCGGTCTGTCTGCCCCAAAGCGGGCCTACACCCGCTTACCCCAAGGCAGGCCGGGCTCCCCGCCAGCTCCGCAGCTGGCTGAGCACCCGGGCACCCCGAAGCGGACCAGGCAGCCGGACCCGGGGGAGGCAAGGGGTGCCCCGGCCCTGGCCCTTCCCCGGTAGGGAGGCGCGGGCCCAGGCCTCAGCCGGGCCGCCCGCCCCCGGGGCCGGCCCGGAGCGCAGGGCCCAGCACTCACGTCAGGACGGGGATGGGGGTCCACACCACGCAGTAGGGGAAACGGCCGCGCTCGGCGTCCAACCCGGCCCCGCCGCCATTGAACTGCTTCATCTTGGCCTCCGCTTCCGCCATCACCGGGGCCCGCCCCCCTGCCCGCCGCGTTCACGTCACTTCCTGGAGACCGTGCCCGCTTCCGGGCACGGCCGGTAACCAGGAAGCGGGAGCGGGCAGGCTCCCTCACGGCCTGGCGAGCCCAGCGCCCCCTCCCCCGGGCCCTCCCCGTTTTGGGGAGGGGGAAGCCGGGCTGGAAGGGCCCCGGGGCTCACCCACCTGGCCGGCCAGCCCGGGCGGAGAGCCCACAGCCCCGCGGCTGCTGCTTGACGAAGCGTTGGCTCGCTGCTCTCCGCCCCCACGGAGAGCCGAGCTTCGGGCTTCGTCCCCCCACCCCGACCCAGGACTTCAGCGGCTTCGTGCGGCGCAGAAGGACCTGGGTTTGCTTCGCTCCGGCGAAGCTCCTCCAGGCAGGTACCTTCACCCCTCACACCTACCTTGTGCAGATCCACCACGCAAACCTCGGCAGCAAACTTCGCCCTGTTGCCCTTCCAAAGACCAGAAGCTGGAAGAGTCAGGCCCTGGAGCTGCCAGGTAGAAGGCACCCTCAGGAAAGTGCATAAGCAGCAGCATCAGACCCAGCCTCCCCTGAGAGAGGATGCGGTCAAGGGACTGCAAGGGGAGGAACAGCATTTACAAATGGAGAATCGGATTAGAAAAATAACAATTGCTTTATTAGGAAGTTTAATTCAAACTACACGAGAAAGCTGAAGAAGAAATATGTTTATTCCAGATTTCCACCCACCACAACACACTCGGCAAAATACAGAGTGACAACTCACTGAACTAGTGGGAAGAACAGGGAGGACATCGCTTGCCCCAGCCCAGCAAACCCAGGACAGGGACGTTCAGCCCAGCAGATGCAGGAGAGCTGCCGAGCATCCAGCCCCTACTCTCCTCTTCGCATCCTTCCATGCTTTCCTTGGAAGCTGCTCATTTCCTCCTCACACAGAGACCTTGAGCTGTGTTCCCCTTCAAGGCCTGTAGTTACCAGAGCTCTCCAGCACAGTTTGTGGCGTTATACAGCATGATGCCTAGGGGTTTTGCTAATAAAACAGTCTTGGCCCCTTCCTGCACATGGTTGGGTTCCTCCTCACACAGAGCAGAGGCAATGCAGAGCCAAGCACTCTGCTCGCAGAAGGTGCTGGCTTTTGTCATTAGCAAACCCTGTTAATGGCAAGAGCCACGTTCCCAACAGTCATCACAAACTTACAGCTTCCACATAACCACCCCACTTTTTACTGAAATTCATCTCCTTCATCAAAGACTTATCTCTATGCGTTCTGCTTTCCATTACCTGACTGCTCAATAATTAAGCTGAGTCCAGCCTTCCACATTTATCAATGTATTTTCTGTTCTGGGGACAGAACAGCACTTAACACGCTCACTGAATTTTAGACTAAGGAAGCTTCCAGCTTGAAAGCCCAGGAGATCCATAACCTCTACCGGCAGCAGAGGCACATCAGAGGGGACACCAGTTGGACGTTGCCAGTATGGCAGTAGAAAGCATTGGCTAACAGTCTAGTGCGGAGGTGGCCTACCCGCCCTCAATACACGCTAACTTGTCATATGAGTACTCAGGCTTCAACACAACTAGCTTAGTAATGCACCAAAGACTACATTTCCTTGCCTCTACCGAGCCCTCAAGAGATCATCTAATATCCCACCTTATTTCCTAGTCTAGACCATGTTTTAGGACAGCCCCTCCAAGAAGGAGGGCTGCTTCAGAGGCAGCTGGATGGAAGCAGAGCCATCAACCGAGGTGCTCATGCAGAGCAGCTCACGTCAAGCTACAGCGTGGGCATCGTCTCAGCGTGACCTGTCACTGCATCAAGAGTTGATCAAGAGCCTGAGATCATGCTCCTCGGAATCTGATGGTGAGGGAATTCACAAAATAGTCCAGTTACAAAAGAGAGAAAGCCGAGGAAATATAGACACCCTTAAGAGCAAAGCCATGCCTGGTGCTTTGGTTTCCAACAGACACTTCCTATTTTGGCACTTTGGATGGAAGATGCACACAAAGGTTGTATGTGTTTCAGTGAACACTTTGTTCAATGAAGAAAAATACTTGCATTGATTTGCTCCAGGCTAACGTAAGTATCAGAGATTGTTAAAAAATCTATGAATAGGGGCCAATGTTCGCATCAGCTAATGTGGTCCTGGCGCGTTTGTCGGATTAGGCAATGGATTTGCTCTTCCTGCTTGTGTCTCAGAGGCTGCTAAGCAGCGTATCACCAGGGACCAGCTCCCTTGGCAAAGCCACGCAGCAAGGATGACACCGACAGCCTCAGCAGGATGCATCTCCCTGCAGTGCCACCTCACACCCTCCCCTCCCGCATGGGCAGGGGGCATTTCAGACGCCCCAGTTTATTCTCTCTTAAACTAAGTGCAGGAAGGCAAACCAGCTGCTGGAGCACAGGAAGAACACCGTTTTCCCCAGGCTGGATTTAAAAAGTAAAAAAAAAAAACCAAAGAAAAAAAAAATCAATACAGCACTCCTGTACTGCACAGCTTTCTTTTGTGTTTGTCAGGCAAGCGGAAGGGCTCTCCATCCCCAATACCGCACTGGCAGAAAACGGGTGAGCTGTAGCTGACAGCAGGGTCTTCCTAGTGACAACTGGAAAGCTGCTGCTGTTCTACTGCTATTGATCTAAGCAGAATACAAAACACCTGAAGTCAGCAGGGAAAAATAGCTGCAGTTGGAAAAGAAACTGCAGGGAGGGGGACACACGGACAGGGAGGGGAGAGCAGGTAAGAAGTTCTCCATGCATAAAATTAAAGGCCGGGCTTTTTATTGCAGCTATCTTGCCTTACAAGACTAGATCGATGTACAGAGCAGGAATCCTGCCATCATTGTTTTTGCAACCTCTCATTTGACAAGAAACAAAAGGTTTCACTCCCACTTGTGCCAGCAACTTGCCATCGATGGCTCCTCTCTCCTGTTGTGAGCAAGGAGGCAGCTCTACTTCCCGTCGGCCCAAAACGTCCTCAGGACAACAATCTTTGCCTACTCACTGCAGGTGCCAATGCATCACTTGCACCCTGGAGACGCAGAGCCCTTCTGAGAGGAGAGCCTGCCCGCTCTGGGAAGAAGCAGCCCAGACTGCACACCAGTTTGTCCAAGCACACGCCACCATGGCTATAGCTGGAGCTCAGCCTGGAAGGGATTTGGTTACCTCCCCTTTCTACCCCGGCTCATCTCTGAGCCTGAAAGAAGCAGGCACCCAGCCAGCTCTTGTTCAGTAAAGCAGCTTCCTTGGGAACCTTCCCTGTTGTGACAGCTCAAACATTACAGGGACTGCCAGGACCAAACCACTCAAGGAAGAGATCCCCTCCCCCTTCTGACATTGACAACCGAGGCAGCAGCAGGCAACACCGTGTGCAGGAGTCTATTTAAAATGTCACCGAGGCACAGGCTGATGGAGGACACCAAGGCGTCCTTCCCCCACCCTGGAGGTGATGCTGGGGTGGGTTGCTTTGCGTTTTTGTTGTTCCTTTCCTGTGGTCTGTGCCTGCTGCAATCTGACAGCCTCTAATCGCTCAGCATGAACCAGAAACGTCACTCTCATCTGTATTGATGATGGTGCTACTCACAAGCGAAAGAACATACGCAGGCTCAGCCACCCACCCCAAAAGCAATGCCCCTAAGCCATCTCACCCCTCAGCTTTAACCTTCAGGTCTTTTCTGCTTCCCTGTCACTTGAAAGCTGCATTTCCTTCTCTCTCCCTCTCCAACTGACACAGTCAACCCACAGGGCAACTTTTATGTTTAAAGGAAAAGCCACCAGTTTCTCAGGGACAAGGGGCACAAGGTGGAAGCGCTCAAAGAGCCAAGTGCAGGTCACAATCATTTCTCAGCTACGAAACCCACAAAAAGGCCCACCTTTTCTCCTTGCCAGCCCCGGCGCTGGTCCCGATCAGTCTCATCTCCTGCAGCAGCAAGGCCTGAACAAGCTACGAGAAGCATAACAGGCAGAGGACTGAATTCCTCACTGCAACAACAGCAGGCAGTTTTCCGACATCCTGCTCCCATTTTGCTCAGAGACAGCAGCCATCTTGAGCCCTTTGCAGACTTGTTCCTGGCACTGTGACATCTGAGAAAAGTGATCTCATCAGTAGGGCTGTGATTGTTCTTCTCCCCACATCCCAGAGCATATCACTCCTCTCCCTCCTCAACCCAATTCCCTTACCCAAATTACAACTAAAACTCATTTCCTGGGTCCTTCTAGCCATTTCCACCCACAATTCAACCACTCAGCTTCCCCTTCCATGCTTCCTCTTTGTCCAACCATTCAGTCCAAGATCTGACCTAATTAGTTGATTGCCAATTCCAGCTGTGGATGCACATTGCTTTGTTAGAGCAGAGCTGTCTTTTAAAGCAATAATTTATATCAGACAGGATTTGAAATGAAGAGGCCTCAAAAGGCCTTCAGCTGAAAGGTGTCCAATGGGAATTTTTAAGAGAAGACTTCAAATGGATTCTGAAAATAGCAGACTGGTTTTCTAACTCTTATTTAAGGCTTGGCATTCTGCAGCTTGGAGGGCAGGAAAGTATTTGGGAGGTTTTGCTGCAGGAGCCCAGAGAAGAAAGTGAGTTTGTGATATCCTTTAGCAAGAGATCATCTCTGGGTCTAAATGTTGATGTCCAACACACCACGCTGAGTGCGAGACACTTTAAGGCAGTAAGTGCGCTGTTTCTGACAGCAGAAAGGTCTCAGAAGATCAGTCAGTAACATGGTGACTCAGGCAGCTGACCTTGGATCTGCCCCATAGCCTAAGCCACCAGGGCTCTACTTCTCAGGGCAAGAGGCTATTTACTGTTTAAGAAGAGCTAAAAGGCAAGTATGGGTTAATTTTCCCTACACAGCTTTTTGCCTCCCCCTCACTCACCTCTAACCCTTGGGTTCAGCAGGAGCTCAATGAGGATTTTATCAATTTTACTCCCCACCCTGACAAAACGTAATTCAGAGAAACTAAATCCATTACAGCACCATTCATCTTTCTGTAAGACATGTGCATCACTTCTCTCTTCTCCAGCAAGCCCCAGGCAGCTGTTCTCATCCTCACTCCAACGTTTGCAGCTTTAGCTCTAAACCAAGCCAGAGCCAGACTCTGCTCCCAAACACAGCCCCAGCCCTTGGTCCACTGATAGATCTGAGCTCCCACACCTCCACAAACTACCATCAGC